>NW_004524677.1:5062013-5101876 GCF_000260255.1 Octodon degus
AGGCTATTAAAGGCAGAAGTCCCCTAGCTATTCTCTAAAAAGAAGGTAAGATGCTTTAATATTTGAAACTTTTATATTAAAGCTCAAGTAACAGAGCAACAAACTCAAGATAAAACACCCCAAAATTATACTAACCACTCTTTCTGTCTTCCATCAGTTTAGATCTGTTTGCCTACTCCTTCAGCTCAGCCTATCCAACCTGTTCCCTCTGTAAATGCACATTATTTCAACAGCCAACAGGAATGAGCCCCACCCCTCGCTGTCCCCACATACACTGCTCAAGAACCGCTCAATATCTGGAAAAGAGCTGCTGCAGCATTGCTTTGAGAAACAACAGGGAGCAAATTACTGAACGGATTCTTTAACTTACCAATCAGAACTGCTGACCTTTTATGAGTCTACAATTCAAGAAGCCTGCCAAACACTCACAGTAAGAATAACCAACTGATTTTACTTTTATACTATAAAGTAATTTACAGAATTGTTTTCAGTTGCATTCTTTAATCTAAAATTGAACAAAAAACAGAAAGATAGGCCTAAGTAGCTCTGCAGCTAATACAAATCTTTGAGGGTTGGTGGGAGAGGGCGGGAGGGTGGATGAGTAAGATATGCAAAGTAAAAATTCACTTTGAATACTGTACCTAGTACTTGAAAAATAATGAGCAATGAAATCTGTAACCACTAAAAATATCAGTGCAGACATGACTGAAACAACAGTAAGATAATCCAAGGAAGCTCCTGCTATCACAAATGTTTAAATGAGCAAAGGATAAGTGGTTACAAATAGTTAAATAGATATTAAAAATAAAAAGCAATCAAAAATCTGTCTTGATACTGAATCTTCTCTCATCTGTTTATTTGTATTTAACTGCTTTTTTAAAAACTCACAAATCACTGAAAAAAATTAGTATGAAGTGTATTAGTCACTCTCTAGTTTATTTAATACTTAACCATGCTACCTTTCCCAATAATGTAGATAGATAAGTATATACACCATGTAATTATAATAAATTTTATAATTTTCAAAACAAAAAGGGTCAAATTAATACAAATACTTAATACTTTCTCAAATGATCATAATTCAAATAACTGTAACTTAATGAATATTCATAGAGCAATGAAGCCAACCCTTGCAACAACATTCTTTTTTGTGGGTAGGAGATAATCTAGAAACTAAATGCAATAAAACATCTTCAACTAAAATGTGTAGTTGTATTTTTAAGATTTCCTGGTTTTTGTGGCATTGAGAGGTTCTTTACTAACATACATCTCATGCTAAATTTCTTCCTTGGCAGAAAGCTAAAAAGAGGCAGCATTGCCTCTGCTTCACCTTCCACTGCCCTTTCGATACTCATGTTATACTGGAGTCAATTCTCCCAGAATAGCTAAAAAGCATGCACTTCATGCTGAATTCAAACAAACAAACAAACAAACAAACAAACAGAAATCTTCTGCAGATAAAGGCTACGGAAACAAACAAGCAGAATAATGCAGTGACCTTTTACTCGCCTGCTGGAGGTACTGTCTGCTGCACAGAATTTACAATCCTCATCTGCAGATGCAATTGAGCTGCTAATGCCCGGGAAGTCTGCCTTCCCTGTGCTGCTGCTATACAAGCTGTTCATATAATGAAAGAGCATATTATGGGGAAAATATAAACTATTATCAATTTAGGTCTCTTACATGATTTAACAAACTCCTTAAATCCAGCTACTGTTTTGTCTATCGAATTTTCAGATGGTGTCAGATAGGTTATGGAGCAAGGTCTTATTGCCGCTGATGTACTCCTAGATAATGTGAGAACTACAGATGCTGAGAGACTATGGAAACATTAATATAACATGCCAATAAAAGAACAGGTAGCAAGTATTAAAAACCTGACACAATTTATATTACCACCAAGTATATAACTTGTTCACAATATAAATTTTTATAATTAACAATAGCCTATAAATATCACTATTGTCTAATATATTAGACAAGTATCAATCAAGAATCCCTGTACATGGCTCTTTATGAAAGCAAGTTATTTTTACTAGCTCCTCAGCATCACTATTGTTTCTAAACAAAACCATGAAATGGAAGACCCAAAAGAATAGAATGCTTTTGAAATGATTTTCAATACTTCATTTTTGTCCTCCCTCCACCAGTGTCCTGGCTCATACATTAGTTCTAACTAAAACAGAATGTAAACAATAATGACTACTCCATTATTTATCATTTTCCTTCAATGTCAGTTAATTTAAGGTACTATTGATTCTTAGGCTGTGTACACATGGAACTTGATGGAAACCAACAAAGACAAATGTTTCTAAATCATCAGGAAAAACAAAACAAAACATAATATTGCTTATGGGAAAAAAGCAGTTACTGTTTAACCTTATCTAAGGGTAGATACGCTGAAAAAGTAGAGAAAACGTTATTATGTGTCTGCTAATGACAAGTATCATGACTGCCTCTTCAATAAACTTAACTACATTTTAAGGTTGCTTTCCCTGTAAACAACTGTATTAAAAAAATTGTTTAAGTTAAACAATCTATTTTTACTGAATTTTCATTTCTTTACAAAACAAGCTCATCATTCTGTGAATCTACAAACACAACTCTTGTGGTTTTCCCAATGGAAAAATTTATTTGCATTAAGTAGTAAAATCTAATGTCAAAAGTTTCCTCAAGAACAAATACATTAAACAAAAATGTATGACACTATAATATTTTTAAAAGTATTCTTTCATTTAAAAACACTATATATTGTCACATACAGTATTTGTTCTCAAAATATGAACTCTGGGAGTGCCTGAGATCCTTACATGGAATTGGTGAGATCAAAATTGTTCTTATGATAATACTAAGATATTAATTTTATTTTCAATCTCTCTATTATAGAGTACACACAGATTTCCCCAAACTATGGTACGCAATATCCTACACATAATGTCTATGAAAAACAACTAGAGAAAGTACAGCTTAATAATTAATTCCTTGATAATAATTATTTCTGAAAGTAGGTCTAATGCTTGACATAGTAAGGCTTTATGATTAGAAACAGGAGATGACTACTACCCTCCTAAATTTTTATATATTTGCACTGACACTATAATATTTTTAAAAAGTATTCCTCGATGTGCATATTTACTGAAAATTACTTAGAATGTGAAAGTATATTATTTATTACAATAATTTTAAGCAATAGCTTTTATTGGTATGTATGTGATATTTATCAGTGGATGCAGCTTACAAATACCCATGCATGTACTCTTTATCTTACTCTCCTAAATCTTTTCAGTCTGGGGTTTTGAGATATGTAAAAGAGTTAATCATTACTCTATGTCTAAATGTTCATATTTTCTCCTATAAACCCTACAGGGTTAACTTTCAAAGAGGGTCTTCTTGTTCTTGTCTTTTGCTGAACTTCACTGTCCTCAGGCTTACACAGTTTTGATTCCCATTCATTCATTTAATGACTGAAATAGTTATTAAGCATCTACCATGGACTGCCAATATTGTTGTAAAGATCTTTACTTTTTAATGTTATGATATCAATATATTCCTTTTCCAGATATACTATTATGTATCATACTCACAAATTCACTATACAGACTCAGACTAACAATATGTCCAAGACACTGGCTAGTAATGGCTAACACTCAAATCTTCCAGATTGTGTCAAATTTTTCCTTTCTAACTTGATCTAAACAAAATCCAAAGTAGAACAACTCTCTGTATGTCTAATATATCTCTTTTAGTTGAGAGCAACTCCCTTGGCTTTTTTTTCTTCTTCATGCCACGGACTTGAGAAAACCCCATTAGGTGCCCTACATTCTGCAATTGTGTCTATTCTTATTTTATTTTATCATTTGCCAAATTTCCTATATTTCTTACACATAACTTTTAATGATATTTTACAAAGTCTAACCGCAACAGAAATACTAATGATATAACTAAAAAGACACATATATTTGAACCTCAGAAGATCAAACAGCAATTTAATTTTTAACATTTGTTGAAAAAAAAATTTAATATGGTGTAATAGCCACCAAAAGACAGAAGAGGGAAGTATAATATTTAGGAAAACCATACTAAATAGCATTAAGTTTCTCTCAGCACTAAATTTCAACAGTGATAATTAAAACATACAGTAATGATTAACTCATTCTCAAAACCCCAGACTAAAAAGATTTAGGAGAGCAAGATAAAGTGTACATGCATAGATATTTGTAAGCTGCATCCACTGATAAATATCACCTACCAACAAAAGTTATCACTTAAAATTATTCTAATAATATACTTTCACATTCTAAATGATTTTCAATAAATATGCATATCTAATTAAAACAAATGTTTTGCTAAATAACCATTTTAGTTATACACTAAATTTCTAATTTTTTTTAATGTGTTTAGTACAGGGTCTATAGGGTCTCATTACATAGACTGAACTCCTACTGATCCTCCTGTTTTCAGCCTCTCAAGTTCTCGGATTACAGACATGCCCCTCCACACTCAGTCTCAATCACCATCTCAGTGTGCTCTGGGGGCGGGGCCGGCACTGCACACCTGGGATTGAACCCAGTCCACTGGGCTCTGCCTAAGCAGGCGCTTTAGCACACTGAGCTATCTGGCTGGCCCCCTAAACTCAATTTCTAAACCTTACAGGGAATTACTATCACACATATCCATTACTCAAAAGGAAGCTGCAAAGCCGTTAGTAAAAAGCAATTATGGTCTTCCAAGATTTTTCTTCTAAATACTGGTATTTTTACTAAAATATCAATGTAACATGTAGAAAATATAGCTATCACATTAAAATCATTTTGTGAAAGTACAGAATAAAACAAAATTTATATACAAATGATGATACTCTATCAAGCAAAGACAGAAAATAGTCATAAAACTGTGGGACACGATTCAGACTGCTTTCTGTATCTACAGGGATCTCCCTCTAGATTCCAGCTACGTCTGTCTTTTCCTTTGGATCCCTCCGCAGCAGCGACATCTTTAACATTCACATTTCACTTTGCTCCTCTGAGAGAATACAGACTTTTATTACCATGCTCCTGGTTTTTCAGCATCTATAACTCGCCAACAGCCTTCTGTTGTCAAGGATTTGGACACGCCCCCACTGTGCCCCTCACTTCCTTCTGAGGATCAGCAACAGAATCTTTAACATCTGCACATTTCTACCAATGATACACAGAGAAGCAACCTAGCCTTTTCTTTAGTGTTACTCAAAACTGTACCTGCTTGTATCCACTGCCCTATCTGCAAGACAGCCTCATTTTTAGGCATTCTTGCAGCAGCACTGTACTTACAGGTAATCGGTATTAACTTTCCGTGGCTACTGCAACAAATTATCACAAACAGTGACATATAGTGACCTTAGTGGTCAGAAGTCAAAACTCTGTTCCTCTGATATAACCATCAAGGCGTTTGCAGGCCAGTGTTCTTTCTAGAAGCTCTGGAAGTTTAGGTGTCTCCTTGATTATTTAGTCAGTTTTCAGGAAGCTGTGTAAATTCCTCACTCCATGGCTCCTCCTCCCAAATACATCATTCCAGCCTTAGTGTCTCCCATCTTTCTCTGCCCTGACCTTTTAATGTCTGTTTCATAAAGACTCCTGTGGTTACACTGGGCTCCCTTGGATATCCTAACACAAACTCCCCATCTTCAGATCCTTAACTCACTCACATATGCAGAGATCCTTCAGCTCTGTCAGGAAAAATATGTGCAGCTTCTATAAATTACAGTGTAGACATTTTCAAGGGCTACTTTAACACAATACTGTATAAAAAGTTTGAAATAGAAAAAAATATAAGCTAAACTTCATAATAAGACTGTTGAACTTCAAAAAACACTGACAGAAAAAGAAAAGGAAAGCCTAGGAAAAACCTGCAAAATAGTTATCCAAAGTGCTTGCAAATAGAATACATAAAAAACTCAGAAAGGAGAGGAAAGAAGGGAGATGGGGGGAGGGAAAGAGGAAACGGAAAGGGGTGGGGAAAGGGAGAGAAATTATTACTGCACATTAAAAAGAATAAAGTTCTGAAAGTTCATCCAAAAATATGGGTGATTCTCAAATTTGAGCTATAGGAATTAAACTACACGGAGGACATACATTATACAACTCTACTTTTGCAACATTCTACAAAATGCAAACAAACTTACACTGACAATAAACAAACTGGGGGGTTGCCTGAGATGGGAGAGGGCCACTACAAAGTTAACAGAAAGGCAGTTAGAAGTAACACATACATTCATTACCTTAAGTGTAGTGATGCCCTCATGAGCGCACAGTATGTCAAAACTCATCATATTATGAATTAGTTGCATCTCAACAAAATTATTTTAAATTTTAAAATTAGAAGATAGAAATAAAGTAAAACAGACCAAAAATTAGACAGATAAATGGGCTAAAAAGATAGCCAATATTTTGGCCCTACCCTTCAAAGTCAGTGAGGTCAGGACATAACAGAACCTCTGCTGTGACATCCTATAATTCAGTGGTGTCCCAAATCTTGTGATCAAGGAGATTATGGGGCCACAAAGGAAAGTGATCAACGAAGTACAGTGTACCTAAGGAGAGTCACTTAGAGAGAAAATATTCTCTCAGGTTTTCACAGAGAGCAAATTGGTCAAGCAATGGCCGTGACTCATCCAGATGGCTAACCCTGAAAAAAGATCCACAACGTGCTGTATGCGGTTCCAGGGTAATCTTGAGGGGATCTGACTGACCTTATCAGACAGCAAAAGTTACATTTTTAGTTATATAGGTCTTGCTTTAACTTGGTCTTAACCATCCAGCAGAAAAGTGTAACCATGAGGTATTAAAAAGTAAAGCCATATTAGTATGCTGAGCTGTAAAAGGCTCAAGTCAACACAATTGCCAGTTGTGCTGATAACTCACTATTATTATGGACTATTGGACTCTATTAGGTTATTTAGCTGAATTCAAGTACCTACAATCTTTGGGCTGGCATCAAGTATGAAAAAGACTTTTAAAGATTTCTCCAAATACAGCTTCTCTAACAACAATGGGACACCCATCTCTGACAAAACAAAACAAAAAAGGGGGATACAGATAAAGGGCCATTTTGTTGTTAAAAAAGAAAAAAGAAAAAAAAAATATATATATATATATATATATTTTAATCTCTCTTAGTCCAATGAGAAGAAAGGTTTGTACTAATATTGTTTAGACAAAATAGCATGTCTGCATCTTGTTCTCTGAATAACTACTATGAAGACAACAATATGCAATGTATTAACTATTGTAACTGTCCTAACAACCTGTTTTGAAATTGTTTCATTGCTATTTTATCATTTTTCTCATTAAAATGAATAAAAATAAAATATCCCCTCCCAAAAAAAGAAAGCAAAAAAATTAAAATCTGAAACCTCTTTCTCCAGCAGATCCTAATAAACAATGTGCAGACAAATGAAGTAATCTAAAATACATTCAAAAATTAAAAAACATTGACAATGCCAAGTATTTTAAAAAATAATAATTCCAGATAAAAGATAAGCCTAATGATACTTAGTTCCCGTGGATTTTTTTTTTTTTTTCTCTACCATTCTAAAAAGACAGAAAGTTGTGAAAACTCTTGTATTTTGATGCTTGCTAAGCAAACTAGCAAAGTGGTCAAAAATAACTAGTGGGAAAAAAAAAAAAAAACAGCAAGAAGGCAAATCTATTTTCATGTTCTAAGAAAAAAATCTAAAAAAAATTTTACTTACTTTTTGACATTCTTAATTCTCAAAAAATAGAAGGGCTGTATCAACTTAGTCAACTAAAAAGAATAACCCAGAAGATTCAGCATAGAACACAAACTCTAAGTACTGAACACCTCTGGGCTCCAGCTCAGACAGTTCTCTGTAAGCAACACGAAATTAGGCAAGTTGCCATGTTACACACAAGCAATTGCTCAACTAAAACTAACTGCATAATTATATCATGCTGGATTAGTAGCCCCAATTCCATTTCTATCTACTTTCAGAGAATTAAACACATTCTCATGCTCGCTCGCTCTCTCTCTCTCTCTCTCTCTCTCTCTCTCTCTCTCTCTCTCTCTAATATTTCCTTTTAAACCACCACTAAGACTGCACGCATTTGTAACTAGGAAGAATGGTTTGCAAGATTCATAATACAAAAAAACTACACAAAAAGAGAAAAAGAGGAACAGAGGGAACAAGCAAGTAAGTGACCACTTTATGGTGAATCAACCCAGCTATGTTCAGTTTTGCCACTTCTATGAACCAAAGTAAAATTTTAGCGCACAGTGAGGGACAGACAAGCAATTATATCTTTTCTGCTTTGTAGGACAGCTGAAAGCCAACCAAAATAGCACTAACACAGCTAGACAGCCACAACTATAATGTTCTCCAACTGAAGTTATATACCTTGTGGAAACTAGGGTGTAGTTAATTTGTTTGTTCATTAAAGATAATGAAATGGCCCCAAATAAGGGATAAGGAGCCCTAATCATAATAAAGTGGTATTCTCTTGTCATCTAACTTACTAGCCAAAAACAGTACAAATAATTCAGTGTATAAAGTACATTAGTAATAAACTAGCATTTAGTCTATCACTAGTGCTACAATACATCCATTCAAATCAGAAGTATGACATTGATAACCTACTTTCAAAACCATCAGCATTTCCATTTTTTCCAATCAAGAGGACTCAGTAAAGGGAGCCCATTTTTATGCTAGCTTCTGCTAGTAAAACATGTTGTACAATTAAACCAGCTCTTTTGGACAGATAAGGTACAACAACCCCCTATCTGCAGTTTAACTTTCCAAGGTTTCAGTTACATGTGGTCAACCAGATTCTGAAAATTCTGGAAATAAACAATGCAAATTGCATATGGGTCTGAGGAACACAAAGAAATCTCAGTCCCACTCCATCCCACCCAAGAAATGAATCCTTCCTTTTGTCCAAAGTATCCACATTATATACACTACTCACCCATTAGTCATTAAGTAACCATCTTAGTTAACAGATGGACTGTCCAATTATCACTATCCCATTGCTAGTACCCAAGTAACTCTTACTTAATAATGGACACAAACTCCAAAAGTAGTGACTATGGCATCCAAATACATCAAAGAGAAGTTGTATAGTGCTTCCATTAAGTAAAAAAGAAAAAAAAATATTATGTGCTGAGGTTGCTAAATCTATGGTTAAGTTATCTTTAATCTCTTACTGTGCTTAATTAAGCTTTATCATCGGTATCCATCGTGCCATAGTTTAAATCTGGAGTCTCTCTCAAAGGCTTGAAGATTTGGCTGCCGGGCAGTGGCATTATTAGGAGTTGGTGGAAGCTTCATGAGGTGGAGCTCGGTGGAAATTAATTTACTGAGGGTGCATCCTTGAAGGGCCTATGTGGCCCATGCCATTTTTTTTTCTTTTTCTTTTTTCTTTCTTTCTTTCTTTTTTTTTTTTTTTTTTTTTGGCCTCATGGCTACCATGAGGTGAATGACTTGACTTTACACTCCTTTGCCACAATATTCTGACTCAACACATATTCAGAAGTGAATGAAGTCATTTAACCATGAATTGAAACCTTTCAAACCCGTAAGTCAAAATAAAGTTCTCCCCTTTTTAAGTTAACTTATCTCAGGTATTTGTCACAGCAATGAAAGCAAATATACAATAAAAAAACATAGGAGATTTATATTTCTTAACTACATTGTGGCTCATGCTCCACAAAAGCTACCATAGCAAGTACAATACACTAATAGTCTAACATTAAAAAGTTTTTAATACCACATGGCTATTTTTAACTAGTGCTTTTAGACAGAGTAAACATTACAACTCAGCATACTACAAGATGCACACAAAAAAACATCCACAGATGACAAAATGATTGGATGAAAACTTGATAGAAAACAGTATATTTATATGGCTTCAAAATGTCACCTTGATTATATATAAATGACAAGTATTTTCACTGTGGAGAAAGCCATCTATACCCACTTTGAGCAAAAGATCAAATTTAACATCAAAAATAATAAGCCAGGGCCAGGGAGATGGCTCAGTAGAATTAAGTGTTTGCCTGGCAAGCACAAGGGCCTGAGTTCAATCCCTGGTTCCAAAAAAATGAAAAAACCAAACTCATTTTATCTGCCTCCTAATGTGATACACTGTAAAACACTCTTGTTGTAATGTAATCCTGTACTTTTATTAAAAAATATTTATCTTAAATCCAATGATAAATATAAAAAAGTATGAACCTAGGATTTTGTGAAACAATTAGCTGAAGTCTTTGATACATCATCATAAAATACAAAATAAAGGTGGAGAAATATTTAACATTCAAACTAGAAAATCATGCTACCCAAATCAGTCAGTGAGCTGCCTGGGTCCTAGATATGGCAGGGAAAGCATTTGGTTGGGCAGACAGACTACAAAAGATTTCAGGAAGAAATTACCCAATTCTGAAAGTGGACAAGATTCGTATTTTGTAAAATTAATGCTATTTTCAAAGGTGGAAAATATTGAGTGAAACCAGATACACAAGCTTAAGTATTACATGGTATCTCTCATTTGAGTGAGGCAAAGTATAAACAAAGAGAACAATAAAGGACAGATAGAGGAGCCCAAGACGATGGATCTCTTGCAATAGGGAAGTGAACCAAGGGAACAAGGATAAGGGATAAAGAGAAGGGGAAGGGAAGAGGAAATAAGAATACAGATGTGCCAAGGACAGCAGCCTAACAACCTCAATTAATGTAAACACTATATGCCATAACATGGGATAAGATTAATGATACCAACAAGAATTAAAAAATGGGATGGGGGCCAGGGAGATAGCTCAGTAGAATAAGCACTTGCCTGGCAAGCGCAGGGTCCTGAGTTCAATCCCCCAGTACTGCAAAAAAAAAGGGGGGGGGGATGGGTAACTGAGGAGGAGGAGGAGGAGAAGGGATTAACAAAAAAGAAGCTGTAGTATGGACATGTTCCCATGCCCCAAGGTAAATGTAAACTGCATGAACTGCAAACACTGATTTTTAAAAATGAGCCTAAAAACATAGTAAAACGTTGTGTGACTTCCAAAGAACATTTGTGAAATGGGTAATATAAAAGTTCAGGCTACTGAGAATTTTAGTATATGTACTGAAATAATACAGAAAAAAAATCAAACAAATGTTTCTTTTTAAAAATTCTATTTATTTATTTATTTATTTACTTATTTTGTAGAGGGTCTCTCTATGCAGCTAGAACTCATAGTAATCCTCCTGTCTCAGCTTTCCTAGAGCTAGGATTATAGGTACACACCACCACACCTGGGGGCTGGCACAGCATGTGGTACCAGGGACTGAACCCAAGTCCTTGCACTTGCCAAGTAGGCGCTTAGATCACCAAGCTATCTCCCCAGCTCCAAATGTAACTTTTTAACTTGAAACAAACTAGATAACTTTTTACATTATGCATAAGAGCCAAAGAATTAAAATACTAAGCAGGTTAACTTCTTAATAAAACAGTTGTAGTAGAAATAAATGGGACTAAGAAGGCAATTCATATACAAAAACTTTAAACCATGAGGAAACACTTTTCATTACATATTGATAAAAATATCATGAAGTGTCAATGAGGGGCATAGTGAAATGGAAATATTCACCCACTGACAGTAAAATAACAAATACAGGATACTCTCACAATAGCTATTATTTCCTGTTTAATGTTTATCCCTATTACACTGTTAGCTACCCTAACATTCATGGAGGTGTAACAAGGTTCCTTGTTGCAACCACAATACCAAGAACTTGAAAATGACTTTATAATCGAGCAATGAAAGAATAATATACTGTAATACAATCTTTTATTTTTTTGGTGGAACCGGGGAATTGGGGAATTTAACTCAGACCCTTGCACTTGCCAGGGAAGTGCTTATTCCACTGAGCCATCTCCCCGGCCCCTGTAGTGCAATCTTAATATGGAATACCATATGGAAGCTAGAGTAAGCCATAATTTATTTAAGCCAAACTTCATTCTTACCTTTCATAAGACTGTAACTAAGGACAAGGCTCCCAAAGAATTCTATGTAATTCTTAAAAACAATGAGTTACACAGGTAATATAGGTCCTTTTGGGTTGAAAACTTCAAGAAACTGTTCTTCATTATCTCCCTTTCCTGATATATTTGGTAAAATATGAGAATAAAATACAACAGAAAGGTAGAACTAAAGCATGACAGAACAGGTTTCCAGTTGAACACAGTACAAAAGCTTGACCATCAACATGAATGCATAAAAAACCTCTCCAGCTGGGTCACATTACAACTAGAATGCAAATCTAAATTCCTTACCTTAGCCTACCCAGGCCCCATACAACTCAGGCCTTGTTTTCCTTTTGAAGCTTTTCTACTACCATGAGGTCTGAATCTCATTAGACAAGCATGACATAATTCAATTTATATAATATATTCAGAACAGGCAAATTCATAAAGATGAAAAGATTAGAATTTACTAAAAAAAAAAAGATGAAAAGAGGAAATTTTGGCTTATTAGCTAGAGATTTTAGTTAGAATAATGGAAAGTTCTATAAATCATGGTGATAAATGCGCAACATTTTAAAAGTAGTTAGTGGGCCTGGGAGATAGCTCAGCAGTCTAAACACCTGCCTAGGCAAGTGCCAGGACCCAGGTTCAATCCCTGGTACCACATGCCATTCCTACCCATGCCAAGCCGGCCACCCAAACCAAGCATGGTGGCATGAACCTATAATCCCAGCACTAGGGAGGTGGAGACAGAAGGAACACTACAAGTCCAAGCTACATAGTGAGAACCTGTACCAAAAAAAGAATTTTTTTAAACAATTAAAATAAAATGATTAGTTCCACTGAAATGTACATCTAAAATAGTTAAAACAAATCTTATTATTTTAAAAAGTGAAAAAGACCACCACACATAACTGAGAAAAACTGAAAGATAATCAGCTATAAAAAAGCAAGACATTTATAAATACAATTTGAAAGCATTTTCAAGTCATTGCTCAGCTTTACTTCAAAATATTTCCAGTGCCCTAGAAAAAGAGGTTAAGCAAAGGATTTATCCTAAGCCAGAGTGCTACCATCTTCTTGTTCAGAAGGTAGACGACCTGAAGAAAAATTACCATGAGGAACCCAGGAAGGGGCTACTGGCTGAAAAAGTTCTCCAGAAGTATCTGCAGTTTAAGGAGGATATGATAAATGCCATTCTACACACAGATCAGACTCTCAGAGAGAAACAAAAGGAGATTGAAGTAGAACATACGAAAGCTGAATCTGCAGAGGCTGCCACAAAAATGTTGGAGGAAATGCAAAAGAATCAGGAGACTCTGGAACAGAAATAAAAGTTATCAGGAGCACATCAAACAGTTGACTCAGAAGCTGGAGAAGAAGAGGGCCCAGTTGATGGAAGAACAACAGATGACTCTAGCTTTTAAACTCCAGGAACAAGTCAAACTATGAAGAGAAGGATTTGCAAGAGAAAGCAGACAACTTCATAATGAGATACAGAGTCTCAGAGAAGGCATGGAAAATTTAGATGGTGGATGTGTCACACTCTAAAGACAAAAGAATAGAGCAGTCTTGTCGCTACTTACTATTCAAGGGATAACTAAAGCAATTATAGGTTTTGGAAGAAATGTCACTTCAGTTGATGGTAAATAAATCTTCTATCATAAGCCCCTAAAGCCTGCAACAACATGGAATACAAAAGTAGAAATCACATTCATCTTCCTTAAAAGATTGTAAACTGTGTACCAAGGATGCATTTAACCTCTCTACCAGTACAGGAGGAAATGATCCCCAGTAGACAGATGGACACTGCAAAAAAAAATCTTAGGTAAAACTTCACAGACAGAACATCAATTTGGCCAAGAATATGACACATTCCAAAGTCAGGTACACAGATCCTAGTTTCTTTTATCAAGGCTGTCTAACCAATAGGCAATAATCTGCAAACTGGCAAGGGACAGTCCTTATCAATGGATCGTAGGCAAAGCAAGCCACCCTTATAGAGATCACTAGCCTCCAAATATGTTATACAAAAAGATGCTAGAAACCATTAGCATGAGAAAGTGTAGAGTCATACACATGTGGGCTAGAGAAGGAGGCATTCCCTTTTTGCTCAGTTTAACAAGATTGTAACATTAATGCGGCACTTTAAAACTTTAGACAACTGACAACAGATGAAACATAGTAAGTTTTGCCTTCTGCATAGCAGTGTACAGTTTAAAGTCAGACTTTAAAGGATGATGGATGTGTCAGAAAACTACTGAATATGCATTTGTAATAACGTTTAAGCTCTTTTTATAATTAATAAATTTCATGTTCAGTATGTTTTGATATTTGCCAAATAGCAGACGTGCATCTTATTTTAAAAAGTATAAATTCAACAACAGATAAATTTTTTGTCATGGTTAATTGTTTTCAAATAAGGAAAGTTTTTTATAATCATTAAAGTTCTTATATGTTACGTATTTACTAGTTCATATGTTGATTCCTTCCTAGGATGGCCCTTGCCATCTGTCACTTCCCTTTGAAATGATGAATTTCCCTTGGAACTGCTGGCAAACAAAATTCCAGCTTGGGTTTATTAGAACATGTCTTTTCAATATATCATATCTTTTGAACATATCTGGGCATAGAATTGTTATTTAATAGCTTTTACCTTTTGTCTCTTTGAATTACTGTTCCCATGTCTTCCAGCCTCCAGTCCACTTCCATGTCCAGATATTGCCTCTGGTGTGTGCTTCCTCTGCCTCAAAGCTTGAGCTGATGCTTTCCACTAAATAGGGGTTTGCAGCTGTTGTTTGTTCCTCTCCATTATTTATTCTTCATTAATGCACATTTAAATTAGTTATTATCTCAAAGGTTTCAAAATTGTTTCTCTCCACTTTGTCCTTCAGACTGATTTTTCTTAATCTATTTTTAAGATATAGCTGACTATTCTGCCACCTGCAAAAGCCTGTGTTGCTTATCTATTTAACTTCCATTCCAGATACTCATTTTCTTGGCCTAAATTTCTCTTTTGCTTTTGCTTTACAATATCTTTGCTGAGATCCCCTTTACTTTCTTAAGGTTACTTTTATGTAATCTTTTCAGCACAAGATTCCTTAAAAATTCTTCTGATCATAAATAGTTATTTTAAGGCCTTTGCTAAATCAAGCATCTATTCCTACTCAAGATTAGTTTCTACTGAATAATTTTTCTGTATCTGAAAATGAGTCATTTCCATTTTCTTTACAAATCTGATAATCTGTTAATTTGTTAGAAGAAAAGAACATCGTAAGTAACATACTGCAACTCTAGGTTTTGTTATATTCTTTCAAAGAGCTTTCTGCTTTTGATTTGTGTATGAGTTTTAATAGGCTTGCCTAAACCCAAACTGCAAACTATGTTTCTTCTGCAGTATGTGACAGTGATTTTGCTCAGTTCTTTTACTTCCTAGCTGCTCACATCCTCTCCTTTGGGCTTCTCTCAGTTGTGACTCCTCTCAGTCCCATGTTCTGTCCTCTGAAACCCAAAGTCAGCTTTTGACCATCCTTGTCTCATAAAAGTTGAGAAATGTATTCAGAAAAGAAATAAACAGAAATCTCATGTGATTCACTACTCTTTCAAGAGTGAAAATCCTGTACTAATCTCAGATAAGGAACTAAGCTGGTCGTACATGGAAATAAAAAGATGTACTTAATAAAACTAAGAAAACTCTTATTTATAAGATTAAAAAAATTAAAATTTTTTATTGCTACACATTGGCAGTGATGCCAGGCATGGTGACACCGTGGTAGTCCCATCACTCAAGAGGCTGAGACAGGAAGACTTCTACAAGTTTGAGGCCAGCCTGGGCTGCAAAGTAAGTTCAAGGCCAGCCCAAACTACAGGATGAAAACCTGTCTCAGGAAGAGGAGGAGGAAGAAAAGGAAGACCACAATATTTATTAATGTATGAAATCAAATAAATACACAATAACTGTCATGATAAATTAAACTATTAAAAATAGTCCTCCCCTCTTTGATCCAAAAACTAAACATGAATTCACAAGACTAATATCGATGAATGACTCACACACAAATAGTTTTCTTCATTGTAATACATGGAATCAAGCATAAGATTTTGCTAGAAACAATTAGCTGAGGAATTGAAGCACACATACAAGAATATTTGCTTCCTTTAGGCTCTGGCTGTCAAACACAGAAAATGCAACACTTTTTTATAGACTTATAATTTTTTTTTTTTTTTTTTAGGAACCGGGGATTGAATTCAGGCCCTTGCACTTGCCAGAGAAGCGCTTATTCCACTGAGCCATCTCCCCGGCCCCTAGACCTATAAAAATTAAAAACTTTGTCATAGGCTGAGCCCATCAATGAATATGTATTTAAAATAAATGTACAATATGAAAACCAAAGCACAAAAGAAAAACCAGACAAACCTAAATACATCAAAATTTAAAACTTATGTGCTTCAAGGGATACCATCAAGAAAGTAGAGATAATCCACAAAACAAGAGAAAATATTTTCAAATCAAGACTCTGATAAGGGTCCAGTACATAGAGTATATAAAGAATGTTTACAATTCAAGACTAAAAAGACAACTCAACTTTAAAACTGGACAAAACTTCCATACAGACTAATGACAAATAGGACATGAGAAGATGCTTATCATCATTCATAATGGCAATGAAAATCAAAACTACAATACAGGCCACGTATACACCACTGGTGTAGCCAGTTTGACAATTCCTCAGAGATTACATACACACAAAAAATGACATTACTTAGCAATTCAACCCAATCCATGTGTACTAAAGAAATGAAAACGTGTCTACATGAAAATAACAATTTTCCTTCAGAAGCATTTCTAATGGCCAAAAAAAAAAAGTGTATACAAGTCATCACCAATGAATGGATGGATAAACAAAATGTGGTACACAACAGAATATTATTCAGTCATAAAACTGAATAAAATACTGGTAACTATTCTACAATTTGAAAATATTCTGCAAAATGAAGAAGATACAAGATGTATAAGCCATTTTTATAAATGCACAGAACAAATAAACATGAAAAGATGCTTGTCATCATTCATAAGTGTTGCCTAGGGCTGAAACGGAAGGGAGGAGAAGGGCCTGATGAAAACATTCAACAGGAGCTATGACTCCACAACCCTTAAGATGCTAAAATAAATACAACTGAACACCGAAGGATGAATTTTCTGGTATGTAAACTATATCTCAATAAAACTATCAGTAAAATCAGCAAAGACGAAACATACATAAGTACATGTAATGGATACTATTATGGGCTTCTGGACTCTTTTAGAATATTTTGCTAGGTTTACACACCTATAATATTCAAATAATGGAACTTAACAAAAAAAGGGTATACAGACGATTGTATCTGTGTATTCAAAGTGGATAGATATACAGTTTGTAAACAGGATATCAAGTCCACATCTTGTACAGCAATTAACCACTAGGAAGAATGTATACAGTGTGTTAATTATTGAAACTGTCCTACCGATTTGATTTGCAACTGTCTCATTGCTATTTGTTTATCAATAAAATTATGGGAAAAAGTAAGTATATGTAATGGAAAGACAATCAGTTTACTAACTCAAATACGTGCATCAACAGAGAAAAATGATAGTAAACTACTCTTTTCAACTCACTACATACCTAGAAATAAGTTACCACATTTGAATGTAGTAGAAATGTTTAAGACCTTTGCAAACATCATTTCCTCCTTAAAATATTACATTTATTATAAGTATACAGTAAACAGATTAGTATAATTTCTGAATATGTAAATCTCAACTATGATTACTATAATCTTAGACATATCTTTGAATATTTGTTTCAAACTCATTAAAAAGGTATGCCAGAGACAGTAAGATAGCTCAGCAGACTAAGCGCCTGCTTAGGCAAGTGCAGGGACTAGGGGCACCACATGCTACGCCAGCCCCAGCCCCAGGCAGGCTGAGCTGGCCACCAAGACCAGGTATGGTGGCTCATGCTTGTGATCCCAGTACTGAAGGCTGAGACAGAAGGATCCCTACAAGTCAGAGCTGCATAGTGAGACCCTGTACTGTGTACCAAAAACATCTTTTGTTAAAAAAAAGGTATGCTCAAGAAATAAGTGCATATCATTATAATTTCTTCATATATCTTACAAAATCTCCTTTAATCAAATAAATATATTTATCTCCGAAATCTTTTTGACTACATTAAAAACCATCACAAACTCTAATATGACACTCGATTATCCAACCTCCCAGCAATTTCCCGTTTTTGAAGTATATTTAATCACTTTAAAATCTGTCATACTTGGTGCCACACACTTATCCCAGCACTTAGGGCTGAGGCAGAAAGACTGCTACGAGTTCAAGGCCAGCCTGGGCTACAAAGTGAGTTGAATGCCAGCCTGAACTGCATAGTGAAATTCTATCTCAAACACACACACATACACACACACCATCATGCTTAACAAAGCACTGTTATAACTGTAAAATCACTACAACATATAAATCTAAAACAGTATACAGTTGAAGTAATACACATTCTGAGATTGTCACCTATATTTATGCAAAAATAAACCAGTAAAAACTTTATCTAATGCATGTATAAGTCTAATGCATGTATGTATCTTAACTATAGATATCTATAAAACTTTTCATATTTTAATCTTTAAACAAAGACATTAAGGTAATCTAGATAGAAAAGAGCCCAGAGCCTGACAGAATAATTGCTGGCATGTTGTAGCAGACAGTGCCGAAGATGAGGAGGAATCTAGCAAAAGATAACAAAAAAAAAAAAAAAAAAAAAAAGGAATTTACATATGCTTTGGCAATGAATACAGAACTACTGCAAAAACTCAGGTAGAAGAAATCTAGCTCATCCATAAAGTTTTACCATTCCTAACCACCAAATCTAATACTTCCTCTGAACTCAGGGCTACACAGCCAAAGAATATTCTGGACCAAATGTGTAGAAAAGATTCAAAGACATCAGAACATGTACAAGGAGAAAAACTGAATCTGTATCTAAGCAAAATTAAATGCAATATAATTTATACCTGTAATTTACACTTAATACAATTGTGTCATTCATACAGCATATTTAAATTCAAGTAGCATGCAAAGTACTTAATGTGGAAATCATGTACTTACCAACTACTTAGATAGCCTTTTAAAAATCTTGCTGATGACTGAGACTCCCTAAATAATAAAAAAATAAAAATAAGAAATAGTTTTTCAAGTTTAAAGTTACATCTACTCTGTAAAATCCACCTAAGAATTCTGTTTTATATGAGGATTGTTTAAGTACAGCATTCTAAATCCAGAGTACAAAGCTAGCCTCACTGCAGACTTGAATAGAAATATGCTATTTTCAAATCACTTTATGCCTTACAGTGCTTACTGTAGCTGCAAGGAACTACCCAACTCCATGTTTTTAAGCCAGCATTATGATGTCTCAAAACCAAAACAGTAAGTAAGGGAGAACATAACACATTATGAAAAACAAAGAAATCTCCCTCTCCTAGATTTGTGAAATAAAGCTGTTTAAAAATTCGTTTCAAATAACCACCAAAATAACTATGCATTTGAATTAGCTGAAAATGTTACCATACTAGAAATTTTAATACCACATATTAAAATAATAATGTTTTCTTTTGAGTAAACCAAACCAAAGATTTTGTATGACTATTTCTGCCAAAATCAAAATCAATCAAATTAATATCCATTGCAGGTCATGGCAAAGAGGGAAAGAAATATATATTTGAGAACTACACATAAAATTTTTAAAAAATAAAACTTTTATATGATGACAACAAAATACTACCAAAACTTCTGAATCAAACAAATTTGACTTTGTCTTCATATTGTAAGAGCACATTAACATAATAAAGTTAATCTGTATAGTATTTTTCTGTATGTAAACTTCAACTTTTTGAAGTTTATTTTATAAAAAGGACACAGAAAAACAAAACAAATTGGATTTTCTTATGATTAAGTATTTTGTTAAATGTGAAAATACTAGCAACAAAGTAGGATAAAAAAACTTAGCAATACACATGTACAACAAAGGACTTATACCCAAAATATTTCAAACAACAAAAATATTTCAAATCTCCAAGAAAAAGCCCAATTTTCAAGACAGCTTAAGAATGAAAACTTTTTAAGAGATCACTAGAAAAGGCACTCAACATCACTATCCATCAAGAAAATACCACAATGAGATACTACAACCACCAGAACAACAAATTTTTACCTAAAAACCAGAGAGTACCAAGTACATACAAGCAGAATGCACAGTAACTGGCAACCCCATGCACTGTAAATATAAAATGCTATGAAGAGTAGGAAAACCTGGGCATGTCTACCTGAAAGCACACTCTGATGATTACCAAGCAGCACACCCCCAGACATAACCTCCACAGAAACACACATGTGTGCACACAAAAAGGTATGGACAAGAATTACCATATCATTACTGGTTAAAAGCCCCACGTGATTCATAATCTAAACATCAATAAGCAGAAAGAAAAAACGAGAGTATACTCGTACATGAAATCCTAATCTACAAAAGAAAATTTTCAAAAACCAATAGCACAAACAAAATGACAAATCTCAAAAATTCAATGGTGTGTCAAAAAAAAAAAAAGTCAAGACAAAAACGCACATACTATACTACATATTTCTATAAAACTTAACAACAAACCAAACTTATTGCTGGTTATTAAGTCAGAAGAGTAGTTTACCTTTCTTGTGAAGGCATTATTGACTGGGACAGCATACAAGGAGGCTTCTGAGGAGCTGATATCTTGATCTAGGTTGGGGTCAAAAAGGTGTGAAGGTGTATTCACTTTGTAAAAGTATAACATAGAAGAGTTTTTACTTTTCTGTATGTAAAATTCAATTTATTTAAATTTATTTTATTAGAAAATCAAAAACTACTTCTCAATAAAATAACTTTAGGTCATGATACTAATAAATAACTGATTAATTTGAAAAATCTGCTCTCCTAACAATATGAATATAATTCTAATATTATATATTATACAATAAGTAACTGGTTAATTTTAAAAATCTGAAATCTCCTAATTATATAAATACAAAATTCTAATAGATTTCTATTGACTATATACAGGTAATTTAAATATGACCATTCATTCTGTACTGGTAAATTTAAGAGAAGTTTCAATGTAACTCTAAATTTTATCACAGGGATTCCTCATAATCCTTGCTCACTGGTTAGGGATCCCTTATCTGAAATGGAAGGTACTACAAGGGATTCACAATTCAAAGATCTCTCAGATAATTGGGATATTTGCAGAGACTTCACTACGTGAGCACTCAACTCAAACACAAAAATTCAAAATCTGTTCAATTTCAGACACATTTCAGATCATTTCACTTGAAGTTGTGCCATCTATAATGGTAAAGAAAACTGTTTTATAAAATTCTGTTACAGTCTGTCCTAATCAGGCGCAAGTAAATATACAAATCAGCAATTTTGCATGCATATTGTAAAAACATTATTAGCAAATCTGAACAATGATCTCAAACCAGATGCTCAAGTGAGGCATTCATAAAAAACTGTTAAGCAAACTTCTTGGCCTTAGTTTTCAGAAAATCTTAAGTATTTAAAATTAGTACCTATTAAAGAAAACTCCTTGAACATGCTGAAAAAAAGCCTTGCAAATAAATGTTCTTATATACCTAATTTTGTTAATACTTAAATGGCACCCTTGTTTGATGAAAATATAAACACAGTTCTATTTCTTTTAAAATATTTTTACATCATATTTACCTACTTGCTGTTTTTCTTTCACTAACCTACTTTTCTCTAAATTAAACATCATTATTTGATTAGATCTGATCACCTTAATAGACCTGAGTAAGAATTCCTGCCTTATTAATCACAACCTATTTTCTTGAGATGCTGTTTTGTTGTTGTTATAGTTGTTGTGAGCTGTAAACAAAATATAAGGGGGATACCAGGGTTGAGGAATTTAAGTTTCTCATCAGCAATATTCCTCTCAAGGGAGAAACAGCATTTAGGAAAACCTACCAAAAGAACAGGGGAATTTTCCTGAGTTTTATGTTGTACCAACTATAAGATTTCAACATGTCACAGATTGCTTTTCCTAACTTGAATCAGCAGGAATTATGAGGTTTCTCCTTGGAAAATCACTAACCATCCAAACAGGGTACAGAGAGGTAGACGGTACATAAACACTTCCATAAAATGTATTTTTTTTGTGTTGTTCTGCTTTGTTTGACATAGGGTCTTATTCTGCACATCCAGCCTATACGGCAAACTCACCGTGTATCCCTTTCAAGGAGGAGCCTGCTCCTTTAAGATCCACCTCCTCTGCTGAGGAGGATGAACATGCCTATCATCCCAGGTATGTAGCTTAGCCAGGTAACTTAGCAAGTTACCTCAAAAATAAAAAGGGGTTGGGGCTACAAACAGCTCAGGGCTCCTTAGCCCAGTGCAATCACTGGATCAATCAATAAGTAACATTTAAAAATTTAAAGTCATAAGGGCTTCCTTTGTTATGAACAAAAGTGTTAATTTAGCAGGCACTCTAGGACAAAAAGGATACAAACACCTTCTTTATGACAAGCTTGTTACATTCTTATTATTAAAGATCAATTTTCTGTATGTAAAGTCTAATTTCTAAAACAAAGAAAAACCCAGTAGAAGGATTAGGATCTTAGGGCATAGTTTAGGGTCAACTTTAAAGCCAAGAGAAAATAATGGCCAAATTAACTCCAGACAACAGATCCCATCCCAAATAAAAACAGCCCACAGAACCATCTGTGGGTTTACTAACGTCACTTATCTAACACTGATTTGTAGCAATCCTAAAGACCCCAAAGAAGATTCTAAGGATGCAAGCAAACCAATTTGAAAGCAAAAGAACTGTGATGAATTTAGGGATGGTACCTTAATGCTCAGTAATAAATCTAATGATGATCACTCACAAAAGATAACCATATAAATACTGGCACTTAATAACCTAAAATTTTTAAAGGTTCTAAGTTACAGTAAAAGGAAAAATAAGTTCTGGTGTTCTATTGCATAGTAAGGCAACTATAAAAGCGGTAATAACTATTTCTTAATAAAGCTAGAAAAAAGGATTTTGAATATCTACATCAAAAAGAAATGATAAATGTTTCAAGAGGTAGATATGATTATCCTGATTCAAACATTATACAATATTTACATTATACGGTATCTCAATGTACCCCATAAAGGTATAGTTTTTAATGAGTTAATTAAGTTTCACAATAAACCAACAGAATTTATTTATCTGAATATCTTTAAAGGCTCATAGTTCATTTTTTATACTGTTATTCTTGTTGCTTTCATTTCTAATTTTGAAGCTAGACGGATAAAAAATACAAGAACTCAGGGATTCTGTTAGTTAATGAGTTCTAAATACAGAGGTCCCCCCAGCCCTTCAGTGATACTCTTAAAGTTTCAGTTACCTACAGTTGACTCTGACAGTCTTAAATATATTAAATGAAAAATTCCAGAAATATCTCCTAAGTTTTAAGTTACATGACACTAAGTAGCAACAATAAAACTGAACACCCAGGAGCTCCATCCCACCCGCGTATCCATGCTGTATACACCACTGCCTGCCAGTTACTGCTTCTGGTGCAATGCTAGTATTCTGGTAGGCTGAAGCAAGAGAAAAACTGTCTCGAGATCCACTCACATTAAAACTGTAAAAAGAGATCGGGATCTAACTGGTTATGAAGACCCCAAGATCAGTCTCCCAGGAACAAAAACAAAAACAAAACAGCTCATGCCATAACAATTTTTAATAAAAAATACAAATTTTCACTTAAAATATCTCATGTTGCATTTCTATTTCTCTAACAAAGAAGGCACAGAATCCAGTATTTACTCTCAAGCACCTGGCCTGATCTTCACAAATCTGTGAAGAAACACTTACACAGTTCCTCGATGTTAAAGAATCTCCCTCCGTCTATGAGGGCATCCTCACAGACACTACAGGCAAATTACAAAGAAAATTCGTGATACTTGCAAAACCTCTCATTTGTTCTGGTTGTCAAAACAGTACAAGAAGTCTCAATACAACTTATCTGTATTTCTACACAGTTATTCCCCTCATGGTTTTTTTTTTTTTTTAATTTATTTGGCAGTACTAGAAATTAAACTCAGAACCTTGTACTTGTCAGATAAGCATTTATGCCACTGAGCTATATCCCTGGCCCCTGTTTTTTGACATTTCCACAAACCTTAACAATGTTTCTAAATTCTTCAGTTCTTATTTCCAGTTTTTCAAAAGGAATTCTTCTGATGCTTTTGACTTACATTTTCTCTACTATCCTATTCCTTAAACCGACATAAGTCTCAGTTAAGTCAATTATTGTACTGAAATATAACCACTGCATGAATTTTAATTCCATTTCCCAAAAGAATGAACTTTATCTAGAAACATGAACTGTTAGCAACTTTGTTATCTGCAACTAATAGACTTTGAAAAAAAAAGAAAAAAACAAATTAGGAGCCATAGTATCTCTTATAATCTGTAAGATTGCCATATTCAAATTAACTTTACAGAAAAAAAAAAAATTCCACACAATCATGTATATCAATACACTTTTAACAAATGGGAGAAACAAATGTCCATAGGATTTATTTGAAATAATGTATTCAGTAAAAAGCAGCCCTACACAGAACCAAGTACAATCACGCTTGCTCTACTGATGTTTTGGTCAACAGCACATAGCATATAGAAGGAAGTGGTCAAAACAGATGGTATTGGAGCAGAAAAGTTCCTAGCTCCTAGGAATGGCAGGCCTGACAGAACGTATACACGTCTGCGGTGCCAGGAGAAACAATGCTACTGGCGAGCCAGTCCATAAAAGCATAACACAGATTAATAATTACAGTACATATTACTTGATGAAGACAGTAACTATGTTACTATACTACGCTACTTAGCACTTTATAGCATGCATTTGTACTTATGTAAAAAGTTTACTGTGGAATAGTAGGCTATGTTACATTTTCTTACATATATCAAGGAGAACAAATCTGTTTGTTAAAAACATTCTAAAAAAGAAAATATGTTCTGGTGATTTCTTAGCAAATGCTATAAAACATTAGGAAAAATAACTCCAATTAAACATCTCTTGCAGAAAAAGAATATTTCTCAACTCAAAATATCGAAGATAATGATACTATAAGAAAACAGCAAACAACATCCATTACAAACATACACAAAAATCATCAACAAAATATAAGCAAAACCAATCCAACCACTGAGAAAATTAGTAGTACCTCACAACCAAGTTTGGTTTATCACAGGAATATATAACTGGTTCAATATTTGAAAATCAAACAATGTGATAAATCATACTAACGAACAAGAAAAACCATATTGCAGTAGCTGAAGAAGAGGCATTGGACGGAACCACATTAATTTCTAATTTTTTTTAAAAGAAGCTTCAGGGCCAGGGAGATAGCTCAGTAGAATAAGCACTTGCCCGGCAAGCTCAGGGTCCTGAGCTCAATTGCCAGTACTGCAAAAAAAAAAAAAAAGGTTCAACAAAGTATGAATAAAAGATAATTTCCTTAACCAGGAAAAGGATATCTAAATAAGCTTATAAAAATTGCATTTACTGATAAAGTGAGGAAAGACCAAAAAGCTGATATTATACTAAACAGTTTTCTATAGAATCAATAGGACAGATATTAGGCATATTAAGGTTCTATCAAATTTTGTATCTCTGCTTTATCTTGAGATGTTGCTATGACACAATGTGAAATAAAAATAATTTAATGGAACTTTTTTTTTTTGGGGGGTGGCCTGGCTCAGGTTGCCCTAAGGGCGAGTTTGGTAAGGCCTGAGGAGCTGGGGATCCAACCAAACTATCCTGTGCTTGACTGCATTTGGACAAGCAGGCACTTAAACACTTGGGCTAATCAGCAGGCCCCCATATAAGTAATTTAAATAACATTGACCATGTTGCTGACAAAGCTGTAGAGGAATTCTTCTCAAATTGGTAGAGCAAGGGGCCGGGGAGATGGCTCAGTGGTATAAGTGCTTCCCTGGCAAGCGGAGGGGCCTGAGTTCAATCCCTAGTTCCACCAAAAAACAAAGCATGTGCAATGAGGTAGGTGAGTGGGTTGGGGAGAGTGGGGGATAGCTTAGTCTTAAACCCTAAGGGGGAGGTTTAAGATGGAGGCTAGTGGTAGATGAGAAGAAAACATTAACGAGGGTTCAAATTGGTAGAGCTTATCTATAATCTTTATTATTCAATTATTTCTTTTTTACAGTAAAACAATAATGTGTTTTTTCTCATGAATTACATCCAGTATAGTACTAGAAAGTACTAACACTGTACATGCAATTAAGAAAGATAACTGGTAAAAGTCATTCAAATTATAAACAAAGAAATTAGAGTCTTTAATCAAAATCATGATTTTCTACATAGTAAACTCTAAGGTACTTACAAAAGAGTTCCTACAACTACTACATAATTATAACAACTCATGGGCTAAAAGGTCAATATATAAAAATCAGTTGAATTTTTATATACTGAGTTAATAATACATCAAAATTTTTAAAAGCAGTAGTATTTAAAAATAGTATCAAAATAAAGTTATACATCTATAAAATATGTACAGAATATATAAGCTAATAGCTATTAAACTGATGAAAGTATCAAAGACCTAAAAATAGAGAACACATCATGAATTTAAGGATCAATATTGTTTAAATGTTGATTATCATATTGATATGAACCTTCAATGTAATCCCAATCAAAAATCTCAGCAAAATATAGTAATTTTTGGCAGAATGGTTGGTTTTCAGGAATCGTTATGGATGACAAAATTCACTGATACTTAAGTATCTTACATAAAACGGTACAGTATTTTAACATTCTGTAAATCAGTTCTCAATTACTTTTAGAATCCAATACAATGTAAATGCCATGTTGTTATATTACCGTTTAGGGAATAATGACACAAGAAAAAATCTGTACACGTTCAATACAAACATACATCTAACTTTTTATCTATGGTTGATTAAATGTATGGATAGGGAATCTGTAATAATAAAGGACCAAATTATTTGTAGTTACCAACAGACGGTTCTTAAATGTATATGAAAATGCAAAGGGGCTAAATAGCCAGAACAATTTAAGAGAAAAAAATTCAGAGAAGTAATACTAACTTCAATAATTACTACAGAGCTATATTATTTACAATAACATTATATTAAGCAAGAGGATAGACACAGATTAATAAACAGTTTAAATCCAGAAATAGTTACTGTTACAAGAAAAATTTTTGAATTTCAATGAAGATACAAAGGCTATTCAACAAAGACAGCCTCTTCAACAAACAGTATTAAAACTTGATCTCTTTTTTTTTTTTTTTGGCTCCAAATGCCTTCGGGGCAGGTTTGCCTGGCTTCAGTTGTAGGGCTCGAACCACAGCAACCTGAGCCTGACAGCTTTGTTGAAGCAGTCACTTAAAGAACTGAGCTAAGGGGCAGGCCCCCAAAACTTGATCTCTTTAACCCAAAACAATGACCCTGAACTCTACCTCATAACGTACAAGATAGATCACAAAAGTGTAAAACATAAAACAAAAAAATATCTAAAAGAAAATAAAGGAAAAGAATCTATACCTTTCAAGGAGGCAAAGAGTTTTAAAACACAATTCTTAAGCAGAAAACTTGATAGCTTCATCAAAATTAGAAACTTTTGTTTTGTAAAAGATACCTAAGAATGTGGCAATTTAAATCCTTTCTGAAAAATGGGGGTGTCAGCTTAGTGCAAAGGCCTTGAAGAGGGCAGACAAAAATACAGGTCACAAATTAAAAAAAAAAAAAATTGCAAATCACTTATCTGACAAAGTATTTTATCCAGAATCAAGTAACTACTCCGAAACTCAACAATAAGAAAATGAATAATCGGATTTAAAAAGCTGGCAAGCCTATCGGAATAGCCAAGTCACTATTTCCTGTCAAATAAGCCAGAGTGACACAGGAAAAATTGCAGGAAGACAAGACAGTATAAAAATGTGTAGAAAATGCTATATCGAGAAAATTCCCTATAGAACCCCCTGTTTCTGCACCTTTGGGGACTAAGATACTCCAAGTGCTGGGTACAGCACTATCTTTTTTAAGTTATTTTTATAGAAATGGCCTTAAGAGAAAAGACAGTTTCTCTCTCCACAGGAAAGGCAGGTGTTATCTATTATAAACTGTTCAGCTTCTCTAAACTGAGGCTCCTTCTCCAGACTGGTCGGGTTCTCTAAACTGAGGCTTCTTCTCCAGTAAGGTAATGAGCTATGTACATACAAGTATCTCCTAGCCCTCCTCACACTACTATACGGGCGCTGAGGATTGGAAACGGACCACAAAACACTTAAATATGTACACTAACCACTGCTATTACTTGCTGTAATAATTATCCTTCAACTCCAACTCAGGGGTCTCATGTCTTCCATCAGCATCCATATGAGTCAATAATTTGTTAATTTGCAAGCACAAGTAAAATCCCAGCCTAGGAAACAGGGATGTAGCTTAGTGGCACAAGCACCTGCCTGGCAAGCAAGAGGTCCTGAGCTCAATTCCTGGTACCTATCCCCCTCCTAAAAAAGAAATAAAATAAATTAAAATAAATTCCAGACTGTTCACAGTTCTGGACAATGGAACTCTTCATTCCAAATAAGAGTTGTCACAAAAAGGTAAATAAAATAAAATAAAATAAAATAAAATAAAATAAAATAAAATAAAATAAAATATACATTTGGAGATCTTACAGGCCAAACAATAAAAATGTGTCAATGTAACTATAGAATGAATTAAACAGTATATAGTAGAAATGTACAAAACGGCATAATAAAGGTTTAAAAAAATAAAGTTAAAGAAAATTAGGCCCCAAACCCACAAATATCCAATTACTACCTATTTATAATTTGAATTTTTCAAAGTCATCCCAGTATTACTGTTTTACTCATCTACATTTTTACTTCTTCAGGTGTTATTAATTTAATCAGGTCAATAAACACCCACTGTGTCATATTACCTATCTTGTTGATCTGTTCTTTTTCTATGCCCAACAGTCAGAAAACATGCAACCTTTTCAAATTTGATTTGTTTCTGCAGGGCCAAAAGGACAAAGTTGCTTTGTTTTCAATCTACAAATTTAAATAGTTGATACACTGTAATTTATGGTAAACAGGACAATTACATAAAACTTTCCTCTACTATCCCAAAGTACCAGATCAAAATTCTTTCCTACTATTGTTTTGTTAATCTTTTTTCATTTATATAGCTATATTCCTAAATATATAAGATTTTAGTACCTATTCAAAGAGAGCAAGAAAACAATGACAATCTTACCATTATTTTGGGAAAATTACTCACAAAAAATAACATCAAAAATAGTACTTTTTAAAACATTTTGTGATTTGATTACAATAAAATATATTTGAGAATTTTCTACTATAACAATTGTTTACATGTTCAATTCAGTGGCATTGAGTATATCCACAATGTTGTACAACCAAAAGTTTGCATGTTTTCAACTAGTACTTTTCAACATTCCAAAAAAATTCTTTATCTATTCGGCAATAAATCCTCACTTCCTTCTATTATCCTCTCTAGCTTTAGAATTCATCTACTGTTCCTCATATAAGTAGAGTCACACAATATTGGTTCTTTCCTCTCTTGTTTATTTCACTTATTGCACAGTATTTTCAAGGTTCATTTATGTTGGAAGTACAAAATTCCATTCTTACAGCTGAAGAATAACCCATTCTATGGACATACCACATTTGTTTATTCATTCATTTCTTCATGGGCCAGGGAGATGGCTCAGTAGAATAAGCACTTCCCTGGCAAGCGCAAGGGTCTGAGTTCAATCCCCCGTTCCACAAAAAAAACAACAACAACAAAAGGAACTGGCACTATGGAGCAGAGAAGGAAAACAATCAGTTGATCATTCATTGGTTCATACATATATCCACTTTTTAATTATTGTGATTAATGCTTTGACGACCACGGGTGTATTTGTCACCTGTCTGAGTTCTTTCTTTCACTTCTTTTGGGGACACATATACAAATGGAACTGCCGGATGATATGGTGACTCTATATTCAACAAACTGGCAGACTGTTTGCCACAGCAGCGAAATCTTTTTATATGCCCATCTGCAATACATGAAAGTTCCCATTTTTTCCACATACTCACTAACACTTGTTATTTTCCATGTTTTTTGTACCAGTCAAGTAGTATCTCATTGTGGTTTTGATCTGTATTTCCTTAAAGACTGAAAGTGTTTGGCATCTTGTGTATTTATTAACAACTTTGTATCTTTGTAGATGTATCTGTTCAAGTCCTTAACTCTTTTTTTTTTTTTAACTATGCTGTTTAAATATTGTTGTGGCTAAGTTTAAAGTGGAAAAATATTAAAGAAACAGAATACTGCCCGGTTCTGGAAAAAAAAAACCACAGAATACTGAGAAAACAATCTTGTTTTAATGAAATTAACCTGGTTCCTACTATTCTCAAATTAAAGTCTATGGTAAGATTTAAAAGCAGTAATTTCATAAACAATAAACAAAAAAGCACTAAATCTGATTACATAGCTATTAAAGCAGAATGTGATGGGGTGGTAGTGGAAGCCTTTCTAAGCAACTTATCTTTAAGATAATTATACATAATGTGAGCGTATATGAACCTACACTAGCCATTTAGAGATGTAAGTGACAAAAATATACTTATATATAAGTATATTAATATTATTATATTAAGTATAAGTAATATACTTATATATACATTATCAGAATATAGGTATTAAGTAGTAAAATATACCTTTAAAATCTCATTTAAAACATAATACACTGGAAAAACAACTGGTTCAAAAAAATAAAACAAAAACAAAAACAAGATATAACCCACTATGAATTTTTAATCTTTTTTTTTTTTTTTTGTACCAGGGATTGAACTCAGGAACTTGTGCTTAACAGGCAGGCACCCATGCCACTGAACTATATCCTCAGACCTTTAACCTGTTAGTTTGAGGGGTGGGGTTGTTGTTGTTGGTGGTGGTTTTTGTTTTGTTTTGTTTTTTATGTATTTAGTACCAGGTCTACAGGATCTCACTACACAGATCGGACTTGTAGTGATCCTTCCTGTTTTTCAGTTTCCCAAAAGCTGGGATTATAGGCACGCGTCTCACCATGCCCAGTCTCAATCACCCTCTCAGGGAGTCCCAGGGACGGGGCCAGCACAGCAGGCTGAGAATAGAACCCCGCCCCAGCAGCTGCCTAAGCAGGTGCTTTAATCCACTGAGCTATCTGGCTGGCCCTAACCAGTATTTTAACTGGTAATGTATTCAACTTTTCTCAACTGTCCCTGTGATATCTGTTTTTAGCCTTAGGAATAGGGTCATAAATCCAAGAGCAAATCAGAATTTATGTGCTACTTTGATTTAACATCTTTTGCTCTCTCCCATCCTAAAACAGTTCCACATCCTTGTTCTTAAAACAGTGACATATTTGGTGCTCCTGGAAAGTTTTCTTATATACTGTCCCACATATAGTTGGTTTGTCTTATAGTTTTTCAAAGTATGATTTAACAACTCTATAATTTCTGGAAACAGGAAAAGAAATTTGATAACAGGAAAAAATACTTCAAAGACTATTTCATATTATCTTTCAAGAAAAGGAACGAATTACAACATTGTATATGATACTGTAAAATTGACACTTGGTTCAAGGGGCAACCTACAGATCTCTATTGTAAAGACACATTTGCCCCTTTGTTAGTGATTTGTGACATGAAAATTAAGCAAGCACCATGTAGGTAGGTTGGTATTCTTTCACCCAACTGTTTTGGCAACTTGGTGTTTCTCGCTTAGATTGCTTCTTCAGAATTTACAGTACAATAATTTTTTTTAAATCTAGCACTGCTTCTCAATTTTCTAGAGGACTTTTCCTCTTTCTTCTTGTCATTCTGCACCCAAGCATTATTCTTTCAATTCAAGATTAACTGTAATCATTCTTTATTGAATAATTCATGTTATTCAGATTTAAATAGTATAAATTCCTTTGGATTCATACTCTTAATGTTACTCATCAGCTTCTTTTAAGTATTTCCTTGTCTTGATTTCTGTGTTTTCCCAAGAATTAAGACATTTATTTTTCCAAGAAGCCTTGGATCCTTTCGGTGAAGAAAGTTATCTAGAGATCAAGACATGGCTATTGAGTGTAATCACTGAAACTGTTCATGCTTCTAAGCCCATCTAGTGGGTATGTGGGTGGGTGGATTGCAGGATAGATGGATGGATGGATGGATGGATGGATGGATGGATGGATGGATGGACGGACAGACGGACAGAAAGAGAGGTGGATAGGTACACAGAGGTAAATACAGAGGACAGATGATATATTCATGGACTTACATTGATAATTTGACAGTTAAGGGGGAGGTTGGCTCCTTTGATTCTACGTTTATATCTTTACTCTCCTACAATGAAATTTTTGGGGCTGGGGCGATAGCTCAGCAAGAGCCTGCTTGGCAAATGCCAGGACCCAAGTTCAATCCCCAGTACCACATGCTGTGCTGGCCCTGAAGCCAGGCGTTCTAGTGCATGCCTGGAATCCTAGAGCAGGAGAGGCTGAGACAGGAGGATCACTACAAGTTCAAGCTGCATGGTAAGACCCTGTACCAAATAAGTAAACAAACAAATAAATAAATAATTAAAAAATTTTAAAAAGAAATTTTTGGTTCCTAATTGCTATGGTTTATATCTAGATGTCCTCCAAAAGATTCATGTGCAGCTTTGGGGAGGTAACTGGATCATGGGGGTGTGATACTCATCAGTGGATTCCCAATATCAAAACATACACACACACACACTTTCCCAGGGAAGCGATGTCTGCTTAGCATGGTGGGTCATTGGAATGTGGCCTGGAAAGTTATCTCCCTCACTCCTCCCCTCAGCTCTCCCTCTCTGCTTCCTGACACCATGCCCTGAGCCACTTCTCCTCTGCCACGCAGTTGTCTTGGCACCACCCAACTATGGACTGAAACATCTACAAACTGTGAGCCAAAATGAACCTCTGCTACTTCAAGTTGTGGTTATTGGGTATTGTGTCTCGATCACAAGAAAGAAACTAAGATCCTGTCTTTATTCATAATTCATTTTCTAATTTATTTTGCAGAAGTCCTTTATTATATTCATTAAAACTTTGCTATGTTACAATTATTTTTTACTATATAGTCTGACCTTGTTATAATGTCCTCTCAGAGAAGTTATTTCATTTTAATGGATTCTAATTCGTTTCTCTTTTCAGATATAGAGTCCTTTATGTCAAAGAATGAAAAAAACTCTCCTTCATATATGTGTGTATACATATAATATATATTATATATATTCTCTTTTTCATCTTTTATTTATTTGGACTCTTTCTATATCAATAAGACAATGTTTTAATTCAGTGTTATACAAGACTTTTTCTTACAAGTATCGAATATACAAAATAGAAAACAAGTCTCATTAAAGAAAACAGAAGAACAAAAAAAGAGTAGAAATAAAACAAAGATACACTCCTTTTTTGCAATCTAAGTGCACAGTAGAAGGGGGGCAGGACACGATAGACATGACAAAAACAGTACACCTTTTAGCAAGGACTTAGCTACACACATAATAGGGAGAAGGGAGCAACAAAAAGTACTAGCAGCACTACGAATGTGCCAAGGCACCCCCCCACACATACACACACAGAAACTCTACTGCAGAGCAATGCACTTATAGCATACTGTTCATATAAAATAAATTTACAATTTTTAATTTATTAAATATTCAAATCCAAGCTTTTCTCAAGACACAAGATTTATTCACAGAAAAATACAGAGCCCAACTAAATGAATGGAAAAATGATGACAAACCTTAAAAATAAGCATAACACCACCACAAATAATTCAAATTATTTAACCCAAGATTCTAAGTGTATGAAATTTGCACATGCACTCCAAGTATGTCATTTTTCTTTTTTTTTATTCTTTTCCTTGGAGTGCAATGAAATCTAGATTGGAATATACAAGGGATGATCAAAAATATGGTATTATTTTAAAAATATATAGTACAGTTGAATGAAAGTACAGTCAGAATTCTATGAACAAAAAAACTGCACAAAAATCCTAATTTGTTTTACTTACTGAGTTTACTGTAGGCAGTAGTACCAGTGTAATTCAATTACTATAACCTATACACAATAGGCAAAGCAAATGAATAAGCTTACTATACCAATATTATTGGTAATTAGGACCCTCAATATATGGAAAGAGAGATATAAATAGCAAACAAAGAAGGAAGAGAAGCCCTGTGAGACTGGAACTACAAGTATTAATAACTTTTTAAAGTATACAATATTTCCTTGCTCTATCTGATCAAAAGAGCTACTAAGCAATGACACAGTAATATAGAACTCATCTGTGCCTGTGACGTTGGCTTGAAAGTACACTGCCCACAAGAGGCTGATACCTGCAACAGCCTACAGGAGGTCTGTGGCAAGAAAAACTTTGGTAAGGATGGAACATTCTGTTGAGCCAGAAAGTAATTAACTGTTCTCAAAATGGTGAGACATGTCAGAGACATAGAAAACAGACAGCAGGAGTTCATGCTGGATAAATTTTAACCATTTAGACTTTTAAACAATGAGTAAGAAGGATCGATCTTGACATAATGATGATAAAAAAAAATACCAAGAGCTTACATTAATAATGAAGAAAGCATAGTAGAAATTCTTGCAGAAAAATGCTAGTTAATACATGTCACAGTAACAGAGCTAGAAATTCATCATTTCTCAAGCATCAATAAAATCAATGAGTTTTGCAAAAATCTGTACTGAATATTAAAATCATTGGGTGAAAGGTTATTGAGAAACAGTATTCATCCATCTCCAGGCATTACCAAACAAGTTTTATAATTACCACGAGAAACAATGCTTTTATCACACTCAACATCATAAATAATGGAACAAACAATACAGAGATTAAAATAAAGCTTAAACACATAAAAATGTCAATGAAGTGAACATTAAGCGAAAAAAGTCAGGTATACAGTAACAAATGTCATGCTATTTATTTACATTTTAAAATCAAATCAATATTTATCTTCCCATACAAATGTATGCATAAAAATATTAAGACTTCAGGATGTCTTCAGAATAGTAATTACTTCTCAGAAGAGAGGCAGAAGAATGACATTAGTAATCTTCAACTATAGTTTGTTAAATGCACCTGAAATAATGATAGCAAAATGTTACTACCATTATTTAACTGAACATCTTTAAATCTTCCTTGTATTTTTATACTTTTAAGAATTTCAAAACTTGAGGGCTGGTGAGATAGCTCAGTGGTCTAAAGCACCTACTTAGAACAAGCTTAGCAAATCACAGGGACCGCGATTCAATCCCCCAGCACCACATGCCAGCCAGCCCCACCCCCTGGTGGGCTGAGCTGGCCACACACACACACACACACACACACATAAATAAATAAATAAATAAAATAAATTTTAAAAAAATAATTTCAAAACTTGAAATTTTTATATTTAAAATGAATTTCTGCTATTAACTTCTTAGTTTCCTACAGCTCCATAGCAGTTAATTCTACATTTTCTGTTGTTTAGAACTACTGTTTTGAAGAATCTCAATTTAGAAGCAAGTACTCAATGACTCCCTCTGCTTCAATCTGATTTAAGTTAACAGAATCAAATCAATACTTCCAAAATGATTCTAATAAGTAAAATTCATCTCATTTACTTAATATAAAGAGTAATTTCAGGGGCTGTGAAGATAGCTTGGTAGTCTAAGTGCCAGCCTGGCAAGTGCAAGGACCCAGGTTTGATCCCTGGTTCCGCATGCTGTGCCGACCCCGCCCCTGGGGCTCACTGAACCGGTGACCAAGCCCCAGCTTGGTGGCACATGCCTGTAATCCCAGCACTGGGGAGGTTGAGACAGGAGGATCACCCTAAGTCCGATCTATGCAGTGAGACCCTATACCAAATAAATAAATAAACAAACAAACAATCTTTAAAAAATAAGAGTAATTTCAAAGGTATGCCATCCTCGTGACAGTACAACTTCTCTATTAATCTTATATTTCATTTCTTAATATTTATAATTTAGAAAGCTGAAAATGTACCCAATTCTAATTCAGGTTTATCAATCACAATGACCTCAATCTACAAAATCACCTTATTAACGTTACTATTTTAATAACAATTAAAGGGTCTGGAAGATCACTGTTAAGATTCACACACACACACACACACACACACACACACACCATTAATTTTTAAACATTTAGTAGTAATTTATTTTTTCTCCATAACCCTTAAATGCTTTTATCTATTTGTAAAAACTTTCTATTTTCTGTTCAAGAGAAGGTCAACTGCTTTACTGCTTTTACTTCACTACTCTAACATAATCATGAATAGAAATAAGAACTCTTCACTCTTTGCACTGACAAAGCTACCAGTATGTTTCAGCCAAAAAAGCAATTCGTTCATTAATGCTCTGATAAAGCAACCTTTTGTTAGCCCCTGAAACATCAGAAACCTCACAGACTCTTTGCAATTTTCCCCTTTTGGACATATGAACTTAGTTTTCTCGCATGCCATTTAACAACTAAAACATTATCATTCAGAAATTCAACTTTCTACTCTAAGTAATTTAATAACATATCCCAACTGCAGAAAGTTGGTCCTAGATGAAGCTACTCATACTTTATTTAATGACTGTTCTTTCTTTTCCCATTGGGTCACTCTGTATAGAAAGCCATCTTCTATGAAGCAACTAAAGAAAGAATCCATATAACAGCCTCAAAATGAAAAGCATAAATGTTCATTTATCCAATCAGCACTGATCAATCAAGTACAGCAAGCCAGGCTTGAAAGATACTGCAAATTTTAATATACAACTCTAGCCCATCAGCAAGACAGAAACTTGAAAAATTATTCTAATGTAGCTTATAACAATATTAAACATAATAGTATGAAAGATTTAATTAATTGAGCTTAGGATAGATTTTTTCAACCCTCCATGAAGAGACATTTGAGACTAAACAAAGGGTAATGTATTTTAGGTTAGGTGAATTGCAAATACACAAAGACAGATGGGACAAATACCATGGTAAATTCAGAAAATTTTAATTAAGTAAGGCTAGAATGTAACAAGGATGCAAAGAAATTACAACAAAATAAGAAATGTCTGTCAGTTCATGAAGACCCATATTTGTACTGCTCTATAATTTGGACTTTATTCCAAGAAATGAGCAGCTACTAAAAAAGTTGAAAAGAATGACTGGTGCTCAGTTGTGTTTCTTAGAAAGATCACTCCTGAACTACCATAATTCCCCAAGGCCCCTTTAGAATACCCAAAAGCACATGAATGCTAGAATTCAAACATGATTCATACTCAGTATAATATATTATACACTTCTAGCATAAATTTAGCATTTTCAAAACCAAGGGGTACTCAAAGAAAAAATTAAGACATGAAATAACAGTCTCAGTATTTATCAGAGTTAAAGCTACTTCAAAATATGAGGAAAACATAAGTTTCCATGACTATTAAAAAGTCATGCAGGGCCGGGGAGATGGCTCAGTAGAATAAGTGCTTCCCTGGCAAGCACAAAGGCCTGAGTTCAATTCCCGGTTCCACCAAATAAAAAAAGAAAAAAAAAAAGTCATGCATTGGCAGATTTTAGGCATTGCAGTTAAATTCAATAGAACTCACTTAGAATTTATAAAATTGAATCATAAAATGTAGCTCACCATAATCTCTGCTATGAACATCCATAGTACTGACTGCCTGGCACCCTTGTATTCTTCCAAGTATTATTAGTCTATAATCCTCTGGTTCTCTGAAAACTCAAGTCTACGAAAGTGACTGATATCAAGTAAACAAATAAAAGCTGTCAAAGGGCATACCAAGGGCACTTAACCCATGAGCGTTTTGAGTCAGGAAATGCTTTTGCCAGTGGTAGTGACCATTAACCACATTGTTGAAAACTATTTAACAGTGAAGAAGGATTCAAGATAGTTGTTAGTAGGAAAAAGAGAGCAAGGGATAAGAGTTGATTCACAAGAAAAGGGAATCATACTACGGGATTTTTATGAAGCTGATGGTGAGGATGCAGGTGCTGTTTATATGTTCATAACCTTCTGATTTAAAAAAAATCCATCTTTTATGTGGGAGATTTCCAACATACACAAAGAGAATAAACACCCATTCAGAAGCTACCCCACTTCAGCAACCATCAATATTCTATTACTTATTTCATTTATACTTCATACTCCCTGCCACCCACCTTATTTCTTATACTTTTTAGATAAAATTTGTACAACTTGAAATACATACTATTTTGAGACAGTTTCACCATGTAGTTAATGGACTTGAATTCGCAACAGTCCTCCTGCCTCAGCCCCTGGGATTGTAACTGTGTGCCACTACACTTGGCCAAGCCTGATAGATTTTAAAGTAGTTAAATGTACTTCAAACACAGGAAGGTGCTGAGACATTGGATAATCAAGTATCATAATAGAGTTTGACGTGGTTTTTAAAATAGTCAAAAAAGACTTCTGAGATAAATATATTTATTTGATTAGCTAAGAGAGATTTTGTAGATACATGAAGAAACAGGTAATGATAACAACATTAAAACCTGCTAAAAGGCTGTTAGCATCTAATGTCTCTCCAAATACCTTAAAATGTGATTAAACTTGAAGATCAAGCCTTTGAAGGGGTAAATTCATCAGCTAAATTCTAATTCAACCTGACTGATATCTTTATGAAGAAAGGAAATCCTGACTCAAAATGATACCATGTAACATACACACAAAGGAAGACCCGAGGAGGAAAAGCAAGAAGGCCTCAGAAGAAACCAAACCCACTAACAACTTGATCTGGAACTTCTAGACCCAGAACTGTGAGAAAATGGGTTGTTTTGCATTTTAACACACCCAGTCTGAGGTATTTTATAGCACATTGATATGTAAAATAAAAGTCTGAAAATATCAGCTTAATGTTATTGATATAACTCATTGCCCCACTCTCACTTCTGTCCAATATAATGCCCAAAAACTTAGACAGAGATATCTAGCAAGAGAAAGAAATAAAAGGGATACATATAGAAAACAAAGAAGTCAAGCAATCTTTACACATTCATGACATGATCTCATGCAAAGAAGACTCTCAGAATTAAAAACCAAATTCGGTAATGTAGCAGGCTACAAAAATCAACAGCATTTCTATATAACAACAATGAACATACTGTGTAAGAAAACAGTGCTATTCACACCAGTTTCAAAGAAAATTAATTAGCTAGATAATAACCAAGGAAACAAAAGACCTACACAGTGAAAAATACAGTACTATGAACAAGAAAGACTAGACAGAACACCAGAAAGTGGAAGGCGGAGATCCAATATTGTGAAAATAGTCACATCACCAAAACGGACATAGATTTAATGCAATCCCAATGAAAATACCAACAGCATTCTTTAAAGAACTAAAAACAAAAATATTTTTTAAAATTACAGAGAGCGCAGGCCTGGCGAGTGAGTGAGAAGACCCCGGTCCGAGCGGGATCACGAACAGACCCAGAACCCTGGCCTGGCAAGTGAATAAGACAACCCGGGGCCCGGGGATCCTCTTCCAACCCAAAGTGCAGGCCCAGCACGTAACCTTTCAGCAGAACTCCCTGCAAAGAGACTAGAGGCAAGACCCACCCAGCTGATTCAGGAGCAGAACATCTTGCCAGAGAGACACAAAGGGTTCAACTCTAACGCCTGCAGCAGAAAGAA
>NW_004524677.1:5104281-5116285 GCF_000260255.1 Octodon degus
AGGAGGCATCACAAGACCAGACTCCTAATTACATTTTGAAGCCATAGTGATAGAAACAGCATGGTACTGCCACAAAAACAGACATGTGGAATAATGAAACAGAACTGAAAATGCAAAAACCCCAGGCACACTCAGACATTTCAGCTTTAACAAAGGAGTCAAAACATATAATAGAGGGGCTGGAGAGATGGCTCAGTGGTCTAAAGCACCTACTTAGAACAAGCTTGGCAAAGCATAGGGACCGCGGTTCAATCCCCCAGCACCACATGATCGGAAGAGCACACGTCTGAACTCCAGTCACGCCGCAACATCTCGTATGCCGTCTTATAAATAAAATTTAAAAAAAAAAAACATATAATAGAAAAAGCCTCTTCAACAAACAATGCTAAGAAGAGATCTCATCCTGTACTACAATAAAGTCAAAATGGATAGAAGACGTAGATATTAGGACAGAAACAATCTGCCAGAATACAGAATAGATAAAACTCTTGAACACATGGTGTCTTGGATACTTTTCTCTCACTGCCGAGACATTAATACCTGACACCCAAAATTAAGAAAGGAGAGTTTTATTTAGCACATAGTTTCTGGAGGTTTCAGTCCATAATCAGCTGGCTCCAAAGCAGACTGGCACATGACAGAGGGCAGCAGTTCATGGTGGCAGAAAATGGCAAAACAAGAAGAGCAAAAAAGGAAGAGCAGTAGCAGCAGCAGTGGTAGCAGAGGCAATCCTCTCTCACTTCCTTCTATTGCATTCAGCCTTCTGCCCCAGGCCATATAGCACTCATACCTATAATCCCAGCATTGGATCATGAATTAATCACAAACTCTAGAAATCCGTCCCATGACTGCATGAGGCTTTGGGGGAACAACTGCACAAAAACCACAACATAGGCATAAGCAAGTATATTTGAAAAGAACAAACCCAAACTACACAAGAAGTGTCATGGTTTGTGTCTAGTTGTCCCCGCCAAAGCCTCATGCAGTGACGGGGCAGAGACTTCTAGAGTTTGAGATTAATTTAGGATCCACTGGGATTATGGATCTTAGTACTGCTAGGATAATGGGTGTCAGTACTTCCCCCAGCCTGGGGCAGATAGCCTGAAAGCAACTTAAGAGAAAGACTTCCTCTCTGTTGCCATTTGTTGCTGCTACTCCTCCATTTTGCTCTCTTGCTCTTTGGTGCCACCATGAAAGGTTATTCAGTGACATGTGCCACTCTGCCAGGAGCCAGCTGAGTATGGATTGAAACCTCGAGTAACTATGAACTAAATAAACCTTTCCTGGCTTCATTTTGGGTGTTGGGTATTTGTCCCAGCAACAAGAGAAGAGCAACTGAGCCAGAATTTGGTACCAGAGAAGCTCACTGCTGTGGCTAAACCTGACCATGTGGATTACAAGCTTTTAGGAATGGCTTTTGAGAAGAAACAGAAAAGTTTGGAGAAATTGCCTACTAGAGCTCAGTAGCTTACATACCTGTCTGGCAAGCACAAGATCTTGAGCCCAATACCTGGTACCAAAAAAAGGGAGGGCGGTTGAAAAACAAAACAATTTCAAATACCTGACTAGTAAAGAGTACAAAAAAGGTTAGTAATATGGTACCCATGAAGGCTTACAGGTTTGTGTTTTTCTCTTTTTTTGGTACCGGGAATCAAACTCAGGACATCACGCTTCCCAGGCAGGCACTGCGCTGTGCTAATTCCCGGACCACCTCACTGGTTTCCTTAGTTTAGTTTTTTAAACAGTGGAAATTGAGAATGTTTAAATGAGCAACTGTAAAAAAAGACACTCGAAATACAAAGAAGAGATCAACAGTGCAAGGTACCTAAAGGGAAGAACGGACAGGAATAGAACCTTAGATAGAAAGTAATGCTAACAGTATTTTAACAGTAGGAAAGAAAAAAAGGCAGGACTGGAGGTGAGCAACTAAGGCATACCACTGGGCATTCCTGTGTTTACTGAAAATTGAGTTTGGCCCATTCTGTGGAAAGGAAATGATCAAACTAAAGGTGACAAGGCTGAGACAGGAGAATCATTGCAAGTTTGAGACTTGCCGGGTTACAAAGTGAGTGCAAAACCAATCTGGACTGCATGTCAAGACCTCGTCTTACACACACACACACACACCACTCCCTCCCCCCCCCAAAAAAAAAGAAATATGGAAAAAGGAGAAAGGTGATGAATGGTAGGTGCCAAGGCTGAAATTACAAATGAGCTGGTAGGATAGTTGTAACAGGAATTGTTAACCAAATGATGTTAAAGAATATAACACATTTATAATGATGGTTTACTAGGTGGGACAGTTACATATACTTTAATTCTCATGAGTTAATTAGCGTAGACAGCCACAGGACCTGGTACACTAGTATGCCCCCCTCCAAAAAGTTATGATGCACGTCTTTCCCAAAACAAAGTAGAATCAATCAAAGGCAGCAGAGGACAGCTACAAGGAGATAGAGACCAATAACTGACACTTGCTTTACATGTCCTTACGCTTTTAGTTCTCACAATAATCTGTAAGGAAAGATATGATGCTGATACTATTGTGATTAACAAAGGAAATAAACGTAAGGAAGTTTGTCTTAAACAACTACTATAGAAATTTTTAAGGCATCAAAAATCTAGGTAAAAAAGGGCCAGCCAGACAGCTTAGCAGACTAAAACAACTGCTTAAGCAGGTGCAGGAACCAGGGTTTGATCGCCGGCATGCCATGCCGTGCCAGCCCCACAGCTGAGACAGCAAATGAGACTGGGCATGGTGGCACAAGCCTGTAATCCTAGTGCTTGGGAGGCTGAAAACAGGAGGATCACTATGAGTCCGATCTGTGTAGTGAGACCCTGTAGACCCTGTACTAAATACATTAAAAAAAAAAAGAAAGAAAGAAAAACCTAGGTAAGAAGAGTTCAGAATAAAAAAGGTATCCAAATAGAATAAAATTTTAATTAAAGATTTATGTAATATAGACCATAATTTCAACCTCAAAAATATCACATCAGATGACATGCAGTCTTCCCATAGAAACTTCATTCAGAAATAATATATCAAAGTCTTTTACATAAATCTTTCTGCTACCATGAAAAAAGACCTTTAAGTGCCTGCCAGTCACAAAAATCAGTAAGATCACAAGTTGGTAATGCTTCTGCCCTGCAATAGACTGTTAGTCAGGATCTATGTATTTAGCCTTTACTTATTTATTTATCGCAAAAAAATGCAAACCAGGGGCTGGGGAGACAGCTCAGTAGAATAAGCGCTTGCCTGGCAAGCGCAGGGTCCTGAGTTCAGTCCCTAGTACCTTAAAAAAAAATCAATATATATATACATAATATATAATATATATACATATATAAATATATATATTTATATATTGTATTTTAGGGAAGGGTCTACAGGGTGTTCAGGATCTCACAACTAGATCAGACTCATAGTGATCCGCCTGTTTACAGCCTCCCCAGAGCTAGGATTACAGTGCCCAGTCTCAACTGCCATCTCAGCACACCTCAGGAGCAGGGCTGGCATGGCAGGCCTGGAGATTGAACTCCCGGCCCCTGTGCTTGCCTGCAGGCGCTTTAATCCACTGAGCTATATGGCTGGCCCTAAAGATAACTTTCGTGAAGACACAAAAGAATATCTAGAAATGATAGTCATCCAATATAAGGATGGCAAATCCCCACACTGTAAACTGTAAAATTCAGTGAGATTCCAATCATAATGCCAACAGAAACTGGAGTATGCTTTTTTGTTAAGATTTTTCTCTTAATGAATTGTGAGATCTGATATGCTGCCCTGAAGTTTTACTGAAAGAGAATTTACTTTACTAGATATTAAAACATAGCAAAACTGCTACAATAAACATGACATGACAATAGCATGATGTAGACAAACCAAATAAGGCTATGGCACAGCATAGAGACTACAAATAAACTCTAGCATTAAGGCTAAAACTTTTAAAATAAAGTTTAAAATGCAAAGATGAAAAAAGTATTTGTAATGAATATTCCTGAAAACGGGGTGATGGGTAGTTGGCAAATTATCTGATATCTAAATTATAAGAAAAAAATGCCATGATCAAGATAAAAGCCCATATCCAACAGGAGAAAAGGAAAGTAAAGGACAGGAAAAATACACACTAAATAAGAAACCACAATGATCAAAAACCATGCAAATATGTTCAATTTTACAAAAAAAAAGTAATAAAAACAAAATCTATGAAATGTCATTTCTCATCTTTCAAACAGACAACAACTTAAATCCAAATAAAATTAAATGCTGATAAAGGTGCAGGGAAACACACTGGCAGGTACTAAGGAACGTCTCCACTGTTGAGTGGCCCAAGCAACATCTGAACAGATAAAGCGGCAAACTAGAGCCTGCGAGCTAACAGTCCTACTTTGCAGTGTCTATCCTGAATCAAATTACACACTGACTACTTAGGTACATGCATTATTATATTATTTGTCAAAAGAACCTAATTATCTTTACTTAACAACAAAAAAAGGTAAACAGCAATTATAAGAAATAAACTTTACCTACAATGGTAAAAATGAACACATCTAAAAACAAGGTCACACAAAATTTTTTCAGGTCACTTTTTCTATATATGGTTTATACATGGAAAAACAATAGCAGAATGACTGCAGGTAATTTAAGATACTACGTGCCTCTCAAGATGGGAGGAAGCTGGGGCTGGGGAAAAAAGAGAAAGTAAGTAAGGCACAGGTTAGGGACTATTTTACCTTAAAGTTGGAAATAAACATTTGCTGTATCACTTTCTGTATTTTTATATGCTTAATTTTTTTCATCATTTATATAAAAGTGTAAAATACACTGGAAATAGTAAGCTTGCTGATAATGAACAGCAAGTACAATGCAAGGAACTAGGAAGCAGGAGAGAAATAGGTTTATGTTGATGCAAAAAAAAAAAAAAAAAAATCGTACAACACCATGAGGATAGTACTTCAGATGATACGGCCACACCTGGATGAGAACTACCGAAAGACGAGTCTCAAGCTCCTTGAATTTTTTTTTAATTTTTATTTATTTGTTTGATATCCTTGAGAAAGAAGAAAAGTCAGCCATAAACCAAACTACTTGTGGCCGGGTAAAGTACTTCTAACTAGGTCATTAGCTCATTCAGTCCAGCACTGCTGTGATTCTCAACTGAACCTTGAATCTAATGAGTCTGTCTAAGACATTCTGCAAGATAATGTAACAGAGCACAATACCAATTCATAGGAAGCTCATTCAGTGTGCGAGCTAAGATGTACAGAGAAAAATTTAAAAAAGAAAGAAAAGCACTTAACATCTGAGCAAGTGCTACTGAAATGCAGAAGAATCCATCAGGCAGTAGTGCAGCTCAAGTTGAGTGGCAAAAGACAAGTCAAAAGTTATAAACACTGGTATTCTAAGCAGGAAAAAAAGGGAAGCGAAAAAATACAGACTTCTGAGAAGCAAAAAAGTGTTAAGTACTCCACAGTCTCACTAGAAAGCCAAAATAATTTAATAATCGAACCTTTAACTGTCAAATTTCCCTAACACTAGAAAACTATCCAAAATAAACTCACAATACAGACAAACTCTTAGCTATCAAAAACTGTACATATTAATTTCAAATTCCAAACAAGATTCTCAAGTGTGACAGGTTATAACTAAAACTTACACAAACAAAACTCTCACTGTCCTCCAAAGAAAGTGAGAATCAGAGTGGCATCATTTATTGTACACAGTTTAATATGAGAATCTCTGAACAATATCCCCTTCCTTCCTGCTTCGTTCTATAACTTACTGACTAATCACAGTAATGAGAGGGATGTTTTAGTGCATAAACACATAAAACACATCTGAAGAGCGAAAGTCTCAAAACTGAGTGAAGAAATACAACTCCATCACATAACAGTTCAAGTCAGACCTTCACTCGTGGGACCTAAATTTGTGTGTACTTATCAGGTAGGACCTCAATTGGCTGTCCATCCATCTTAGATCAAAGAATCCATCACCCATTCAGCCATAGGGAAAAAGAATTCAAACCAGTGCATCTCAGACATCAAGTCTGTCATGCTATTTTATGAAAATAATACGCACTTTGTTTATGGAAGTCAGAGCCACATTAGAATCCCACCATCCCTTTCTTAAATGTAAAAAGACCACACACACAATTTCAATGTAAATACATTATCTCTTCCCACCTACAAAGAATAGCAATCACACAGTTTTTAAATAAAATCTGGCACTGCCCCTCTAAGTATTTCTCTTGTCACTTGTGAATGAAGTGTCCTCTGGATCTCTTGGTAGAGAATACTAGAGAAGAAATAGTGAAGGTGGGTGAATGGTCAATCACAGTAATAATAAATCTATCAATCTTATTTCCCTTAATGTTTTTCCTTCATATCACATAAGATTTTTAGGGATCCAACTCCATTTAGTATACCCTAATATTAAAATCAATCAAAAGAGCAAAGAGTTAGAACCACTCCTGGCTACTTGAGGTAGAATATCATTATCAATAAATTAATATATTCAGCTAATGTATTATAGGTCTGTCTCCCACCCCCAACTCTTTCACTGCCAGAATCAATTTCTATACATAAGTTTTTGCTCATATATATTAAGCAAAAATCAATTTAAGATTATAACCCTTTTCTACCAAGTTTTACTATGAAAAGTATAGCATGAAATAATCTGCCTTGAGTTGTAAGTGCAGAAGCAGTGAAATCGTGGGAAGGAGCATGACGAAACTGGCTTCCCCTCGCATACTAACTGTTCTAGCAAAGTTGTCACAACTTCAGAGAGGTGCAGGAAGATAACTTCTGCCACGGAGAGACACTCCTGGAGTTCAAACATGTAGTATTACATGTACACAATTCTCCATATAAAGAAATTTACCCAAATATTTATTAGCAGCCAAAAGTATAACCTATCCAATTTTAAAAGTATTTATGCATTCTCCAAATTTTCCTAAAATCAGACAATATTTTATTTTTTCCTGTACTCTTTGATAGTAGTAAGCATTATCACTTCTATACACTAAGATCAGACTGTATAATGGCATTCAAATTAAAGAGGAATTGAATATACGCCTCTAGAGGGCAGCATTTCTCATCGATCAATTTCACTGTGTTTAATGGGAGATAAAAAATTATAACAACTTTGTTTCTTGCAAGATGTTTCAGAACTCTATATTAATGAACATTGCGTTGATATATTATTGTGCACTATAATAATTGCCTATTAATAGTGTTTCTTCTACTTAATCACAGAACCCTTTCTTCAAGGTCCATCTCTAGTGACTTTCACAAAATACACTTTGGAAACAAACATGTAAATTCTCTCAAGATGTTTCTCTTCCCTCTTTTTAAGTGGATTTTCTGATTTTTAAGATGGGCTTTTTATTTTGGCTGTTGCAGTACTAGGAATCAAACCTAAGGAAAATCTACACTGAGCTTCTTTTCTCACTTTTACCCTGCATAAGCACAGGCATAATTTGAAGCTTCAAAGAAAGGTAAATTTTATTTATGACCTGGATACACAAATGTAAGAATTTATGTTGAAATTTTAAAGTTTTCATAATACCAATCAAAGATTTTACACTTTTTTCTACCAAATGAACCTATATACATACATTTTAATTATAAGATATAGGTATTTTATATAGTCAATAATGAAATAGTATTATCTTAGACCAAATTCAATGCAATAGAATTAACTTTCTTTTTATGTTCCTTAATGAGGCCACAGACATTTTTATATAACATTTGTGACTCAAACTGGTAAAATTTCTGAATACCACAAACTAAAGGTGAAAACAACTGTGTTCTTACAATATATTCCTTTAAAGCTTATGAACAACTACAAAAAAAGACCATGTAAAATTCTCATTACAAGACACATTGCACCACACAACACATAGCGAACAAATCTCAGCATGAGAATACAAACAAGTATGGTATCTCTCAATTTGTGGCATTTGCATTTTGATGAATAAAAATAAACACTAAAAAAGGTGTTTATTTGGTGTTATGATAGCTCAAGCAGTCTTTTACAAAAACTTAAAACAGATGAGATTCATTCTCTAAAAAACTATTATAGATCATAACAACAAATATAAAGAAAATACCAAAATTAGGCACCTATTATAAGATCAAAGACGCACTTCGTACGAAGGAGAACTGGTGACTATAGCCGCTACACAGCGAGCAGCTCTGCTGCCACAGGGCCAGGAGCACTTCAGACACTATATTTACTTCCTGAGGACATCACACTGTTTGTCTAACACAAAGAACAGGATAAAAAAAGAAAGTACTCTGTAAGCTACTGAACTGAATTTTGAATTGCTAAGGAGCAGAAACAAGTCTTATGCTTTCTGGTACTTTCCACAAAAGTCTAATATCTCTTACATACTAAATTTATATTCCTTAGACTTTAAGTATAAAATTTAAAATGTTTAATGTTACTCATAATTTTAGCTTTATTAAGAATAAAAACAATAGAATAACACTCAAACCATCTAAGACATTTAGACAAAAAGTATTAGAAATGTAAATTCAAAACATGAAAACAACAGTCAAGAAATTAAACCATTCATCTATAACCAATAGATTTGTAAGGGTGACAATTTTACTCAAAAAGATTGTCTCTGCAAAGATACACAGTGTTGTTATGACAACTAGATTCCACATTCTAAAGAATAAAACCTATCCTAAGTCACACCACACACAGATATTAGCTTCAAATGGATCAAAGACTTATACATACAATATAAAATTTTTAGAAGAAAACTTAGGGGTAAATCTTTATGATCTTGAATTAGATACCCTTGTACAGTGCTGCTCGGAATGGAAAATGGTATAGCCACTGCAGAAAATGGTGGGGCAGTTCCTCAAAAAGTTAAACACTGTATTACAATATGGCCCAGCAATCCTATTCCTAGGTATATGCCCAAAAGAACCGAAAAAACAGCTTGTATGGCAATGTTCACACTTCAAGTTTATTCATAGTAGCTAGAAGTAGAAACTGTCCAAGTACTCATCAACAATGAACAGATAGATAAACTATGGTCTATGCATACAACAGAATGTCACTCAGCCTTAAAAGTGACAACGTTCTAATACCTGCTCTACTACACAGGAACCCTGAAATATCACATAAGCCCAGACACAAAAGGTCAAACACCATATAATCTGACTTACATGAAGTATGTAGAATAAATTCATAAGAAGCAAACTAGAGGTTACCAAGAGATGGAGCAAAGAAGAATAGAAATTATTCTGTTTGGACTGATGGAAATTTTGGAAAGAGTGGCCATGATTGCACAAAACTGCGAATATAGCTAATGACATAAAATTATATACTTAAAAATGATGTAAGGCCCATACAGTAGCACATGTCTGTAACCAGCTGCTCAGGTCACTCTGGGTGTCAGGAGACTGAGCCAGGTCTTAAATTGAAGGCTAGCGTGAGCACTGAATGACACCTGTCTCAAAATAAAAAAGTAAAAAATTTCAATTTAAAAAATGTAAAAATAAAAAGGATTGAGGAAACAGCTGTTGGGGCTAAAGACTGCAAGAGTATTTTCACAGATGAGGTCCCCAGAGAAAGCCCACAGAGCAGACATGAGCAGCAAAGCAAGCATCTTTATTGTCCAGCTTGTGTATATTAAGCATCACCACCATGTACATTCTCGGATGCTGACTTAACTGTGCTATGCACGCACAGGTTATCTATGCTCTAAGTGTATCCCGCGGTTCATAAGCACCGAGTAGTGGGCTCAACGCTCCCTCAAACACCTTGAGCTTTGAAGCAATCCTGAGGCAGCTCCCCACATCAGCTCAGTGGGAGAATTCCCCTGGATTCAATTCCTAGTACTGGAAAATAAACAAACTGACTGGCTTAAATGGAGCTTTCAAAAAATTTTCTGTCTTGGTTTGCCTCTAGATATCACCCCAAAGCCTCATGCAGTCACAGGTGAGGCTTTTTCAGAAGTAGCTGGCTCTAGGGTGTACGATGCTGGCATCAGGGGTGTGTGATCACTAAATTAGTCCAGTGACTGGTTTGGCATAGTTCTGGGAATTGATTGACAAAGAACTAGTAATTGATGACACACCATTAGTAGTGTCATCCTACTACTAATGGGTTTGAGTTCTACCTGCTCTAAAGGCATGTAGTCTAGACAGAACCGAAAGAACAGAAAAGGAGCGGCTATGGTTACGGTTCAGTGCTTGCTGCTTTTGCTGCCTTCTGCCTGCCATAAATTGTTTCTCCTCTGTGATGTCCCTCTGCCATGCCACCCTGGACTTGAAGCCAGCTGATTATGTACTAAAACCTCCACAAACTGTAAGCTGAAATAAAACTTTCCTCCTTTCAACTTTGGGTGTCAAGACATTTTGTTTCAGCAATGAGAAAAGTAATTAAGATGTTGTCTTACATGAAAATCTTAAGATGCTTTATTTGATAGTCCTTGGTACGATATTTTCTAAATTTAATCACACAAAAAAATTGCTAAATAACTACTAAATCTAAAACAATGCACTGCATGTCACCATAAGTTGTTTTAACAAATGACCTGACAGGTCAATATTTTTCAAATTCATATTCAACTAACAATGAACAGCCATGTGTCAATCAATAAGCTAAAAAATAAATACAAATGAGCAAAAATGTTTACAAAGCTTAATTTACAAGCATGTTTCCTCAAAATATCTTAATGCCCCTAAGAACTGGATAATACAGGGGATACTGCAGAACAAATCTGTGAACTTACTTCCATCGCTACCTCCACAATCTGTAAAAATGTATGTATCACTGTTTCCCAAACTTTAACATAAATCAGGATCACTTGGAGGGCTGGTAAAAAAAACTACATCTGAGTGGACCTTGGAAAATCTGTATCTTTAACCAGTTCCGTGTTAAGGATGACACGACTAATGGTAGGGAACCATAATTCGAGAACTATTGGTAAAGAAAATTTACAGATAACATCAAGATATTTTAATGGACAGTATGAATGAATTCTGTAAAGCTACAACATGTCTAAGAACAAGGTGTCCTACCATTTTACTTATAGTTAAAAGCTCAAATGTATAGGAACTGATGGTTTCAAGTAATGATCCATGACTTCTTTCTTTTCCAACCTTCTAGAGACTATAAATCTGAAGTTAGAATGACTTCAGGGATTTAAAGTATATTGCATACTAAAAGCAAACATATGCTTTAGAAACCAAGTGAGCAGAAAACACTGAAGTATTTTGTTATGTATTGTGAAGCCTAATCAAAAATATATTCTGGACAGATGGCCAACTCACTTCCCACATGGAAATCAACTGAGAGAACCTAAGATAAAATCAAGATTTGTCTTAAGAAAATTTTGAGACCAAGAGATGGAATGAGGTAAGGAGGGGTAGAAGGGAAAGGGGATGGAAAAGGAATTAAGATGCATTATGAACATGTACTAATTCCCCACAATGAAAGTAAAAAACATTTAAGAAGAAAAATTTGACATCACTACACTAAATAAAGAAATGACCTGAACATTTCTACATCCTATGGAAAGGCTAGCTTATATCTTATCTAAAACACCAATTCCACCCGTATTGACACATACCACAAGATGGTAAAGAATGTTAACAGCGGCCAACAATCAAAAGTTCATTTGTTACTGCTGTATCATAGCAGCCTTGAGAGCCTGTTCAGAGAGGGTAAAGGGTTTAAGCTGCATACGCATTTAAGCAATTGAGCTATGAGTTAAATTGAGTTTTCTTCTGCCCTGTAAAGTCCCAAAGATAGAAGAATAACAAACTTGCCCAAAAACAGTTATTAACCTTCATGAAAGGCATATAAAAAAGAAGTTCACACATCATTTTTTTCATACTTACAAAATAAATGGAAGAATCTAAACAACTGCAACAGAGCCCATCATTTGGTAGAAGTTACAATAATAAATGAGTTTACTGACTAAACTCTGAACACAATTATAAAGAGGATACACTTTACTGCTAAATTCTACTCAGAACT
>NW_004524677.1:5116593-5119804 GCF_000260255.1 Octodon degus
GGGGGGGGCAGGAAAGGAGGGAGAGGCAAATGAATACTAACGACCCTCCAGCCACAAGACAAACCTAATATGGGCCAAGGGCAGAACTAGATTTTCCATAACTAAAAATGTACTAGGAAACAAATAGGAAACAAATGACACTGACCTAAGGCAATGAAGAAAAATGATTAGAAGAAAAAAATGAAATTTTTATGACTATACTCACTGAAATTAGTCTGTGCTTTCCTGTGTTTAAAAGTATGGATAAGCAAAGCTGGGCACGGTGGTACACACCTATTGTCTCAAAGGCTGAGGCAGAAGGAGCTTCAGTTGAAGACCAGCCTGGGCTGCCCAGTGAGTTTCAAGCTAGCCTGGACTATACATAGCAAGACCTTATCTTATTAAAAAAAAAAAAAAAAAAAAGTGTGGGCAATCAAATTCTAAGTGGATATGTTACATTTTTGTTTGTTTTGATAAGATGTTTTATCATGTTACTGAACTATTCTCAAATTCCTAGGTTTAAGCAACCCTCCTGCTTCAGACTCCTGAGTAGCTGGGACTATAGATTTGTATCACTATGCCCAGTTATGTATCTTTTGATCCAGCACTTTTTCACTTTTTCACTTTGGGGAACTTATCCTGCACAAATACTGGCATACACGTGAAATGATACACATGCGAACATATTCACTTCACTACCATCTGTAAGAGCAAATAATCTAAATATCCACCATTATAGCACTAGTTTCAAAACTAGGGTTAGGGTTAGGGTTAGGTACATCCACCACAACAAAATAAACAATACCATTGTTGAAAAAAATGAAAAACTCAATGTGCCAATATTAAAAGATCTCAGAGACATACAGTGAAATAGCAAGTAGATTACTGGTTGCCAGGAGATGGGGTTTCTGCTAATACACATTAGATTTCTCTTTTGAGTGATAAACATATTCTAGAATTAGTGACAGCTGCCCAACTTTCGGACAGATACATACTAAAAACCATTACATCACATACTTCAAAAGGGTAAATTTTCAGGTATGTGAATTATCTCTCTATATACACATGTAATAAAGTAGACTGCAAAAAGAAAAATCATTAAAGGATTGTTGCTATACCTAATAAATATCTGAGTATGGAGAAGAAAAAAATTAAGACAAAAAAGAAATCTATTTCTTCTTTCATTTAAAATGAAACATTCACAAAGAAGAACTTCAACAGAAGTTTACTATTTGTTATCTCAACTAAAGAAGTGAAAGCAATTTGTAGTCTCTTCTTACCCAGGTATTTTCAGCTCTTTAACAATGAGAATGCTTTATAATGAAAATGAATAAAAATAAATTTACCTGTTTAAAATTATAAACTTTTTTATAGCAACCATAGAAACATTCTGAGACGTTAACACCCAAACCTAAGGCCAATTTCTTGTGGAATTCACATCACTACTGTCTTTAACAGAAAAAAAAGATACCTGCATTGTCGAAAATACAAGGTAGCCACTGAAGAGTGACCAATTAAAATGATTACAATCAAATTGAGATATTCTGGGCCCGGGGAGATGGCTCAGTGGACTAAGCACTTCCCTGGTAAGCGCAAGGGCCTAAGTTCAATCCCCGGTTCCGCAAACAAAAAAAAAAAAAAAAAAAAAAAAAAAATTGAGATATTCTGTGAGTATAAGATACACACAGGATTTGAAAGATTTAAAATAACCAAATTCATGGATGTCAGTAAGCTTTCACAGTTTATAAACTGATTACATGATGAGTGATAGCATTTGAACATACTATATTAAATATATTAATATCAATGTCACTTTTTGGTTTTTTTGGTTTTTTTTTAATTTATTTATTTTTATTATTTTTTTTTATTTTTCAACAAATAATACACTGCATATATTCTTCTTAGTGGTTAATTGCTGTACAAGATGCGGACTTGTGATCCTATTTACAAACACCATTAGAACAAATCATTCTATTCATTAACAGAATGTAACTATATATCTATCCCAACCACTTTGAATACACAGATACAAAATGGACATTCATCTGTATACCCCATTTTTCTAAGTTCCGTTATTGAATATTATAGGTGTGTAAACTCCGCAAAATATTCTAAAAGAGTCCAGTAGCCCATAATAGCATTGGGTCTTCTGTTTAACTGGCAATGTCAGAAATTATTGACCTGAGTCCCCCACAGCTCAACTTAACAGCATGGCTTTACTTCTTATAATTTCGTCTTCATACTTTTCTGCTGGATGGTTAAGACCAAGGTAAAGCAGGACCTATGCAACAAGAGTTGTAGCTTTTTGGTCTGAGAAGGTCAGTGAAATGCCCTCAGGATTTGTCCTAGGATCCTGTACCTCAGATTGTAGAACCTTTATCAGTGCAGCCATGTGGATGAGTCACGGCCAATGCCTGGCCAATGTGCTCTCTGTGAAAGCCTGAGAGAGTATCTTCTCCCCATGTCAATGTCACTTTTTGAAGTATAGCTTACTAGAAAGATTAGCTATCTGACAATACTGTCCGAGATGGCAGTAAAATGAGCTTTTGGGGGCTTCCTTCACTTCGGTCCTCCCTGGCTTCCCATTCTTTATGTCCCAGGAAGCAAGCTCTCCCAGGTTGCTCTACTGGAAAACACTGCACACACCAGGAAGTCTAAAACAAGCAACAACAGTAAGCGCCTGGAGGAAAATCCTTCACATTTCCTAAAATTCAGACTATCACATGAATCTGTAACAAGAAAAACTGAGAGGGACTTAGGGGTATAGTAATTTTCAGTGAGAGGTGAAAAAAAAAAAAAAAAACCTTCAGACATTCTGAAAACTTATAGGAGTTTAGAATTTCTAGTGGAATGTTAACTGGCTATGGCCCTATAAGGACAGTAAGTAAAAAAAAAAAAAGTAAGTAAATGAAGAAGCTATGCAAGCACATACAATTTAGGAGAGAGAACAGAGGTCCTAGACATCCCAGAATTACATTCAGAAAGAATCAAGGAGAACTGCTCTACTGAAAAATACCTACGAGGGTCAGAGATATAGCAGTGTCTGCCTGGCAAGCAACTAAATTTTTGATCTCCTCACCCCCCAAAAAAAGACAAAAATTTCTTGGAAAACTACCTAATACCAACTCAAATTCTTCTAATAATGATGTTTAAGGAAAACACAAATATTAAGAACTGCCTGTCACTATTTTTTTTCTCTATTTAAAATACCACAAAAAAAAAAAAAAAAAAA
>NW_004524677.1:5120117-5165141 GCF_000260255.1 Octodon degus
GAGGGAGGGAGGGAGGGTACAATAAAGAAAAACATGGAAAATTGGTGATTGCCAGGGGCTAAGAGTGCTTCAAGGAGGGATAGATTGGGAAAGAGTATAATAAACCTCTTGAGAATAAAGAAAATATCTGGATTGTGGTGGTTTCACAGGTATATACAGCTGTGAAAATTCAACAAGTCATACACATTAAATATATACAATTTAATTTATACAAGTTACATCTGCAGTAGCTAACATCAGAGGAGACTAACGAGCCTACAACTTTGAACCCTAAAATCTTGACATGTTCATCTGACTCCCTTCATACCAACCTCTAAATTCTGATTTACCAAAATTCTGTTCCACTTAGTCATTCTAATCTTTAATAAAACTTAACTCAGCACTTGCTGTTTGCATGTAACTTTTGATAAATTTTTACAAAAGCACATAATTAAAATTTCTGAAAGGGGCAAAGCTCACCATATATAATAATAGTTACAAATATTTAACAATGATGAGAAAAAACAAAAACTTTTGTAAACATTTTTTAAAAGCCAATATCTAATTGGGCATAGAGATACGTAATTGTAATCCTATCACTTAGCAGGCTGAGGCAGGAGAATCCACTGTTAAGTTTGAGGCCAACCTAGGTTATATAACAAGACCTCACCTCAACAAAGCATTCCCCCTGCATTAAAAAAAAAGAGCCAATACCAGGCTGGGGAAATAGCTCGGCAGTTGACACACATGCCTGGCAAGCGCAAGGACCCAGGTTCAATCCCCAGTACTGCTTCCCACGCTGGTCCTGGAACCCAGGGTGCACCATGCCAGCCACAGAAACTGGATGTGGTAGCACACACCTGTAATCTCAGCACTGGGGTGGCTGAGACAGAAGGATCACTACAAGTCCAAGTTGTGTAGTGAGATGCTGCACCAGATAGATACATAGAAAGACCGATAGAAAGAAAGAAAGAAAGAAAGAAAGAAAGAAAGAAAGAAAGAAAGAAAGTTTTTCTAAAAAGCCAATACCTTTTACAGAGAAAATAAAAGTATAAGCTATTTTAAATCTCATCATGAACACATAAAAATGTGCACAGATTTCAAAACCATTTATTAAATATAAAGCATCTATAAATAAAACTGAGTAGGGAACAGTTCTATACAATGTATGGGAAAGAAGAAAAAAGGACTTTTTTAAGTGACAAATACCAAAGCAACAAAAAGTAGTTTAAGGACTTACATATGGAAAATAGTCTACATATGCCCAATGACAAGCCTTGAATCTACAAAACACATTTGACATATTATAAATTATAAATTAAAAAAAATTCTAAAAGGACCAGCCAGATAACTCAGCAGTGACCAGGGTTCGATCCCCAGAGTGTTGGCCCTGTTCCTGGAGTGTGCTGAGACAGTGACTGAGACTGGGTGTGATGGCACACACCCGTAACCTCAATGTTTGGGAAGATGAAAACAGGAGAATTACTACGAGTTTAATCTACATAATGAGACCCTGTAGACTCTGTCCTAAATACATTTTTTAAAAAAAGAAAAATTAAAAAAAAAATCATTTAGCACCACTATTTTTTTTTCTTTTCAGCAATGCTGGCAACAGAACCCAGGAAGCCACACTGGTAGGCAACTGTTCTACCACTGAGCTATAGACAATCCCAACTGGGCTTCACAATCTTTTACATAGTATTTTGCCTAGAAGGACATCTACTAACACAAGTGGCATCTGGAACATCTGCCCTGACAGTGACAATACAACAAGGTTTAAAAATGAGAGGTTTGTGCAAAACTATTCAAATTACAAGTTTCAAAAATATTCTGTATGGAGCTGGGGAGATAGCTCAGTGGAATAAGCACTTCCCTGACAAGCTCAAGGACCTGAGTTTGATCCCTGGTTCCACAAAAAACAAACAAAAATATTTTGTATAAGAACATTTATCTTGAAATCACTTCTCAATTCTTTTAATCTTCCTTCTAATTAAAATGCTATCACTTTCCCCTGTGTCAGTTCAACATCCCATTTTCAATATAAAACTCCTCTGCTGAAGTTTATAGGCAGTGATTACAAGCAAAGACCATTAAGTCAGAAGTGTTTGGGTCTTGAGCTGGCCAGCCCCTATCCTGCAAATTCAAATTACTAACTACATGTTCTTTAAAAATTCTATGAATTTTGTTTCTCTACCTTAAAATAGTCATTATTGAGATTGTTGTGAATAAATCCTCAGTCCAGTGCCTGACACAGCCTATGCATTCACTAAATGGTAATGATGACCACAACAATGGTGGTCAAATTATTAATTGATGAATCATAAAATCTGTATTTTTATTTTCTAGATTCATAGGCTCTCCCTCCTCACTTATTATTTATAAATAACTGGGGCAGCTTTGAAGTTAAACTTAACCATCAAAAGAAACAAGAACTTAGTAAGCAAATCCCTCACTTCTAACTAATCTTTCTTTCCCATCCCTCAGGAGCCTCTGTTATCATCAATATGTAAGAACAGATACATTCATTGTGTTTGGTACCAAATGTACAGAGGCAACCAGAGGCCTTACGTTTATGACAGCCCCAGTAAGGGTGATATTATACATTCATCTTTCCAAGAAACTCAACAACAGAAAGAGCACATCAGTGGGAAAAAAAAAAAAAAAAAAAAAAAAATGCCACAAAAAAAGTCAGCCACAATCAAAAAGAAAGAAAAATACTCCAAATAGAAAAAATAGTAAAATGTAGACACAAACACAATTAAAGAAGGTGTCCCTCTGAATCCATGGGTTCCACATATACAAGTTGGTATCTTTAGTTCAACCAAACTACAGATCAAAACTGTACTTTAAAAAACAGCAGAGGGGCCCGGGAGATGGCTCAATAGAATAAGCACTTCCCTGGCAAGCGCAAGGGCCTGAGTTCAATCCCCGGTTCTGCAAAAAAAAAAAAAAACAAAAAACAGCAGAGCAGTGGTGGCAGACCTGTGACACATGTGCCACACCAGGTTGCTTGTGTCAGTGAAAAGCTCTGTTACTGTTTTTCTTTTCATGTATGAGTTGCTTTTTTCTTTTTTTTGTGGAACTGGGGATTGATCTCAGGCCCTTGTGCTTGCCAGGGAAGCTCTTATTCTACTGAGCCATCTCCCCCACCTGAGTTGCTTCTTCTAAACTAAAATCCCAGTATTCAGGTTTCATTGCAGTGTTGCGCTTTGCAATAAATGAGTGAGCTTTGGGCAACAGTTTAGGCACAGGGTCTCTAAACAGTTCACTATCACTTTTTCTTGTCATTAGTTCTAAACAATATAGTACAACAATTCACATAGTATTCACATTGCATTACCTCTACTTAATCTAGAGAGAATTTAAAGTACTCAGGAAGATGTTCATAGATTATATGCAAACACTGCCCATTTTATATTAAGGTCTTGAGCAGCTACAGATTTTGCTATTCAGAGAGGGTCCTAAAACCGATCTTCCACAGTGAGTGGTAACTGTATACACACACACACACACACACACACACACACACACACACACACACACAAATAAGCACTGACATACACATGTGCATTATATGCATGGAAAGCTAGCCAGTGTTTGGATATAAACAAACGAAGTCATATGAACCATGAGACAAAAAATGCAATAGACTATTTTCCCAAATCCTCACAAGATAGTACATAATTAACACTGTGTGAGAGAAAGTTGTTCATTCCAGTTTCAGACTTAGGACATTAGGCTTTAATTCCCTCCCAAAAATAAGAGGGCATTTTTACAATTCCCTGCAATTGTGACCATCAAAAACACTTCCAAATAAGGTCAAATGTCCCCTGAGAATAGTTACAGATAATTATGTGCCAGGCACTGATCTTGCTTCTCATTTTTTTTTTACATAATCCTAATAGTATCCCTGAAGTAAGTAGGTTTTTTTGCCCATCTTACAGATAAAGAAGCTGAGATAGAGAAGTTAAGTAACTTGCCAAAGGTCATACAATAAATGTTGTTGCGTGTATCTGAATGTACAAAGTGAGGGTTTGAGTTCTTGCTCCTAATCATTGTTATGTCATCTCTTACTAATAACTCCCATGTATCATTTCATACTTCAAAACTAGTATTTTTTAACCTTATTTGAATATTAAAGCTAAAATCTCCCAAACTAAACTCATACATAAATAAGCATTCTTACAGTACTGACGGCACAGCATTAACTTTAGGAATTAGGTGGTTCAAAGAAAAGGAGACTACCACTTCCTAAGGATCTGGCTACCAGACCTTTTTCACACATTAGCTCTGAAGTTGCATGATAGCCCCATAAGACACATATAGTCTTTTATTTTTCACATGAGGAAGCTCAGGCTCAGAACAAAAAAGTGATTCCCAACCTAACATGGTTCAAAATTTCAATTAAGTACATATATTTTAGAAGACATTAAGCAAGTTAACTATCTCAGTTAACAATAATTAGAAAGCAGAAAACAAAATGGGAAAAGGAAAAGTATACTGCAGGATTAGTCATGGCACATGACTTAAAAGGTTTCTAGGAACCTTCTGGTAAGCAAATGACATGGATGAGCAAAAGGTGACAAGCTGGGAACAATGAATCAAGTTCCAGGGACTGTAAAGAAAGTCTTAATAAGACTTTTTAGTAAACTTCAGACAATTTAAATCACAATCCAAAGAAGAGATGAAGACTATACAGCTACTTTAAAATTTGGATCTTGGGGCTGGAGAGATGGCTCAGTGGTCTAAAGCACCTACTTAGAACAAGCTTAGCAAAGCATCAGGGACCGCGGTTCAATCCCCCAGCACCACATGCCAGCCAGCCCCGCCCCCTGGTGGGCTGAGCTGGCCACACACACACACCTCTCTCTCTCTCTCTCTCTCTCTCAAATAAATAAAAAATAAAAATAAAATTTGGATCTGGCTGCAACTAAAGACAATGAGGTCCATCTATGCATCTGTGCTTTTATGTTACTCTTGCCACCAAAGCACAAGAACAGAAATAGAAAAGATTTAAGCTGAGTGTGGTGGCACATGCATTCTGGGAGGATGAGGCAAGAGACTCCAGCCTGAGCAACTTAGGGAGGCACTGCCTCAGAAGACAAAAGTGGGCTGGGATATCAGGTGTGATGGTGCACGCCTGTTATCCCAGCACTCTGGAGGCTGACGCAGGAGGATTGTTGTGAGTTCAAGACCACTATAGGCTACAAAGTGAGCTCAAGGCCAGCCTGAGCTGCATAGTGAGACCCTGTCTCAAAAAAACAGACAAAAAGGGGGGGGAGCTAGGGAAGTACCTCAGTGTGAAGGCCCTAGGGTAGGGGCAATCCCTAATACCTAAGGGGTTGGGGAAGGATGTAAAGATGAAAACAGAGTAGGCTAGTGGCAGCTTCAAACTACAAAGTCCAACAGCCAAACTTTCTGAGATAAAGGATGAAGAATCTACTCTACTTTGTGTATTTTGTCTTCTCAACCTGAAAGTAAATCTCACTACACAGCTTGGACTCATAGTGATCCTCCTGTTTTCAGCCTCCCCAGTGCTCAGATTACAGGCGTGCACCAAGCAAGCAAATATTTTTATGTTTTGTTGACTTATCAGTGACAGTAACCTTTTAGAGACCGGGTGCCCAAACTGCAACCCAAAACCCATTATTAGTATAAAAGTACCAACCCTGCAATTAAATCTGAATACTGAAGTTTAAGTTAGAAAAAAAACAACTCACTCTTCCAACAAAAAACACAGTAACAGTGGTTTGAATGATACAAACAGCCCAACATGGCATGTGTGCTACAAGTTCAGCACAGATTGATGCCTGGCACTGAATGAAGTACTCAGAAAACATACGCTGCTAACTAAAGGCAATATTCAAAACAGTGACACACTCAGGAGCAAAGATCATATATGCCTTCAGCTTTCCAAAAACCACTAATGCTGTGCTACTTCTTTACTGAGCACGAAGCTAGACGCTGTGCTGTGCTCACATGTACTATCTCACTCAGTCCTCTTAATCACCCTATGGAGGAGGCAGGTACTATTATTAGCATGCCAGTTTTACAGGAAACACATACAAAATAAATAACATGTCCGAGATAAAAAAAAAAAAAAAAAAAGCAGCAGAGCTGGAACCTGAGTGTACCTATTCCAAAGTTTCTCTCAACTACTATATCATATACAGAATTACAAACATCCCTCTCAGGGAAATCCAGGGAAATATTACCAACAAGGAATAAAGACAATGAAACAAAAATTCTACTGTAAGTCAAAAGTCATCTGTCTCTTTTATTACGTACAGTAGAAATTTTCCCACCCTAGGATAAACTGATTTTCCCACACAGATTAAAAATTCAATGGTTTGGGACTGGGGAGATGGCTCAGTAGAAAAAGGGCTTCCCTGGCAAGCACAAGGGCCTGAGTTCAATCCCCGGTTCTGGGGGGAAAAAAGAATTCAATGGTTTAAAGAATCCCAATATTGAAAAGCATGAACAAGAATCAATCATGTAATCAACATGTCAAAGGGTAATAGATAACCTACACCACAAGTTCACAACCCAAAGAAATAACAGGGTGCGACCTCTGACTCAGCCTGACCTCAAAACTTTCAGAGCCATTCTTCCTGGGATCTGCCTCTCCACCCTCCTTACTGTGCTGAGTACTCTTCCTTTCTATATTCCATCTCTGCTCTCTTAGATGGCTTTAAAAAAAAAAAAAAAAAATGGAATTTTTGTTTCCTGCTCTAACTTTCTCAATCTAGCTAGTTAAAATGTATATTTCTCTGATGGGAAAAAAGTCTCCCTAAGTTCCTTCACTCATTTATCAGCATTCTCAAGTTTTGCCAAATTCACAGAGTGGTCAATTAAGAGACCACCTGTTTGTTGTAGTCAGGGTATGCAAGGGAAAGGAATTAATACAGGACACATAATTCATAGGATTATTTTATAATATTCAAGCAGAGTCAAATGCAGAAGTGTGTGGGAGATCTGTCCAGAGTAGAGACCCAAGGAATCCAGTAGAGAACCTGGATTGCACAGCGAAGACCTAGACAAGTCCAACTGAAGGTGTGGAGCCCACAATAATGTCTTCCATTAGTATAGCTGGAGGCACAGGGCCCATAACAATGTCTCATACAAGTCTGTATCAAGTATCTGCACTAGGAAGGCCAAAGGCCAATGGTGAAAGCTAGAAAGTCTGCACTAGCAGGGTGAAGGATCTGTGCCAGCAGGCTGAAAGAGTCGCACTGCAGCCAGGAAGTGACAATCAAAGTACAGACCAGAGCTCCCCCAAAGAGAGCCACGGCCATCCTCAGCAACCTCGAGGTCCCATGCCCCATGACAATGAGAACATCCTAGTTTATATCAGGAAAGCTAGCACAAAAAGCTTCTCCAGCATGAAAAGCTACACCATCTTCCCCTCCAGTCCTGCTTTTATGCTGTCAGCAGTGATCCTGAGATGAGCCATCCACACCCAGCACCACGCTGATTCAGTTCAACTGGGTGTTACAGGCTGACCACCAGTTGTCAGTCCACCAATCATGTAAAAGAAAACTGATGACCCAGTATTTACCTGTATAACCTCCTAGTATTACATGCATAAATAAGCATCAAAAAATCAAACTGTACATTCTACTCCCCATCTAGTCAATAATCTATTCATAACTAGAAACTTATTTTTGAAAATCTCTCAAATAGTAAGATTCCTAGAGACATAGTTCAGAGAAAAATGTAAAGTACTGATTAAAAAAAAAAAAAAAGATTGCTCATTAAATCAACCATTTGACCAGAGATCCATCAGCAGAGAATCAACCTAATTTCTGCATTGACACCAAAATCAAAAACAAACCCTAAGATTTAAGAAATTAAAAAATAAAAATAAGAGCTAGGAAGTTAATGAGTACTAAAAAATAGATCTCAATCTTTCTTCTTGCCTGTGGATTTTATATACTTATCTTAAACATACAGTTCTTATAAACAAAACAGACTTCAAAGCATTAACTGCTCAAGATAAATGTGTTCCAAATACAAAAATGACCAAGAAGTATTTAACCCTTGTATTAGCCAATACAACAGACTGTGCCAGAATGGGGCGGCAGGGGGATTTCTGAAAAATGATCTTGTAAGGGCCAGCAACATAGCCCAACATGGGGTCGGGGAGATGGCTCAGTGGAATAAGCGCTTCCCTGGCAAGCACAATGGCCTGAGTTCAATTCCTGGTTCTGCCAAAAAAAAAAGATAGCTCAGCACCTGCTTAGGCAGAGCACAGCAACCAGGGTTCTATCCCCGGTGTGCAGTGCAGGGATTCTATCCCCTGGGGTGCACTGAGATCGAGATCGTGGTGATGCACACCTATAATCCCAGCACTTGGGCGGCTGAAAACAGGAGGACCACTACGAGTCCAATCTGTGTAGTGAGACCCTTTAGACCCTGTACACCCTTACTAAATACATAAAAAAAAAAAACTGATCTTATAAACTAAGCACAAAAAAAGAGAATTTTTTAAAACCTGTTAATCCTCTTATGAAAAAAGAAAACAAAAATTAAGGACTTAATAGCAATATGCTCACCCTTCCCCATCAACTTAAAAATGTAAGTGATACACACAAAGCTTTTACTTGGTTTCATGACACTTTGTGAGGTAAGAGATGGACAGTTAAAACAGCTGCTAACTGTATTATATTCTGATTCCCAATGAACACTTTTAACCACAATTACTATCACTGACTATCACTAATGATTTTTTTACAATTCTTTCTAGTCTATGCACCATTAAAGTCTTTGGAAATGAATTCAACATCTAGTTTTGTTCAAATTAGTCTTTTCTTTTATAAAAACAGATCAATTCTATCATCTCTCTAGTTTTTAAGACTTTTTAAGAAACTGTTAAAGAATCATACCTTAGCTGCTTTTGAAAACAATATATTACTTGTACTTTAATATTATTTGTCAAACTCAAGTGCTCGATTTATTAAACAATACAAAGCCTGATTTTAATCTATTTACATCACAATTTAAAAGATATGAAACAGGGGCTGGGGAGATAGCTCAGTAGAATAAGCACTTGCCTGGCAAGCACAAGAGCCTGAGTTCAATCCCCGGTTCCGCAAAAAAAAAAAAAAAAAGAGTTAAAAAAGATATGAAACAATACATTAATAATGATGGGCCATGTACTATACACTAGGCACTGAGCTATGAGCTGTGTGTGTGTGTGTGTGTGTGATCTTTTTGTGTGTGTATGTTTAATCTTTTTTGAGACATGGTCTCACTATGCAGTTTAGGCTAGCTTTGAGCTCACTTTGTAGCCCAGACTGGTCTCCAACTCCCAATGATCCTCCTGCCTCAGCCTCCCGAGTGCTGGGATTACAGGCTTGAATCACCAAGCCCGGCCTATTTCTTTTATTTCATTTAATCCTAGCAACAACCCCAAGAAAGATACATTTACCCCATCAAATGTTATCAAAATCAATGTTAAAAAGCTAAGTATACTGTCTGATGCCATAAAGCAACAAAATTTATTCCGAGTCTCCTGCCTGGAATGTATGAAGGTATTTCACTTGGTAAATGCGACATAAACCACAGCAGCCTTGTTCCAGGATTTAAGTATGAAAGTTTTCAACTACTGGGTAGTTGTAAATTACTCACTTGAGATTTCACCAGTTATATGTTGATGGTTCATTCAAGACATTGCCCAAATGGCAACTTTTATGTTACAAGAAACTGTGGAATTAAAAAGCCAGAAAAAAAGCACAGTATCATATCCAATGTCTATCTTCTCACAAGGCTGGAAGTGACATTAAAAATACTGTGCTCTATCCTTTAATATTTCCTAAATTCCAAAGCAGTCATACAGAAAAATGCATCTAGCCCAATATATTAGGTACACAAATAAAAGCACAAATACATAAAAGCAGAAAAAAGTACTACCTTCTTCCAAAAGCCACCCAGATTTCCAGTACTTATCTTTCTTCTGAAAGGAAAAGGCAGAAACTACACTGCATAGCAATAGAACATACACAATATCTGACTTATACACCAGCTAGTCCTTAGGTCTAATGGGGAAAAGTAAAAGATAAGATACTCAAGCAATAAGGTCTCTTGTGCATTTTTTTGTTTTTTGTTTTTTTTCCAACTATATACATGGCAAGATAATACAATACAACACTGGTCCTCATATTTTTTCCCATTAGATAATTATTTTAGAGAAATCAAATATCAATCAAAGTTTTAAAGAAACATTTTAGAAAATTTTGTTATACATTAGGACAACCTAAAATCTAGTTTAATTACTCAGTAGTTGTAAATGTTCCCTCAAATGTTTCACAATTTTAAAAGTATAATAGGAATATATCTGTGAATAATCTGACATTGTTCAGGAAACATCATTTATTTAGGAAAAACATTCTATTTAACACAATATGAAAGGGATCATGAGAAAGTGTCAATGAAGTACCATCAGAAAGTAGCAAAAATTTAGAAGTACCTTAAAGCATAAGACGGAAGACAGTTGCAAAATAAGATTTAACACCAAGCATTTATTATTTGAAAGCAATTTTACTCAATCTGTGTTTAAAGACACCACCAGTCTTTTTCCCTTACTGCTACAAAGTTCATCAAAAGAGAACATTCCTTTTAGAATATTAGCAGATAGGGGAAGAACACCTTGGGTTAAAATTGTCAGATTATGCATGCATATTTTTAAAGGGAAGAAAAACTGAAGTATTAATTATACATACAAAAATACAGGTGACCCTTAGAATCTACAATTCAACCAACCACAGTCAGAAAATATTGAGGAAATAAATATCTCTATACTACACAGATTTTGTTTTTCTTCATTCCCTACATGACACAGTATAACAACTATTTACATAGCATTTACATGGTATTAGATACAATAAGCTATCTAAAGAAGATTTAAAGTATATGGGTGGGTGTGTATAGGTTACACACAAAAACCTATTTTGTGTGACTTTTTTGGTATTCACAGGGTCCTAGAACCAATTTCCCACAGACACAAAGAGATGACTATACTACAAAGATGTAGGTTTAAAACTAATTAAAAAGTAATCATCATTGCAAGAACAGTCTCCTCCCTTTGCAATAAACAGGAGAAACTTGACATCAGATTTATGATACTAGGGTAAACATACCATCATCAATACAAGTATCTGTTGACATATGAAACAAATACTTGGATATTAACTGTAATGTGAAAATTGTACAAAGTGAATTCCTTTCAGGACAAAACATCTGAGATGTATGCACCCTTAAGAATATAATAAAGCTGGGCTAGGCATGCTAGTGCATGTCTATGATCTTAGCTCTTTGGAGGCTGAGGCAGGAGCATCAACATCAGCCTGGGCCAATGCTGGTGGTTCTAAGTCCGTCTAAACTACATACTGAGACCCTGTTCCATTTTAAAAAGGGGGGTGGGGGAGGAAGACAGCTCAGTAGAATAAGCACTTGCCTAGCAAGCACAGTGTCCTGAGTTCAATGCCCTGTACCACAAAAAAAAAAAAAAAAGCATAAAGCTGTCCTTAAGTGATTTGTTAATTCTTGAAATTAACAAAACTAAAATAACTGTGGAGTCAGTAAGTCCATACACTGACTTAGTCATTACAAGACATTAAGACTTTTTAAAAGGTGGAAGTATTAAACCTTAATGCTCTTATAATTTGATTATCAGCCAATTCAAACTAACCATAAATACTTTTAGTTCTACATTCAAAATAAATGTTTTACAATTTATTTTCAGAGTCCATAAGCTTCTTCACAGACACCTTTGGCCATGTACAAAACCAGTATATCCCTATAATGCCAAGGGCATCTTTGAACACTTTTTACCTGTACCCTAAAATAGCATCATCCCTTCTCCTCAATTTGCAGCTTCTATCACTATGAAGGAAAAGAATACTAAACAGTAGACTCTGTTTTATGTAGAACTATTATGAGACAATCTAGAGGAGCACATCTCACCTAACATAGCCAGGTCCTAGCTTTGTAGTGTAATGACGCTCATACTTTGTATTGGTAGATTTGGCAGTTATCTATATCCAAGGCATGTAAACCACAGATCAAATCAATGTGCCTCTTACTTTTATGAATACAATTTCATTGAAACCCAGTCACACATGTTCTTCTGCACTGTCTATGACTGCTTTCACACTTCAAGACAAAATGTGACCCACAAACCTAAAATATCAACTGGCCAACACTTCCTCTACACAGTGAGATGTCAGAAGTACCACAAGACTTTTCCAAAGCCCAATGAAAAGGGCCACTGGTATCCTACACATAGACTTTGGTATCATCTAGTGCTAAGATATGCACAAATACATACTCTCAAGATGCTCTAATCATCTCATATTATTCGTGAAGCTAGAAGGCAGAGTAGCCAGAAGTTACCATTCCCTACTATCATGGAGTCCCACCTGTCCTACTGCCTTAGTAAATCATATAAACCCTAAACAGCTTTCTTTAAAATTCATCTAAACATATGAAGATCCATGTCTTCATCTGCATAAATAATATATTCCAACCCCTGGCCCTTCACCCTAGACTCATCTTAGACCTACTTCCTTGTCTAAATAGCTCTTCCCATGAGGGTTCTGCCAATATTCTAAGAAGCCAAAGAAGCTTAAGTCAAACCAAAGAATACAAAAAGTATGAGCATGTATATCTTGTGTATATCTACTCACAATCTTTAACTTTTGTTAAAGTTAATATCAAATGCTAACCACAACGTCTAAATCTTTTAAGTGCCAAGTTATTTGTTTTTTAATAAAGTTTTTAAAAATTAAAAAATTATTAATGCTGCTGTGCCAACATAGGGACATCCCCTCTATTGTATGGGACACAAAGACACACACCAACTGTGCGCAGGGGAAGCAGCCTTCCCTGCAGGCTATTTTTAGGCTCACTCTGCAGTAGTTAAGAACAAACTTAAGATAATAATCATGCAGGGCACACTTTAAAACCATAAATTTGCAGAAACATATTCTGTTTTATTTATAAATGCCTGAACAATGAAATCCTACATACTCTTCTGAACTTAATCTCAAGGCACTCACATACTCTACTAAATATTTGTGGCTGTTCAAAAAAAAAAGAACACATACATACACACAGTCATATGCCCTGGATCTAAACTGATAGTCATGTATAAAGGCTGCTTTTCCCTCTTCAACTACAATGCTTTCTCACTTTTTAAACAACTCTTTCAGGGAGGATCTCATCCCTTTTCTGTTTTTCACTATGCCATTGCTTACTTTAACACAGATTCTCCTCCCCCAAAAAATAGAAACAGCTGTCTTTCAGCTCTTCACTCTCCATCAGCACTCTCAGAAACCTAAATACTTGAAAAGGACATGCCACCCTATGTTGCTACCCTACACTGTCAGTGCATCACTGTCTTGAAACTGTATTGGTATCCAATTCTGACCCAAAATTTAATGACCAAAACAAAATCTGTTCCATTTCTTCATTATTCTTATGAGAAACCATTAGCACCATCCCAGAATACTGTAAGCACCTCCTTTTCCACTCGTCCTGAATAACTGCTTGATGGCCAAGGTGTAGGTACCTTAGAAAAACAAAACCCTAATGTAAGTATAATGCTTTTGGCCTAAAATGCATCTCAACTTAAACATGTGAAACTACCTTTTCAGGAACACTGTTGGCAATGCTTCTTAGGGCTGTAACCATGCATCTACACAGACACAAGCTGATCCCAGCCTTGCTTAACAAGCTCCCTTTGAAGGTATCCCATCAAGCTAACTTCTAATTACATCTGTCCCTTGCACCTTCCATTCTGAAAGCCTGAAATCATTTGTTCCTACATGCTCTTCTCTTCCCGAAACAGACCTTCCCAGATTTGGCTCAGACATTCCAATTACTTCTGTATAGTCCCCAACCGACATTTCCTCAGTGAAAAATGTTCAAATATATATATTCATAACTGCAAAAAAACAAGCACTATCCAGCACACAGTGGTCTTCAATTATTATTGGTGTATCCCCTTTTCAGTTTTATATAATTGTATTTGATTGCCTTCATCAGTAAAGGCAACATAAACGCTCCTCAGCGATCCCTCCAATACTATGTCATTTTAGCCAACTATTCAATAAAGCATTACCATGATTTTTAACCAAGTGATAACAAAAGCAGTGAAACTAGGTTTTAAGTTAGTAAGCAAATTAACCAAGGGCAAATCTAAATTCAAACTAGTTTCTTGATTTATATTCCCCTCCCCTAAAAAGAAAACCTATGCAAGACTAGATTTCTCTTCATCAACTGTGCAAAAAAGGGGTAACTTTCTGAAGGTCACAAAATAAGGTAATATATCCAAAATATTTCTTATCCTAAACCTAATCTCACATCCACTATTCAGTATTTTCATGGCAGTGTCCATTTAAAATAGAATTTGAGGCATCTTAGGAAAAATAGTAACTGGAGAAGTTTCAGAGTAAACCAAAGTGCTCAAAGAAATGGAAGAAATTCTCAAACAGAAAGAGTTGGAAAAGAACATCAAAATATACAAAAGTTGGGGCCAGGGAGATGGCTCAGTGGAGTAAAGCGCTTCCCTGGCAAGCATGAGGACCTGAGTTCAATCCCTGGTTCCACAAAAAAAAAAAAATATATATATATACAAAAGTAGAAAAAGATAAACTCAGGCATGTTCCAGCATTTATCAAAACATAAACTGAATGTGTCCTGAAACTTTATAGAGAGACAGAAGTTTGAGATAAGTAAATGGGTTGCTACATACTACAAAGGCTAATAAGCTTGCAAAACTCTTTACTTTAAAAAAAAAGTACAGAGGCAAACCATTGTTAAGTTTGAGAAAGTTTTAAATAAACTACATCATACTCCTGAATGAAGAAATTAGAACAGACATCCGCAGGCATACCTTCAATCCTACAAAGCATCTTTTGCAGTGGTTTCAGACAGCCTACAATTACTGCCTGGATGGGCCAAGGCTCTCATTCTAGTACTGCCTACTGCCTTCTTACACGAAATTTCACTCCATGTTTAACCCCTGAAATCCGTATGAATCTATGAAACGTTAATTTTACACACCTCACCTGTAACCTAGTACTCTAGAAAGACAGTCAAAACACAAGTTACAGATTCTATAGACTTGAAAATAATAGAAGGAACAAGTTCCTCTTGAAAGAATTTCGTATTAAGGGTTTCCCCTTAACTTGACATAAGTGAAAATAAGCAAAATCTTTTTTTCTAATTTGGAGTGAAGAAAACATAACAGCTTTTACAGAACTGTTTAATGCATTAAGAAATTTCTCTCACGTAATTCGTAATAACTCAGAATTTCCTGATCAACTGCAATGTGTTCCAATTCTATCATACGGCAGATAATAAAATGGAAAAAACGATCTTTTTCTCACTAAAGATTGCAAAGGGGGGAGGGGCTGCATGTCATTTCCCACTTGGGAATCCATACGAGTTTCCCAGAAATAAAAATCATGTAGCGTGCATCTCCGCCGAGGTACCAGGAAAAGGTCCATTACAGAGATGTCCTTTGTGTGCACCTAGACTCTGTCTTCCTCAGTTTTCCTTTGACAATTCCTGGCCAGAAACGGGTATCCACTCTGGACAGAACTCCTCTAAGAGCAACCTATATAGTTGCATTACTTCTGCAAACTAAAAGGTTACAAAAACCCTACCCTCTGCCTTCTGTGAGAAACAAATGTATACATACCTTCTCACCTCTACTCCCGACACCCCCGGAAAAAACCGCTACACTCCACACTGAAGCACCGGCACGCTCCCGCTCTGCACCCCTCCAGCCCCCCTCCCGAGGCCACTCACGCGTTAGAGCAGAGCCGCGGCGCTGGGCAGGCGGGCCGGTTCCCTTCCTCCTCCTCCGGGACAGCAGCCGCGGAAGGCTCTGGTGCGGAACTGGGGAAGCAGCAGCGCTCGAGCCGATCGCCCAGGCGGCCGCCCGGGTCTCTTCCGCGCAGCGCTGCGGGCGGAGAGGAGGCGGCGGCCCCGCTCACCTCTTTTCCTCTTCCTGGGTCTGTTCTGGCTGTGGCTTCTGCCCTTCCAGGACCACTTGTCCCGGGACAGTCACGTTTGGGACAGTCACGGCTGGCAGACTTCGGGTTGGGTTTTCACAAAGTTTCCTCTGGAAGGAGGCTGCAGCCGGGCCCCCGGGTCCCCCCCGGCCCCGCCGCCCTGGGGGGGCCGGGGCAGGGGAGGGGGCTCTGAGAACTCCCGGGGGCCTGCCGAGGAGCCGTGGGCCGGCGACGGGCCGCGGGAGAAGACCCCCGAAGGGGCTGAGGGGAGGGGAAGGTTAGGAAAGGACGGCTGCACCGGTCCTACCGCTTCACATCGGGGTCCCCGCCCCCCCGGGCGGCGGGTGGCTGCTGAGCTCAGGGCCCCAGCTCATGCACTCCGGGGCCAGATGCTACGGCCCCAGGCGGGTGGCCGAGGCGGCGGCGAGGCGGGGGACCCGGCCGGCTCCGCTCGGCGCCGCCCCCGCTCCTGGCTCCCGCATGTGTCGCTGCGGCTGGGACCCCCGCCCAGCTACACCTCGGAGTCCTTCACCCCACGCCCCGGGACGAGGCAGAAATTCCAGCCCCTCCTCAGCGTCCTCTCACCGCAAAGCGGCTACCAGTCCCGACCACCTCCCTGCCCCCAGCCGCAGGTCCGGGCTCGGGCTCCGGCTCAGGCTCCGGCTCAGGCTCCGGCTCCGGGTCCGGCTCGGGCTCCGGCTCCGGCTCTGGCTCCGGCGTGTGCAGCAGTCGCTGCCGGCCGAGAAGGTGAGGGGGGGAGAGGAGGACGGCCGCGGCTCCTGCTGGCCCAGACTGAGGCTTGAGGTCTCGGCAGCAGCTAGTGCACCGGAGCGGGATCCCTCGGATGCTCCCTCGCTCTCACGCTCGCGGCGACAGTGGCGGCAGCGCCCGGAGCTCCGCTCACTGTCTCCCTCGCTCTGTGCGGGGCTCTCGCCTCACTCCAGAGAGAGGGGCGGGAGGAGAGCGGCGCCTGCTGATGACGTATCGCCTAGCAACCGCTCCCCCTACCCCCGCACCCCCCTATTCTTTCCGCTCTGAGGCTTCCTCCGCGGGCCTTTTTTCCTCCCTCTCCCCCACCCCGCCCTGGGCGACTGTGGCGCGCGCTGATGACGCTGGGAGGGAAGAGGAAGTCGAGGATCCGCGAGCGGGTGGGTGCGCCTCGGGCCGCGGGAGTAGCTGCTGCCGCTGCTGCCACCGCCGCCGCCTCTACGGCCGCGTCAGAACTGAAGAGAGGAAGGGGAGGAGCCCAGTGGAGCCTAAGCTGCCGCGCGATCTTTCCCCTGACCCGAGGGCCGCAGGGTGAGCTTGCTCTGTAGCGGTTTCCTCCAGGGCAGGTGGCGCCTACTCCTTTGAGACCAAGAAGGGGGCGTAGGCTTTGTGGCCGGGCTCCGGCGCGCACCACCCGAAGGTGAGGCGTTTGGCCCCAGAGAGGCCCGGGAAAAGCCAACTCATCGAGAAGTTGCCCTGCAGCGCGATCGTTGCACCTGCTCCAGCGAGCGGGCGCCCCACCCTTCCCGTGGCGCGGGGTGAGACCTAGCGCCGGATAACCTGCGGTCAGGTCGGGCCGAGCAAAGGTTTGCTGAATGAACAAACGCCTCTTTCCGTGGCCCTCGCGGAACTCTCGAGAGGTTGCAAGTGCAAGGGCTTTGTAAACTGCGGCGCGCTGGAAGAATGAGAACTGTAATACGTCCTTCCCCTCCCCCCAGCCGCGAAAGGAAACGGGTGAGGCTTCAGGACCGAGTCAGCCTGAGTTTTTAGAGGAAAAGAAGAGTTGCTAGGGAGCGGGGAAAGGAGGCTTGCGAAGGAGCCTTCCTCGGGAAGTCGGTGGAAGGAGTTCACTTTTGCATGAGGGAGAATTTAGTAGTGCCTCTGTGTGAGTCGTTCTTGCTCAACGTTCAAAGCGTTTGTCCCTTACCGCCCTCAAGAAATTTCGACCTGTGTTAGAAATGTAACTCAAAGGCTATATTCTATTTGTGAAATAAACATTACTGTGGTTTTGTAGTTTATCCTGTCGTTGTTATACTGGGAAGTAAATGCAGATAAAATCTCAAGAAACTTAAAGTACAGTTTTCTAGGAAAATAAAATTTACGATAAAAGAACCAGAATCCTCAATTTGTCTTTAACTTACTTTCTTGCCGAGTAGTGCGAGACTAAGATTAAAGCAGCAACAATGGTGAAAGAAAGTAGATGCTGCAGTTACGATGCTGGACCTGGTACACCCAACCTCTTCTGGAAACTTCAACGATGGATACAGGGAGCATGGTTAAGAGCAATCGCATTACAGACAAATCTGGGAAGCCAGGGTTTCTGCCACTACTTCCACCGCCATATGCAAAACAGTAGACCAAGAAAACTCAACAGGGTAAATTCAAGGGCTCATTATTAAAATACTGCAGGAAAGGTGAACAGGAAAAAAGAAAGAGGACCTGCAAAAGAAGGACTCAAGAGTTGCACCTGACCTCCTGCCCTTAACATGAAGTTCCGAGGGTTAGGAACTATCCTCCCTTAATTACCCCCAGAATCCATGGTTTTAACATGTCCTAGTCACCAGCTGTATCTTCCCAACTAGGTCTCAGGGAATCAGATCAACAAGCCATGGACTCACAGGCTACAAAATCATTTCTGCTTTTGCCCCTCTTCCTATCCTATGCCAGGAGAATGGTAGAAGTTGAGAGTCAAACACAAATTTAGGAGGTTTTACAAAACTGAGCACTTCATAGCTTTGTGGGCTTTGAATGAAAAGAAGCCTCAGAGCTCTGCTGCAGCACACCAGACACCACCAGGAAAGTACACCACATGGGGTCTTTCAAAGGCTTCATCTGCTGCCCTTGTCAGTGGCTCCACCTAGAGCCTTATTAGGAGGGCAGAATGGCTCTGAGCTACACTAGCCTACTGGCAAAACTCACCCTCCTCCTCACCACCCCGGCTCATAACGAACAGCTGGCCTGTGGAGAGGAGGAAATTCATGTATTTCCAACTCACTGTACATCTCTTTGGTTCCTTATAATTCAGAGGAGAAAATTCAAAAATCCCAACTTGGAAGTTTCAGGTGACAGTTCTGTCCTTGGTTCATCAATGTGTGATAAGGCTCTGCATACTATATCAATAAAATATAATAAAGGACATTGCTGCAAGCTTCACACCTATCCTTGAAAGTGAGCTGTGGTGATTAACCAGTGTTTTGTTATCCCAAATCAGTGGTTTCTGCTATCTGGGATTGCAGTGTGCTAAGTTATTGGGCAAATTTCTCTAATATGTCAATTACTTTTAGCATTTTTGTAAAATGTACTTTAAATAAAGTAAGTATAGAGTATAGTGGGTAATTATAAAATAAACCAACATGGAAACAGTCAACCTGGCAGGGAAGTGTCAGCACCCCAAGGTGCCCGTGGCAACCTTGATGAAGAAAAGATCTACTAAGGGGTGGCCACTGCCTTTTGTAATGATTGTTTCTTTGGTTTTCTTGGTTTTTCCTAGGCATGTGTGCCTCAGCAATACATTGTTTAATTTCGTCCTTTCCTTTGAGCTCTTTCGCAAGTGAAACAGTATGTAATGTGTTGTGCTCCCCACATTTGCATGACACTTTTAATCCGTCCAGTGTTCCTGTTATTCCTATAACTATAAATGAGTTGTTTTACTTTCTGTGTATTCGAGTGTCCCATTGTAATAGTATGTAACAGTTTGTGGAGTCATTCTATAGTTGGTGGACATCCAGGTTATTCCATTTTGGACCATTACAAATGCTGTTCCTCCTAGATGCATTGTATCCTATTTACGTTCCTATAGTCTATACTTGAGAGTGTATAGCGTAAGCTTGACTAAATAATGCCACACTGTTTTCCAAAGTGATCCACTCACACTAGCAATGCATGATTCCTGTTGCTGCAGTTCTCACAGTGCTAGTGTCAGCCCTCTGCAATTTGCTATGGTGGAGGCATAGCAAGCAAATGAGCTCACCCTTCCCCAGTCACTGACACTGTTAAGGACCTTGTCATCTCTCAGCTAGCATTTGAGTTCCTCTCTTGTGCAGTGTGGTGTTAATTTCTAATGCTTAATCTCTGAAATGCCCAGTTTTCCAATATCTTCTAGTCCACATTTGGGCAATGAAATTCAGCTAAAGTAGTGCCACCAAATGAGTTATGTTTAAGGCAGATTCTTTCCAAAATAGGAAAAATTATATTTTACCTTATTAGTTTTTATGAATGTGACACTTTTACTTCTTAAAAGTAGGGCTATATGGGGCCAGGGAGATAGCTCAGTAGAATAAGCGCTTGCCTGGCATGCTCAAGGGTCTGAGTTCAATCCCTGGTTCCACAAAAAAAAAGGGCTATGGAACTATTAAATTCTTTACCTTCCAAGATGATTTACCATCTTTCAACTATTAAAATACTATTGAACTCCTTAATTGGTAGTTTTTGGGTTTTGTTGTCTTTTATTTTCCCTCAAGGAGGCTGGGGAGATGGCTCAGTGGAATAAGTGCTTGCCTGGTAAACGTAAGGTCCTGAGTTTGATCCCTAGTACCACCCAAAAAAAACCTAATAGTTTAGTTTCCCTCAAGCACATAAAGGCAATTTTTATTCACTTGGCATTGTTAAATAGATGATGTCTCTGTTTTGTATTTTTCTGACAGATAACTGTCAGAAATGGTTTCCCTGAGGCTGGGCAGATAGCTCAGCAGTCTAGGTCTAAGCACCTGCCTGGAAAGCACAGGGTCCCAAGTTCGATCCCTAGTACTGCATGCTGTGCTGGCCTTAGAACTGGGTGTAGTGGTGCATGCCTGTAATCCCAGCACTGGGGAGGCTGAGATAGGAGGATCACGACAAATCTAGACTGTCCTTTTGAGACAGGGTCTCACTATGTAATTCAAGCTGGTCGTGAGCTCACTTTGTAGCCCAGGCTGTTCTCAAACTTGCAACAATCCTGCCTCAGCCTCCCAAGTGCTGGGATGACAGGTGTGCACCACCACACACGCCTTTACATGTATTTTTCATTTCCCAAGTTCATGGATTTTATAAAAGTCACAAGGTGTTTTCTTTCTCCCTGATGTTCCTTCTAAAATTTATTTCAGTAGTTTTACTCATAAATATAAGTATGTACTGCCGGCCAAATTTTCCCAAAATTAATCCCAATTAATTTTACATTTAATTGTTTTCATTATTTTTTAATCTCAATTCCTGGTGTAACATCAGTGATATTTTAAAACTAAAAAGAAAAATCCAGCAAAGTTAAGTGACTTTGCTAGAATCAAGTAAACAAGTAAATAGGCTGGTACGCCACTCCAGTCTTCACACAGTTAACTTGCCATTATATCACTGCCTCAGTCCTCTGGAGCCAGGAGGGAAATTAATTCCCAGGTTCTATAGAATATTGTTCGCTTGCACATGACAAACCTCTTGTTCTACAATTGAACAAGATTATTTTAAGCCTAAGAGCTTGAGGATCAGATTAAAGATTGACATTAACAAATAAAAACTTTAAGATTAACATCAATAGTGCCAAAAAGGGATTAAATAGAAGAAAACTTGCTTTGAGGAAATAAAGTTTCTGTGCTCTCCCTTTCTTCTCTAATGACGAGTCTGTCACCAGCTCTCATTGCCTCTTCAAAGAATCATGATACTCTGTGGCATCTGCAAGTTTCACAAAATAAAAGCAGTGGTTAGGAGTATTGTGTTGCAGGAAAGGCCTTGGATTTGGTGATAGAGTTTTTTTTGTTGTTGTGTGTGTGTGTGTGTGTGTGTGTGTGTGTGTTTTTGTTTTTTTTTTTTCTGGAACCAGGGATTGAACTCAGGCCCTTGTGCTTGCCAGGCAAGCGCTTATTCTGTTGAGCCATCTCCCCAGCCCTGGTGATAGAGTTCTGATCATTTCATAATGCTATTAAAAAATGTTGGAGGGCTGAGGAGATAGCTTAGCTGTATAAGTGTCTGCCTGGGAAGTGCGAGGCCCCAGGTTTGATTCTCAATGTTGTGCTGTGTGGCTCCAGAACCAATTTCTTTAATTGTGTCTCTTTACTAGGAGCTGTGTGCCCCACCCCCATTATCACTACTCTCATTACTCCACAGTTACTGTGCAATATTGAGCTGATTCCCAAGGAAGGAAGGGAAATAACATTTGTCAATGTTTTCTTTTGTTTTGTTTTGTTTAATTCAATGATCCATAAACTCTGCAAAGTAGGTACAAGACACCAGATTCCTTCTTTTTTTCATGGCCACATAAGAAAATCACATTTCCCATCCTTTGCATTTGTTTTAGGGCCATGTGATTAGTTTGGGCTGTAGAAGTAATGTGTGTCACTCTGGGATTAATCCCAGTCTTCCCAGGAAGAAGACTGTGACTTCTCCCATCTACAATGCTAGAAGAAGACTGTGACTTCTCCCATCTACAATGCTACCTTCAAAGATTTGAAGGTAGTGGCTCACATGATAGATGGGATCCAGATTCCTTTGTTGGGACTTGGAGGAGTGTTACTGGACTTCAATCAGATAGTTACAAAGTTGTATTGTGTTAAGTTGCTGAGTTTAATGTAATACCAAGTTTGGGTTCAAAAACATCATGAAAGCTACCAAGTCATTACATGTATTTCAGTCTAGTAAGATTGGGTTTTATAGGCATTTGTGATCTGATATCACAATGCTACCCATTTTGGTTATACTATTTTTATGCAAACACATGTCAAGTTACAATCTGAACTATAAAAGAACTACAGAAAAGAAAACAAAAATCTGTTTGTTGATTATTCTGCACAAACACCTGTCCAGATCAACATTTGGGTAAGGCTTTTCAACAAACAAGATTACATTTCAAGGATAAAGATATTCTCAACTTCTCCTGCCTTTTAGGGTGAGCACCTCTCTTAATAACCAAATAAAAAATTCATGACTACCACCTTATGTGAAGAAATTCATGTGAAAAGTTCAAAACCAGCCATCTGCTCAGTGGTTGGCATCCTCAAATTACTTGAATACCTTGTCCCGGGCCGGGGAAATAGCTTGGCTGTATAAGCATCTGCCTGGCAAAGCTCAAGGTTCTGAGTTTGATCCCTGGTACCAAAAAAATAATAATAAGTAAATGAATACCTTGACCAAAACTGACCCTATCAAGGTATTCTTCCATTTCACTAGCAGAATTTTCTTTTACATAGAAGATGCTCAGGTTTGGAGGTTTTTAAAAATGACACAATAGAAAAACCATCTTGTAGCATGGGAAGCAACCTTAGAGTCAACATCAGAGCCAGGCATGGAGACACACACCTGTAATCCTAACTAGACAGAGGTGGAAGAGTCAGACCTTGTGGCTTCAAACTTGGAGACCAGCCTGGGCAATTTAACAAGACCCTGTCTCAACTAAAAAGATCTAGAGATGTAACTCCTCAGTACTGGGGAAAAAAATCATCTGTGCCCATGAATCTTGTCAACTTGATGGAATTAAGAGATGGCTGGAGAGAGGCTTGGGTCATGGGGGTGATGAACTCATTCATAGATTCACCTATGGTTGTTTGTAGGTGAACGTGTCCTAGGACAGGGGAGTTGGAGGACATGGGTCACTGCGGCCTTTGGAGGGTACATCTCAGTCTTCCCCCATGTTCTGCTTCCCATCCACCCTGAAGTGAGCGGCTCTGCTTACCCATGAGCTTTCACCTCATCTGTGAACTGAATCCTCTGAAACTAAGCCAAAACTCTCCTCCTTTAAGTTGTGGGTTTTGAGTAGTTTGTTCCAGCAATAGGACAGCTGACTAATAACATCAGACATAACTTTCCTAAACTGTTGACCAGTTGCAACCTTAGGAAGAATTTCTCCCTGCTCACGTTGATGATTACAGCTTTCTCTGAGCACTCCATATTTGCTACCCCCATATGGGCCTCACCTCCCCAGAGAAGTCTTCTTAAACACATGATTCTCTTGATTGAGCAAGCATTCAACTCCCCTAGGTCTCTACCTTTCCTGGAAATTCTGTCCAATTGTTAATAGTATATGGAGACACCAAGATCACAAAATCCCCATCTGTCATAAAAAAGTTTTTCTTAATAAAGAGCCAGCAACTAAGGAGCCCAAGGTTGGCGTGGCAGCTCCAAATGCCATCAGGTGCCCAGCTGACTTCTCTTTGGCACCCTTATAGCCATCCATGTCCCAGCGACATTTATTATCAAGTTTGTTACCAAGAAAGTCACAAATAGGCTGCTGGTCTTCAGGACAACCCCACTGGTTTCTGTCCCCCACTTCATGGACTTTTGTTTAGCTCTCATAGATAATGTGATAATTAGACAATTTAATCTCTCGTAATAACTCCAAATAAGACTGAGTTCTCCTAGCTGTGTACTGTTGTCCAAAGTAAGGTTGTGATTCTGTTAATGAAGAAAATCAGGAAGAGTAGATGTGGGGTAGAAAATTATCAACCTCTCACAGTTGGGTAAGATTTTTTTCCTTGAATAAAAGAACCATCTTCCCCAGAGATGAAAAGCTGTCGTTTAAACCCCAGAAATAGCTACGTTTGGTGTTCATTCTCAGCAGAAGTTTTGTTCCAGTGCTTTGCACATGGGTATAAGTAGTATGTACAGATCTCTTTTTGCACTTCTTGTAGTTTGAAAATTAGAAATTTCCTTGCAGGAACATTTTTAAATAAGCGAATTTATGATCTCCAGGTCGCTGGCTTTTAGTCCTTTACATGATCATCACAGAGCATGTTTTGTTAGTGGTACTTTAAGCTCATTTTTTAAGAACCAGGTATAATAAGAATGATTAAATATGCCTTCCTTTTAAAATCAAGAACAAGCCAAGGACATAGCTCACCAGCACAGCACCTACCTGGCAAGCACAAACTCCTGAGTTCAATCTCTTATTTTATTTACCAAATGAAATAAAGAATAAGCATTATTTTCACTTATATTAGAACAATCTGAAACTTACAGAAAAGTTATATGTTTGGTACAAATAACTTGATCTTTAATCATTAGGCAATGAGTTGCTAACTGGATACTCATCACCCCCAATACTGAAAAGGATGTACATAGGACATTTTCCTACATAATTACAGTACTATCAAGATGGGGAAATTAACATTGATATTAATACTTTCTAATCTTGAGACTACAATCAAATTTCATCCATTGTTCCAGTAATGTCACTTAGACCAAAAAGAAGAGCCCAATTTGGGACTATGTTGCATTTAATTGTCACATCTCTTTATCATTCTTCTGTCTGAAAAAAAAAACAAAACCTTAAACCTTTACTTTCAAGCTATTAACACTTTTGAAGATAACAACTGGTTATGTTGGGGATACCGCACTCCTCCTGTGCGTTTGTACAGGAGCACCATCAAAGTGATGCCTGTTCTTACTGGGCTGTCCCAGGTGACCTTCAGGTGTAGCTCATCCTATCACGGAGGACGTTCATTTTAGTCACTCTGTCAAAATGGAGTCTGCACAGTGAAGCAACTCCTGCTTTCTCCAGGAGGACTTAATAAGCATTTTGTGAGAAAATACTCTAGGTGAAGACAAATATCCTATTCATTCCAATTCATTTTTTAAAAATTTTTATCAATATGGGTTCAGGGTTTCCTGTTTTGTTCAATGGTTGCAATCTGTTACTATTATTATTTATTTACTTTGAAGCTTAAATTATCCTATATTTGCCTAATGGGAGCCACTTTCTGTTGACTTCTGTGTTACTTTGTCCTATTTTTTTTTTTAATATTTTCTTCCTATCACAATGAAGTGTTTCAAGTTCACCGTGTATTCTCCTTGCCCCAGTAATGGAATCAGTCACTTCCCCCAGAAGTTGAATTGCCAGTGAAAACACAGATCATCAATTAAATTCAAATTTCAGGTCAATAATGAGTGAATGTTTAGTACAGATACATCCCATCAGTAATTTCTAACCTGCTAAATTTTTGGCCTTATTTTATTTTATTTTTTTCCAAATCTGGCACCCAACCTAAAAAGCCTGGATTCCTTTTGAGTAGTGAACAGTCTTTAGATGGGCAGGTCTGCAGGCTAGTCTGAGTTCCCAGGTCTCACACACTCTCAAGAGGCCAAGCTAGGGAACACACACCCCGTGACACATTTACATCTGAACACAGCAATGTGGATGCTAAGGTTGCATAGATACTTTCTGTAGCATCAGTGAGTTTGCACTGAAAATTGGTAATGCCCCTCCAGCTGCAAAAAACTGATTCTAGTTTTTTCTCTTTCCATATGTAACACTGTATTCTTCTGGAGTGGGAAACCATTCTCCCACTCTCCTTAATCTATTTACTTGACCAATCCCTTGGTATGCAATCAAGTTCGTGTTGCTGCCATTGCCCGCTTCCCTTGGAGTAGCTCTCCTCAGGGCTTGTGCCCTGACCTCTGCACCAGGCCATGCCCACAGATAGACACCCTCCTCATCTGATCTGGCCTTGCCCTAGGCTACTGTGCCATATGCATGCGCTCTGCACCTTGACTGGGGCCCTGCATCCCAGGTCATGCCACCCCTCTGCAAAGGTCTCCTCCTCCCCTGGCCCCTCAAGGTGTTGCCCATGCAGAAGCCCATCATGCCCTGCTCAGGTCCTGGCACTCCACACCTGTCCTTCTCAGGTGGAGCTCCTGTCAATAAGCCTGTCAACAGAGCAACGTGTGCCCCTGCTCACCTTGTTTTAAGCAAGACCTCTACAAGTGATAGATACTTTAGTGTGAACTATCATATTACTCATGATGCTATTAATACAAGCTGAGGTTTTCAGTGTAAGGGACCTAAACAGAGGTGACTGGAAAATCCTTACCTGGGGGTATTTTTATTCATTTGCATTAAACTAATAATAACCCTATTTATTGACTAATAACAAAACTTCAATAGAAGTCAAAATTAAAAATGTAGATTCTTAGTTAGAAATCTGTTTGTTTCTACTTCCTCCCAAAACTCCCTAAGGTAATGAGAGAGGAATTTTTAAAAGGTGCATAGAGAACAGGTGTGATGACAGCTCACATGTCAGAAAATTCTAGGAGACAGAAAGTAGATGAGCAAGGAATAACTAACTGAATCAGAGAAAATGAAGCTACGTGCCCACAGCGGAGTCCAGCAATTACAAGCCAACCTCTGATGTGGAACCCCAGAAGTGTCAGAAAACTATGTCACCAGCTGCCTCTGAAGGTGCAGAATAAGAGGAGGAAACAACATGTCCATTCTCTTCAACATGAATGGACAATTGAGGCTCACCAGATATTGGGGGTAAAGTCAAGTGCAAAAGAGAGAAGAAAAAAAATTGTTTCCTGGAGAAAATTAAGACAATGTGGAAGAAAGATGCATATTAATAACTGCAATAAAAGCACAGCAAATGAGAAGGAGTGGAAGAGTAAGAGGGTTAGGCACGTATTTCAAGATCATTAAAATCTCATCTTTAATAGTAGGAAACTAGCAGATGACACCCTGATGTTGAGGCTGTGGCCCACCTGTGTCAGCATGCTATCTGCATGCAAATGCAGGAGTCCGGAAAGCCCACACCTAAGGCGACCATCTAAGGTGAGAAGGGAAGGCAAGGGACTCACGTTGTTCTTTACAAACACTTATATTTCTTTGGTAACAAATAAGAGATTAATTTTAAAGTTAAGCTTGTGCAGTCTGATACTCCTTAATATTACACAATTTAAAAAGCAGACAGAAGCAGAGAGAACCAGAATTTGGTGTGCAGATTCAAGGATCAGTTCTGCCTATTTGCTGCTTATGTGGCTGTATCACCCTTAACACTTGAGCCTCAGTTTCCACATTTTTTCATAATTAATAAGTTTTATAAAGGGTAAACTCATTTACATAACAAAATAATATAAATATTTATGCAATTGTCTAAGTCACTTTTCTTGTTGCAGAGACAAAATACGTGACACCCAAAGTTAAAAGACAAAAGAAGGGGTTGGGGATATGGCTCAATAGAATAAGCACTTCCCTGGCAAGTGCAAGGGCCTGAATTCAATCCCCAGTTCCGGAAAGAAAAAATAAAATTAAATTAAAAAAAAAAAAAGACAAAAGATTTATTTTGGCTCTCAATTTGTAGAGGTTTCAGTCCATAACTGACTGGCTCCAAGGCAGGGTGGCATGGCCAAGGGGCAGGGTGGAGCAGAAGATAGGCAGTAGCAGCAATAAGTGACAACAGCAGATTTTTTTCTGTCCCTTTATATTCCCCTAAGGGCAAGCAGCACTCACATCCAGAACTATGCCAAACTAACCAGTACACAAGTTTAGTAATTATACACCCTTAATTTCGACATCACATACTCTAGATCCAGTCCTCTCTAGCCCATCTGTGATCTCATAATGCTTTGGAGGGACATCTAGACACAAGACATAACAACAAGTAATAGAAGAGCTTCCAATTACACATTTAGTGAAAACTGATACAAATAGGGGAAAAATCTACAATTCTAGTCAAGTTTCAATACTCCTTTCTGAATGAATAATTAACAGGATAAACCGAAGATCAGGAAATCTATGGAGGATTTAGGCAATAATATCAACAGCTTGGCTTGACTGACATTTGCAGAACCCTCCACCCAGTAACTGTAGTATTCATACTCATTTCAAAAAGCACATGAACATTTACCAAGACAGATTATACTCTGGTCCACAGAACTAGTGTCAATAAACTTAAAATGATTCAAATTTTTGAAATAATTTTATTGAGAAACACATAGCAATGAGACAGTTTCAAAACTGATCAGTAGGACAGTTTCAATAATAAATACTTTGCACATTGTTGTCTCAGTGGTTATTGATTGTACAAGATGCAGAGATGACATCCCATCCACAAACACTGTTAGAAAAAATCTTCTTATTCATTGAATTAAGATAATGTAACTGTATATCTATCCTAACTATTTTGAACATACAGATACTAAAGGGTCATTCATTTGTATCCCCCTTTTTTGTTTAGTTTTGTCAGAGATGGGTATTCCATTGCCATTTAAATATAGTAGGTGTGTGAATTCAGCAAGATATTCCAATATAGTCCAGTAGTTCTTAATAGTAGTGGGTCATCCACAGGACTGGCAATGTCAGAAGTTGTTCACTTGAGCCCTTTACAGCCCAGCATACCAACATGGTTTTATTCCTTCTATCTCCTTTTTATACCTTTCTGCCGGATGGTTAAGACCAAGTGTGTTAGTTGATACATTGTGTCAACTTGGCTGAATCAGCTCCCGCAGCTCTCAGCATGGGGGTCCTAGCCCTGCAGGTGGGCAGGGCCCAGTAACTGAGAAAGGCAGGAAGCTGCCCTGCCTGGTTTCCTGCTGCCCCGCCCCGCTTCCGTGGAGAAGTCTGTCTTTGGAGAAGCTTGATCTTGGCAACCGCGCCACTTTGGAGGAGCTCCGATCTTCACTGTGGAGCTCCAGGTGTTTGCAGTCAGGCAGAAGGCAGAGACTTGATGGACGCCGCTGCAGCTCCTGCTCCTCCACTCCTCTTTATTGTTTTCTGCCGCATGAACTGTTGTTGTTTGCCTTGGAGCCAGCAAAATATGGACTGAACCCTCCAGTAACTGTGAGCTAAATAAACCTTTCCTTCCTTCATTTTGAGTGTTGGGTATTTGTCCCAACAACGAGTAAAAAGTAACTAAGGCACCAAGATAAAGCAAGACCTATATAACAAGAAATGTAACTTTTTATCTGATAAGGTCAGTCAAGTCCTCTCAGGATTTATCCTGAAACCCTGTACCGCACTTTGTAGATCCTTTGTCAGTGTCAGCCATGTGGATCAGTCCCGGCCATTGCTTGACCAATTTGTTCTCTGTGAAAGCCTGAGAGAATACTTTCTCTCCATGTAACTCTCCTTAGGCACACTCTACATCATCGATCACTTTCCTCTGTGGCCCCATGATCTCCTTGATCAGAAAATTTGGGATACAAATGAGTTACATGATGTTATGGTGTAGGTTCTCCTATGTCCTGAGTCTTCACTGACCTTGAAAGGCTAGGGCCAAAATGTTGGCTGACTTTGTGGCCCTTCTTTTTCTCTAATTTTTGGTCTGTAAACTTAGGTTCTTAACCCTCCAGAAGAGAAGTTTATTATTACCCTACAACGTATGCAGTTGAGTTTAACCTCACTATCTGTCTGAATATCAAACATCTTAGGCATAACATGGAACAGGAATTTTCCATCAAGTACTGATATGTTAAACTTTAAGTCCCTAAAGAATATGAAGGAAAAAAATTAAAAATAAAAAAAAATTAAATATGAATAAACAATTACATATTTTTACACAAAAATTTAGAAATCTAACCATATACATCATTGTAGCAGGACAGTCCTGTGACATTTTTCTTGTCTCTATTTTTCATTTATTACCCTTTTTAAAACAAACATTTACTTGAGAGACAGTATGGCAATAATTGGTATGTCATGACAAGCAGTACATATTTAGAAGACCAGAATGACAGGCATTCTAAGCATGACCCTACTATTACACATTGCTATCTTCAGTGCAGTTGCTCAGTTCAGGAGTATCAGCATATATAGTTAGTCAGGGTGAGAATCCTACCAATTAACTGCTAGTTTCAAAAACCTGCTGATGTTTCTCAGGATCATTGCCTTACCCATCTTGTGCATATAAATTTATGGCTTTGCCCCTGTCATGTTTCCTAGCTTTTCTCCTTGCCCTGTCTTCATTGTCTAGTCCTCAAGTTCTCGATTTCCTTTTAATTGTGTTATACCTTTCTATTTGTATTTCTTCTTTTGAGTTCTTATACTAGGGAGACTATACAATATTTACACATGTGAGAGTTTCCACATTTGTAAAGGTGAATAGTTACATTCGCCCTGCTGTATTAGTTTGCTAGGATGACCATAACAGATACACAAACAGGATGATTTAAACAACAGAAATGTGTTCTCACAGTCCTGGAAGCCAGAAGTGCAAGACCAAGGTGCTGGCAGGTTTGGCTTCTCCTGAGGTCAACCCCCCACCACCCCCCGCTTGCCGACAGCTGCCTTCACCCTGTGTTCCCTTGTGCATGCATTCCTGCTGTCACTTCCTCTTCAAAAAGGCATCATTCATGTTGGTTAGAGCTCCACCCTAACTCCCTTATCTCAATGTGATGACTTCTTCTAAGACCTCATCTCCATATACAGTTAGATTCTGAGCTACTGGGGTTAAGATTTAAACATACGAATTTGGGGGAATACAGCCCAGCCCCTAACACTTACTTGGTGCCTTCACTTATTTGCTGACACACAGTAGTCACTTTCCATGTTCCAAACTGTGCTAGAAACTGAGACTTAAAACTAAGGGTCAGATGAGATCATGGTATTTTGAAAACCAACTTAAATTACACAGAAAATTCAGACACAGCTCACCTGCATAATGCTTTGTGTGCAGAAAATAATCAATTGAATGAAGTCAGTTGAGGAAGATAGAAAATTTCTAAAAGGGGGGGAGGGACAGGAAGCTTGGGCAAAGTTACAGAATAGCAACTCCTGTTTCCCAAGTGGTTGATATTGCCAGCCACAGACTACAAGATTTGTGTGAACTGTCTGCTTCACTCAACACTACTACTTTGCTGGATAGATGTCAAAACCATGTTACTGGTGAGACCCTTCAGGAACTCAGCAACGCCCTGAGTTGTACAGGCTATAAGGGACTGAGTGTGGATCTATCTGATGCCAAAGCCCAAAACTCATGTTCCTTTCACTGTTGTCTAAGAGTCATGGCCAATAAGAAATTGTGGTCAGGGTCTATTTCTTTAAGTTATTTTTGTTAAATATTAAGTACATTCAAAAGACTCTAAATTATGGGGCTAGAAAATAACAATAAAATTGAAGTGAACAGCTGTGTGCTCATAGCTTCGTGGAGACAGAGTGTCACGGCTACCTCAGCAGTTCCGTTACACATCTCTCTTGGTCCCCAATCTCTTCTCGCATCCTCCGGAGGTAACCATCATTCTGTTCTTGTGCTCCCTCGCACATGTGCTGGGACATGAGCACCTTCATCTTGAACATCTTAAGAATTTAAATGGTAGATGTGCTCTACTAGGGCTCACCTTCTACCTCCTCAACTTCATCCCTAGGATTCATTCAGTCATCAATACATGAGAACTGTAACTGTACCCCCCTTGTCTTGCATGGCCTGACCACTAGAACCCTGATACTCCTGTAGACACTGAGGCAGCTCTCACAGTCAGTCTCGATGTACAGCGTCCCAGAATGTACCAGCACATCCCTTATTACTTTAACAAGGGAAAAATACTCTGGGAAATCCCAATGAAAAAATCCAGCATCTGTACCTCACCATTATTTTCAAGTTTCAAAGAGCCAAGTCTGACATGCACTAGACATAGTTCTAGACATTCTGCCCAGATGTTAAGTCCTGAGTTACTGGACCTGTTCTGACACTCTCTTCCCCATACAGTCTTAGCTTCCCTCCTCCCTGATCCAGCACCTGTAAGGTTTATCTCAAAGCATTCCTGGTTCATCCAGCGCTTGGGTGAATAAATCCTTTCTTCACATAACTGTATTTCCCTGCTTGTTTCATAAGACTTCTAATTATTGGTTTGGAAGAAATGAAGACGGGGAACTGGGGCAGGGAAGATGGCTCAGTGGAATAAGCGCTTCCCTGGCAAGCGCAAGGGCCTGAGTTCAATCCCCAGTTCAAAAAAAAGAAAGAAAGAAAGAAAGAAAGAAAGAAAGAAAGAAAGAAAGAAAGAAAGAAAGAAAGAAAGAAAGAAAGACTGAGAACTAAAGACAAGCACCATCTTGTAAGACATCTGCCCTAGGTGGGGCCTTTGCATGGTCCCCAGGCAACTGGAGTCTGGTTCCCTTAGACTCCAGAATATTCTGACTCAGACTCAGGGACTTCATCCAATTTGTTCACCACTGCAATTCCATGTCTAGAATAATGCCTAAACATGATATGGGCCCCAGAGTGATATTTTCAGTAGTTTGAAAACACTTAGCCTTTGTGGTTAGAAGTTAGGAAGGAGGGGCAAGTTAAGATTTGAGAATGGGGGTGCATTGAGCAGTCATGAAGGGTGAAGGTGAGTTTTTCAAGGGAATCAAACACGGCAAATTGTTGCATTTAAAAAATCTTTGGTATATCAGGTGTGATGATCATCTGCCTATACTCTCAAAACTTACGGAGGATGAAACAGGAGAATCAATGCTAGTTCAATGTTGTTATGTAGCCTGGGCTACATAAGTTCAAGGCCAGCCTGAACTGCACAACAAAGCCCTGTCTCAACAAGCTAAGAAAAAAATCCAAAAAATAAAAACATTATTCTTTATTCATGAAGAAGAAAATAGCTAAATCAGTGAAATAACTAAAAAATGAAGTTGTTTTTTTTTTAAAAAAAAAAAAAAAAAAACTAATGAAATAATCAGTCTGGGCAAGCATTGTTAGTGGATGCTAAAACTTCCAGGAGAAAGTAGCAAAGAAAATCCTCACTCATGGCTGATGTGTAACCTTGAGATTACTCACTAATTGCAAGTGGAAAAAAAAACCAAACCTGAATCAAGGAGAGATCTGTCAGTCACCACCTTGACCAAATGATCAAATTTAGTACCACTCAGTAAACAGTCCATTTACTTCCTCATATGATGCAACATAAAATATACAGAAGACCTATGGAGAATGTATTTTTGTGTCAAAAATAAGCATTTAGACTGAACTTCCAAAGTATAGAGGCATGGGTTGAGCACTAACACAAAGAGTGAAAAAATATGAGGCAATTCTTTTTTGCATCTAGCATTTTTTCATGCAGCATAATTACTTTGGGGGACTTTCCCTCCTCCCATGTCAACAATGTCTTTTTATGTTGCCAAGTTCCATTGTGTGGATATGCCACAGTTTATTTCTCTATTCATCTGCTGATGGATATTTGAGTTGTTTCCATTTGGGACTAACACAGCTACTGTGAACATTTGTGGACAACTTTCTACTTGGATATTTGCTTCTGCTCCTCTTGAGTAAATAACTACAAGTTGAATGGCTGAGTTATCTGGCAGGTTATGATGAATTTTTTTTAAGAAAATGGTTCAACTGTTTTGCAAAGCATCATTTCACTGCATGATCCTACTGGTGAATGTGAACATTCTTTCCCATTTTGTTTAGCTTTCCCATTGGCAGAACAAAATACCTGACACACAGAACTTAAAAGAAGTAAGGGTTATTGGCTTACAGTTTCAGAGGACTCAGTGCATAATCAGCTGGCTCTAAGGCAGAACATCTTGGCAAAAGAGTGTGGAGGAGCAAAGATATCTCCAAGGATGTGCACCTGTGACCACTCAGACACATCCAGAAGTGTGATTTATGCCTTCTGTAGGCTCACAAGCCAGTCCAGTTGACAATTCGGCATGACAGTTACATTTTACATCTTAATGCTTAATGTGGTAATTCATTTTATATTATTCATTCAATTACAGGTTTAGCAATATCTCATTGTAGCTTTAATTTACATTTTAACTTAAGAAGTCAAATTTGCTGGGCTTTTTTTGTGTTTTTTTTTTTTTATTTTGTTTGTAGTACAGGAGATTTAACCTGGGACTTTGGCACTGAGATATATCCAACTTCCTTTTTAAAATTTGAAACAAGCTCTCCCTAACTTGTTAAGTTTCTCAGGCTGGACTGGAACTTGTGACCCTCCTGCCTCAGCCTGCCAGTGTGCTGAGATGACAGGCATGCACAACCTTGCCTGGCTGAGGCATCTATCCTAAACACTAGCAAAAATAGTACATTGTAAGTTTCAAGCTACTTACCTGAAAGTACTTGAAAATAGCTTAAGAGAACATTGGAAAATGCACTTTAATTTATAAACCAAAAAGAAAAAATGAAATGTTCTTGGTTCTTGCCCCTGGATTAAAACAGAGGCGGTGCACAAAAGGGTCTAAGTCCGTCCTTCCTGCTCCTTCTCCTGTGGATGCCTGCTGCACATCCCGCTCCCAGCGCCATCGGCCTGCACACACGCACAGCGCCCAAGGCTGAATGGAGGATGCCCTTACCTTGTGGTGTTCTTCCTGACACAGACATGGGCCAAGCTCCTTCACATAGGTGGCCTTCTCCTTTCAGCTGTTTCCACCCAGCAGAAATCCCACGCGCTGTCTAAGACTTCTTCACAAGCTTGCTGCCTATTGTCCCCTACTCCCCACCACCCCCATAAGACCCTTGCCTGTGGTTTATCTTGTCCCTGGTGTTCTCTCCAGGATGATCCAAAAGAACGCAAGTGAGGCCTCGCCTGAGACACAGGTTCTAAGGAAGTAGCCAGGAGGATGGCTTGAGCTCGGAAGGTGGGGTCAGCCCCGGCAACACAGTAAGATGTGCAACTCACTCACTCAGTCACTCACTCAATCAGTCAATCAAACTAAAAATTTTAAAGGAAGTGCTCAAAGCCTTAGCAATCAAGTGTTTTCCAACTAGTACTCAATCAAGATTCACTCACTTTGTGTGGTTCTGTGTCTTCGCACATGAATCATTCCTCCACCTATTTAAATGTATCTTGTATGATGTATCATGTGCATCATGAAAACTAGATAATTTTCTAATTTTATATATTTTGAATAATTACTCTAAAAAAATCAGTGCTACAATGATGATCAACAAAATGTCAAAATTTTAAATAAAGACAGGATCTTTTTTTTTTTTTTTTCCTGAGCCAAAGCTCCATCAGTTCTTGTGTAAATGCTCAGATGCAAGGACTCGTTCCGGCGGCCCGCAGCGCCGTGCCAGGTCGGGCACCCATCGCTCGGACCTCAATTGTTCATTCATTCCCAGTATTACCTCATTAACAGAAGCAAGGAACACATCAGCTGTGATTAAGACAGGTAAGGACAGGAGTGTAATGAACAGAAAATATGCATAACAGACTTGAATTTTTTAAAAATGAAAGTGGGCGTGGCAGCGCGTACCTGCAATCCCAGCGCCCAAGAGGCTAGGTGGAAGGATCGCCAGGAGTTGAAGGCCGGCACGAAGAACACAGCAGGACTCTGACTTAAAACTCCAACAAATAAAATAAGATAAGTAAAAAAATAACCTAGAGCCTGAGAAGTGTCAAGGCAACTTGGGCTACGAGTAACATGTGAAGACAAATCACAAAATACAGGGAGCTAACATGGGAAATATTTCTCATCTTTTTTTTTTATATTTCTCATCTTAAAAAGTCCTTTTTTATAGCAATGGTAATCACTCTGAATAACTAAAAATCACAAAGCCCCCTTCTTTCTTATCCTTGAGATTGAGGGGTTTTTTTGGTCATAAATTGATACATAGTCTTGATATAAAATTTAATATGTTACATATAGCTCCTATTTCCAACTTTTCTTATGTTTCAGTTATAGATTTCCTTCTTGCAGCTCAGACAAAAAGAACTGTCTCTTTGTGAGTGTTCACATTCTTTGTGATTAATAGCCATTTTGACAGTTTTCCTTTGCAGGCCTAAGACTTTACAGTAACATCTATGAAAGTATTCAGTGAGGAGCAGGATATCTCAGTATTTCCATTATGGTCATGTATTAATCAGAGATTTAATTGTTCAATTCATTTCTTTGGGCATCATCATATCATCCTATGTAGTCTATTTTCTAGTCTGGCTAAAACCGGTTTGGCTCTCAAGGCTCTGTAAATACATGTACAGACCGAAAACCTCAGTCCTTAAAGTGGAGAAAAATACAAAAAACAAAACCTAGAATAACTTACTGATCTTCTGTACAATTACATGTTCTAACAGTATTTTTTTTTCAGTTGTACATGCTCAATTAGGTTGCTTTGTTTGGCCAGATATTCTATTTTTAACATTATCAGGTCTTTCCAGAAGATAACTACAAGCACAGTGAAAACAGCTTGAGTCCTCCTTGTATAAAGGGACAAAACTCTCACTCTTTAGAATAAATTACACCTCCCACTTTGCAAACTTAGAACTGTTATTCACCACATCTTTCATTCCAACTTAAGAGTGAACAAAATTGAACAAGAAAAAAATATCATAAATTGTGAAATATTCTTAAGTGAAATAAATGCTATCACAGCCCGGGATTCAGTGGCTTGTCATGTCAGCCCTCTGAAGTGCAGCACATGTAACACGCATCTCGCCTCTCTTGGGGGAGAAGCCACCCAGCGGCTCGAGGGAGGCCTTCCATTTCTACTTGCATCAACACTACTGGTGGTTTATAAGTTGCCTTTCAAAAGCTTAACTACACGTTTAGATTTTATTGCTGATGATAGGTGGAAAGACTTGACACATGTTGGTTATTTGCAAGTAAGGAAGATCTAGATGTACCTTAAGCTTTAAAAAAGAGAAAGGAAACAAATGGAGACCAGCTTTTGGGTCACCCCTCCACCCTCCTGGGGATTAAGCCCAGGACCTCAAGCGTACTAAGCACAGGCTCTACCTTGAGCTACACCGTGAGCCCGATCACCTTCCTCTTGCTTCATCAAGTTTTGTAGTCAAGAACGAGAACAGGATGTGCTTGTCAACCAGGAGTGCTCATTTCTGGTATGGCGGGAAGCAGGAACCGGTTAGTCTGGAGAAATGATAATCCGGCTGCGGATACTGTTGATCTCGTGATGGACGATGTAAGCTAACGAATTCTCAGTGGAACAGGGGAAGAACTTCATTGCTTTGGGTATAGGTTTTACTGCCTTGCGAAGTCCACTCCTGCTGGATGGCTAACACTGGACACTTCTGAAACTTATTCTTAAAAAGAACAATCTTATATGTACTGTCTATTCAGCACCTAGCACAGTTAGGTCTGGCAAATAAGTTGGGATTCAATATACATTGTTCATGAGTTTTTAAAGTCTGTAGCAATGGAAATACACAGAGGAAACATAATAGCATACCATTAGGTAAAGGAGCCAATCTGTGAAGGCTACATATGGCTCTAACTACATGTTATTCTTTCTAGAAAAGGCAAAACTTAGAAAATGAAAAAGCTTAGTGGCTGCCATGCATTCCGAGGGAAGGAGGACAGACAGAAAAGAAGGGAGCACCTATAGAAGCATTTTTACACTAGAAAACAATTCTGCATAATACTGTGATAGTGGATGCACGTCATTTATTTGTAAAAGCCCATATAGAATGTACACCACCAGAAATGTACCCTAATGTCATTATAGTGCTCTAGGGAGGCTGAAGCAGGAAGATTGCCATGAGTTCAAGGCCATCCTGAACAATATAGTAAGACCCTATCTAAAAACAAACAAAAAAAAAACTGGAAATTATGATCTTTATTTAATAATAATGTGTCAATATTGCCTTTTCAATATAACACATGTACAGTACTAGTGGTGGATTGCCAACTACTGCTTAACTTGTATGTAACACCCAGCTGAACTGAACCAGCAAGGTGCTGGGTGTGGGAGGCCCCCCGAGGATTTTTACTGGCAGCATATGAGGTGGGACTGGAGAGGAAGAAATGTAAAGGCTGTAGGGAGCTGATAGTCCTCCTGGAGGACCTTGTTGTGTTGGCTTTCCTGATGAACTCAGCTGTTCTCATCGTTGAAGGAGCTCAGGACTTCACTGTCACTGAGAATGACTGCGGTTCACTTTGGGAGAGCTCTGGGCCTCACTTTGAACATCGCCTCCTGGCTCCAGAGAGGAAGATGGTGCGCTGCTTAGCCTCCTGGAGAAGGCTGTTATGTTGGCTTTCCTGTTGGGAAATTGGCTTTCCTCATCCTCAGAGGAGCTCAGGACCTCACTGCTGCTGAGGATGGCTGTGGTAATTTTCAGGAGAGCTCTGGTTCTTACTTTGAGCATCACTTCCTGGCTCCAGTTCAAATCTCTCAGCCCACTAGCACAGATCCTTTTTTCCACTGGCACAGACTTTCTAGGCTCTACTGCTGACCTTTGGGCCTTGCCAGTGCAAATCCATGAAACAGGCCTGCATGAGACATTGTTGTGGGCTCTAGGCCTCCAGTTGGACTCATGAGAAGCACTGTGATGCGCTCTAGGTCTTCAGCTGGACTCAGGCAGGACATTGCTGTGGGATCCAAGCCTCAGCTTGAGTCTTTAGTCTTTAGTGTGTGGACAGATTTCATGCACCGGCTTTATATATGACTCTTTGGATGACTATTGTGAGATAATCTTGTATTGAGTGTCCTGTATGGTACTGTTTCCCTTTGCAAAACCCCAAACTATGAGAGTGACACACTAATGAAATATGTTACAGTAAGAGAAGGTAGGGCTGGGGAAGGAGATATAGGAGAATGCCCTATAGTTTCTTCTAATTTTTTTATAATCAAAAGATGCCCTAAAATTACAATATATTAATTTGTTAAGAGCCTGTGGACCAAGAGCAGTGACAGGTGCCTGTGTCCTAGCAGGCTGAGAGGCCAAGACAGAACGATCATAAGTTCTAGCCCAGCCCACGCAACTTGGCAACTTAGCAAGATCCTGTTTCAAAGCTGAAATTTAAAATAAAAAGGCAAGGGAGATGTAGCTCAGAGGTGGTGTAGCTCTCGGGGAAGGGCCTGGGTTCGGTCTCAGTATTATAAGCTCACACACAAATGTCTACAAAGCTTTATTGTACCTTTTGCTTCCATTCTAGGATAATATGAAAAGAGCTGACAGGAAAAAAATGAATGTGATAACCAAGGTGATATTCTTTAGACTCTTTTATTTTAGGGTTGGAATTATGTACAGTGGTAGAGCATATGCTTATTATGTGTGAGACCCTTGATTCGGTCCTCAGTACCCCCTCCAATAGTCTATCAAATGCCAACTGAAAGATGGCTGGGTAACGAATGATACAGGAAAGAGAAAAAGAAACAACTGCTTATTCTGGTAACTTCAAACAAGATCTGCTTCATTCTCTTGATAACATGGTTCTTTAGGACAGAAAATATTTACCTCCCAAAGAGAAAAGGAAACACACACACACACACACACACACACTTCAGGGAACACGACAATTAAATAAAAATTTAAATAACATTTATTAGAATAAAAACAAATATCCAATATTAGCTAAATGTATGAAGATGGGGAAAACAATAAAAGCAGAGGTGGAACAGTACATGTTTCATATATATGGACAAAAGAATTATGGCTTCAAACTAGGCATGGTGACAAACACCTATAATCACAGAGTGCTGGGATTATAGCTGAAGCAAGAAGACTGAAAGCTCCATCCCAACCTGGACAACTGGGCCAGGGAGATAGCTCAGTAGAATAAGCGCTTGCCTGGCAAGCACAAGGGCCTGAGTTCAAGCCCCGATAGCATAGGCCAAAAGAAAGGATTTTCTTGGGGGCCTGATCATTTGCTCAGTTGTTTAAACGGCTGCTTAAACAAAGCATTCAGGCTCAAGATTCTGTGGTTCGATTCCCAGATACTATGCCTTAACAGACCGGCCCTTAAAGCATCCTGAGCCAGTCAAAAAAATTAAAAAAAAATAAATAAATAAAAATAAAAAAATTCCTTCCAACCAGGATAACTTACAGACAGTAAGATCTTGTCTCAAAAATTTTAAAAGATGTGGCTCAGTGCAAAGGGCCTAGATTCAATCCCTAGTACCACAGAAAGACAGGGAAGGAAGGAAGGAAGGAAGGAAGGAAGGAAGGAAGGAAGGAAGGAAGCAAGGAAGGAAGGAAAGAAAGGAAGGAAAGGAAGGAAGGAAAGGATTGAAGTGGTCAGAAATCTTGTATCTATGAGGCCTTGGAAGCTATCTGAGGCACATTTCATCACCTGCAGTTGTATGGAGCATAGAATAAGATCAGATAACCTCTTTGGCCACCTTGGCCCACCTCCAAGCCCCACCCATGTGCTCACACATGTGCACACAGATACAAGTGCTCAGGCACGCACAGACGATGCACTCTTTGCAAAGATCTCCAAGTCATCCTCCATTGAAACTCAGCCATGGGAGGCGACCGGAAGGAAAGAACGAGGTGTTTCATCTGGTTCTTAAAGTGAAACAAAGCTAACACACAATTAGAACACCTCTTTCATTGCCCAAGAGGCAGAAAGGCTCTGCCCATTCCTGTGTCCCCACCCACTGCTCTAGTGGACCCTCGGTGATTTCCTGTACTCTTTAAATCTGGGCTGGGCATGAGATTCAGGCTGGTTTTATCTGTACGTCATCTGCAATGCAGTGAGTGTTAAGAAAGCTGACAAAATGAAAGCAATATTCCGTAAAGCCCAACCCACACAGAGCCTAAACTTGGATTTAAGGTTTGGGAGCCATGGCACAGGTATTCCAGACTGATTAAGATACACAATTCCTGAGATCCTAAGCACTAAGCAAGAGTTGAACTGCAGAAGACTGGGACATTTCCTGAATGACCTCATGAACAGGAAATGTGGGGCCGGTGAGATATCTCAGACTAAGCTCCTGTGTAGGCAAGCTCAGGGACCAGAGTTCTATCCCAGGCCACCACATGCCATGCCGGCCCTACCCCCAGGCGCACAGGGTCAGCCTCTGAGATTGGTCGTGGTGGAGCATGCCTATAATCCCAGCACTGGGGAGACTGAAAACAGGAGGATCACTATGAGTCTGAGCTGCGTAGTGAGACCCTCTACCAAATACATTTAAAAAATAGGGAATATAGAGGTAACACTTTTGGGTCCAAAGTCTCAGTTTTATTACCTACTAGCTAGGAAAAGAAAGCCACGCCATATGTCATTTCCTCATTTCTAGTACAGAATTAGGGTTGAAATAATACCTGCCCTTTATAGTAGACATGTATAATAAAGACAAAATGAGATAAAAGAAAGCCAAAGTAATTTGCAAAATGTCATCATCACTATTCCTTCCCTTCTTAGAAAAACAGGTTGTTTAAGAGATATTCAGAAAACTGTATAAATATTGTTAGGGTATAACTCCCATGATGTGATGTTGGAAGCCTACAAATGCATGGATCTGCTTTCAGTTCCAGCCAACTCTTAATCACCAACTATAACCATCTTGTTACACACCATCCAACTCCAGGGAGACCATTCTCAGAACTTGGGGACTGCATCCAAAAACTAAGCCTTGGTAGGTAAAGATTGCAGGTCCTACTTCTGTAATAAACCCCAGCAGTTAAGCAAATCAGACAGTTAGCTATCCAAACATGTGGCACTCATATTTTCAGACAAATTAGGCAAACAGAACAAATTTCATCATCAAAAGAGATTTCCATCCTAAGGCCTGGACTAAATCTATTTCTCAAGGTGATAAAAGAGACATGCAAAAGTTAAGACTAAAAATAAATGACAGGAAACCTGGGACTTTTAGCCAAAAATCCACTGGTTTTGAAATGCACACAATCTTATTTTGCTACAAAGAAAGTGGTAAAAAAAATATGAATTTATATTCTACTTTCAATTCTGGGATCAGCCACAAGAGAAGTGTCTCCTAAATACAGAATTTAAATAACTGCCCTAAGACAACAGGAAGCTTCCTCCTCACACAAGTGAATTTCACTCTCAAAAAGGAAGGCAGTGAGCTGGCAAGCAGAGGACATGACACCAGAGGCTGATCCTCTGTGGATCCTAGCAACTAGAAGTTTCCAGAAGCTTCCTCCTGTAAAGTGCATTCAGTTCTAATCAACAGTTCAAAAGGATCTTTTTGTTTTTTGTTTTTCAACTTGGAAGTCATCCCAGACCTCCCCTGGAAGAATGAACAAATAAAAATAACCTAAAAATTCCAAAGAGAAGTAAGATAAGGAGCTAGCTCTATTAGATATTAAAACATATTATAGAGCAATACTGATTAAAATTTTGTGGTAGACATGTGAATTGTGTTGAGAGATTTCTCAGTGGAGCATAAAGGCTTGTGCAGGATAAATACATGTTAAAAAGTCACACCACCAAGGTTCAGTAGTAGAGAATCTTTTACATGGACAAGGTTCTGGGTTGAATCCCCAGCACTCCCAAAAAATCCTATCATAAATCAATTGAGGAGGAAAATTCATTCTACAAGTGATAATAGGCCAAATAGCCAGCATTTATGGGTGAAAAAAAAACTCATTTTCATAGAATAAAATGACTATTTCAAAATAAACTTTAAAATATGTAAAGGGATTTTTTTTTTAAATCAAGCTTAGCACAGTGTAATCCCAGCTACTTGGGAGGCTGAATCAGGAGGACCAGAAATTTGAGGTCATCCTGGGAACTTAACAAGGCCCTGTGGAGGTGGAGTGGATGTGAGGCTCCATGGTAAAGCAGACCTAAGTTCAATCCCCATTGTCACACACACACACACACACACACACACACACACTCAAGCTCTAAATAAGATAAGTGAAAACAGCAGTAAATATTTTGAAAATTAAAAAAGGCAAACAATAAAGTAGGAAATAGAGATGTTTATGGGAAAGGACACAGCACTGCTAAAAGTTCAGATAAATGTATAAAGTATTAAGAGGGAAAGAAAAAGACCTCAGACACTTTTATCTGAGTGTCCCTTTTTTGGAGATGAATAGCCTAAAAAGTATGGACAAATCCATTTGCACGAGGGCAGGCAGATGCAGAATACAGTTTATGAGTGTAAAAAGTGGAAAGGAACCAAATTATGTAACCACTGAGAATGGTTGAGTAAAATAGTACTTGGTGAACGGTCATTTGGAACGTGGAAAAATTTGACTGAGTGAAACATACATACAGTAGAATACTATTTAGGTTACCTTCCCCCAAAAAACTAGCAAGACAAAAACATGTAAGTTGGACAGAGGTGTAGCAGTTGTTTCAGAGATTTTGTTCCTACCAATCTTCTAACCATGGTATTCCTTCCTTTAGAGAATTTCTTCCCAATTTCATATAATTCTGATGGGGCTGTGAGTTACAGCGCCCTACTCTTATCTCTGTCAACATCTTGTATGGTCCAGGTGTGACTTGTGACACTGCAACATCACCCCATGGGTGGCCATTAGTCTAGGAGGGATATGTTTTCCCTGCCCAAACAGTAAGTTCCTTCCCAGAATTTCCCAAATTAAAGGTAGTCAGAAGCCCTCTCTTCCTCTTGGATGACCCCAGGAATTTTGGCAGGTATATCCCCGAAGACTGGGTCCAGATGTGCAGAAGGAGAGGAGGGATGTGATAGGAAGAAAAGAAGAGACAAGGAAGAGTGGGGGATGTGCTCTGGGACTTTGGGTATAGCCACGCTTGCCTGTGTATTCCTAACTCGTGCTTGGGATGGTTGAAAGGTTTGAGTTGGGAGTGACTTCTCAGCACTTGTATTTGCATGCAGGTAGAAATAATTTCTGTCTAGTATGTTTTAAAAATAATCTTAAAAATCCGAATCAGACAATGATGTCTAATAACTTCATATTTCTATTAGACCAAGAAATAATCTGTGTCCTATGAGACTCTCCCCCCCCCCGCACAACAGATTTTCCCCAACTAATCATTATGCTATTCTCTTGTATATTTCATGTTATTTATACTCATCAAAAATTATCTTATTTGTGGCTTTTTACTTTTCTTCTGTTTTGGAATGAAAGAAAAAGTTAGAAAAAACTAGCATGTACACTGAAATTACAACTAGGAAACAAATCAGCTCATAAGAAAATACATAGCTTCGTGACATTGGGGAGATTGGTGTTAGTTATCTTTTTTAAAAATTTTTTGTATGTTAGGTAAGGGTCTACAAGGTGTTCAGAGTCTTACTACTAGATCAGACTCATAGTGATCTGCCAGTTTACAACCTCCCAAGAGCTGGGATTAAAGGTGCACACCACCATATCCAGCCTCAATTGCCATCTAAGTATACCCCAGGGGGCAGGGCCAGCACAGCATGCCCGGGGATTGAACCCCTGGCCCCTGTACCTGCTTACAGGTGCTTTAATCTGCTGAGCTATTTGGCCAGCCCTCATATTGGTTATCTTTGATTTTCCTTTATCTTTTTTATTTTCCAAATTTTCTGTAATGTGTCTGTGCCATTTGATTAATTAAGATGCAAACAGAAAACATCATATACTCCACTAAGCTTCCTGGTATTTATATGAAAAAGTTTTGGCTGTCCTAATCTTTATTGCCAGAAATTATAACAACAAGTTTTTCCAATGATCACCCTCAGAAAATCTCCTGGTTGAAGAAAAAGATAGAAAGAATGGAAGGAAGGAAGAAGGAAGGAAGGAAGGAAGGAAGGAAGGAAGGAAGGAAGGA
>NW_004524677.1:5165241-5167403 GCF_000260255.1 Octodon degus
AGGAATGCAACTGGCTTTGTGTCGTTTGTTTAACCTGCCAAAGCACAAAGTATAACTGGATGGGCTTCTATAGATAAACTTAAGCTCACATCAAGACATATCAAAGCACAGAGGCATTAATAAAAGTTAGAATTATCTGGCGAACTCCATAGCTAGGTGCACGGGGATGTTACTGCATCTTGGTAGTTAATAGAAAATAAAAGGCCTCTGACCCAGAAATTGTCCATTTTTCATGGTGAAAATGGTACTCACAATCTTTAGTTTTTTACCAGTCCATGCTATGCTTGTGCCCTTCCAAATGTACATTGCAACTTACTTAGCAATGCAGCAGCACTAAGAGATGGGCCTACCCGCAGGGGATGGGGCCACCCTCAGGGACGCAGGAGGTGCTTTGCACAAAGGCCTAAAGGCTGTGCTTTGCCTTTGGCGGTGTGAGCACGCAGTAGCACGGCTCACCTGGGACACACGCAGCAGCCCTCACCAGACACCAACCTGCCAGCCCCTTGGCCTTAGACTTCCTACCCTCCAGAGCCACTAGAAATAGAGCTCCAATCCTTAGCAGTCAGCCAACTTCAGGTAGTTTTTGTTACAGCACCAAGAATGGACTAAAATAATACATAAATGTTTCCCAAAGCCTACAGTAATCATGTCTGTTTTTCAACATTGCAGTAACCTTTTTCCTGGCCATCATGAGGCAAACCATAATAGCCTTTCTTTCTTTTTTTTTTTTTTTTTTTTTTTTAATGTATTTGGCTGTTGCAGGGTCTCACTATGCACCACACTATGCACCACTATGCACGGACTTGTGATAATCCTCCTGCTTTCAGCCTCCTCAGCACTGGGATTACAGGCGTGTGCCACTATGCCCGGATTCTGGGCTGCTCAGTCCACCCTGGGGGCAGGACTGGAACGGCATGTGGTGCCAGGGATTGAACCGTGGTCCCTGCACTTGCCTAAGCAGGCGCTTTAGTCCGCTGAGCTATCCTGCAGCCCTCCATCCTCCCACCCCACCCCCACCACCCTCGCCCCTCCCACCCTCCCCCACCCCACCTCTTCTGACCTATCTTACATAGACTTGGATACATCTACCCTCTCTGAGGCCCCATGATCATTCTTGCAGGTTTATTTGAGTGTTACCTGTTTTTCAACAATTGAATTAGTCCTTGCTTGCTGGATGACTTCACTCACCTTTTCTATAAATACTTACTGAGTGCCGATGTGCAATAACAAGGCGTTCTTCCCGCCTTGGAATTTTTGATTAATTGGCAAAAACAGGTATGGAATAGTACAGTGTTCCAGAGTCATTAGAAGGATGGCCAGGGAAGATTCCTCTGCAAAGGGCAGTTGGGAAGTGGAGCTGGAAGAGGACCCACGTGGAGTGGTAAGAGCACAGCTTATTGGATGGCTTGTGTCCCTGGAACATCGTAAGAAAGGCACTGAGTGGCCGGAGATACGATGGGTACGCCCGGGAGGTGCCAGACCACACCTGAAGTTTTAGGTCACGAGAAAACGTCTAGCTTTGATTGAAAGTGAGAGTGACAGGTCTGCTTAACTTTTACTTTGGCTTTTCTTGCTTATTTTCAAAATAGTGAGTGAGTTTCTTAGGATCCTTTCCATATCAACTTTATCATCAGTTTCTTGATATTCATAAGATGAGTGGGACTTTGACCAGCATGGCACTGAATTTATACTCAGTTTGGGAACATTGATATCACGGCTGTGTGTCTTTCTAGCCATGAATCTCGAGTATCTGTCCATTTATTTTGATCTTTGATTTCTCTCTTGAGATGAGGTCTTGCTGACTCAGGTTGATCTCAGATTTGTGGGCGTAAGGACTGTCCCCTCAGGGAGCCTCCAGGAAGGCTAGGACAATGGATGAATCACTGACCTGGCTTTTGTCACTGATTCCCTTCACTGGAGTTTTACAATTTTCCTTACATAGATTAGGAATATATCTTGTTAAATTTCTAACAACGGCTACCCTGCTCTGGCAAGACTGACTACGGGTCCCAGCCCAGGTGCAGCATGGGTGAGACCTTCTTCCACCCCCTTGGGACACCCCTCACCACTGAGCACCTCCCCCACCCCGCCCTCCAAGTAGGAATTTCAGTCTCCTTCCCAGAACACCCAGAAGCAGTCCTAGCCCAGAACCAGTGAGTGTG
>NW_004524677.1:5178080-5182917 GCF_000260255.1 Octodon degus
AACTGTCCTACCGATTTGATTTGAAACTGTCTCATTGCTATTTGTTTATCAATAAAATTATAGCAAAAAAATTTCTACCAAATTGGATTTTTTGGTGCTAATATAACTGGTATTATGTTTTAACTTATTATTGGTGCATAACAAAGCAACTAATCTTTTCATATTAATCTTTATAGCCTGTAACCTTACTACAATCACTAATGAGGGATTTTTTTGTGATTCCTTAGGATTTTCTATACAGATAATCATTTAATGTTTTCATAGTTTTTAAGCTGTTTCATTAAAAGAAATATAAATACTTATATCTGTTTTAATCTGATGTCCTTATTACCTTTTTAAACCAATACCAATGGGAATCAGTCTAAATTATCTCCTGAGGGCTTTTGACATGGCCTCAGTAGTCCTCGGTTGCTTCACTGCTGTTTGGCAAAATGTTTAAGGCTAGTCTCATACAACTCTTGCCCCAGAACTGCAATCACTTTATGCTCAAGGAGCTCTGTGTCCCTTTATTGGATAAATAGTATTTAGAAGTCACAATTCTGGGTGTTATTTTAAAAAGTATTTCCTGCTTTTGTACATAAAGTGAAACAAAAGAGAGTGGAGAGGAACTGGCGCAACTGGTCAGGAGGCGTGTGGTGGTCCAGGCCAAGACGATGGACTCCTGAACGCAGGGGCTGGCAAAGGCCTGGCAGCGAGATGAGCCGATCTGAAAGAGATTCTCATTTCATAGTCAATGAATTCATTGTTGGACTGTGTATGAGGAAAGAAAGAGAAGAACTCATGGGCAATTCTGGGTCTGGAGAGGAAGTGTGATGGGAAATGTCGTTATCAGAATAATGTATATTCTGCAAAAGATTTAAAATGGTACATTACGTCCCAGTTTCAAAAGCCCAGTGGCCTAAATTCACTTTAAAAATATCATTGGGGAATTGGGTGCTGTAGCTCAGTGACAGGACAGGCATTTAGGAAGAGGTCAGGGGTTTGATCCCTAGCAATCTTCACCAAAAAAGTATGTTTCCAACACTCTTGTACTGGGCCAGCCAAATAGCTCAGTGGATTAAAGTGCCTGCAAGCAGGCGCTCTCTGTTTGTTTGGGTCATTCGGCTTCATTCTTCTTTCCTTACTCTGTTGGTCTCTGCTTGCACAAGCCTGGAGTTCCCTCCTTGACCACAGGCAGAGAGCAAGCTGTCATCCTCTGGCTGATTTCTACCTGGCTCCCTTGACCCACCCATGTGGATGGGGTGCAGAGAAGAGGGCTGGGCTGACCCCAGAAGATACCACTACGCTTGGAGCCACACTGCTACACACAAGTGTGTGGTCCCCGGAGTATGTTCAAAATGGAATGACTGAGTCTCAAAGCTGGAACAGTTTCATGGCTTATTCCTGAGACCTGTGAGCTGGCCATGAAAGGAAATCAGCCATCAGGAAATACTGGTCTGGCAACTCCCAGGAATCTCTTTCTTATCTCCCTGATACCCTTTTTAAGTCATTGCCTCCTCCATAAGTGCTCAGATGAGTGTGCTTTCTCCACACCTCTTGTAGGTTCCTTCTCTAGTACCTACTGGCACCGTGAAAGAGAAGAGTCTAAGCCAGTGCCCATGTGGTATGGTGATGTCACCCTCTGCTCCTCCTTCTCTCTCCTCCTCCTCCTCTTCCTCCTCTTCCTCCTCTTCCTCCTCTTCCTCCTCCTCCTTCTTTTTTGTCTTTTTGAGACAGAGTCTTGCTCTGTAGTTCAGGCTGGCCTTGAACTGAACATGTAGCCTAGGCAGCCCCTGAAAGCACGGTGACCTCCTGCCTCAGCCACCCCAGTGCTGGGCTTACAGGTGTGCACCACCACACCAGCATAATGTCACATTCTTAAAGAGAGTTACGTACTTGCAAATCAGTATCCTCTCACAAATAAATACCAAACATCATCTTCTCATTTCTTGCTTCTCTTCTCTTTCCCCCCTCCTTGCTTCCTTCCACCCCTACTTCCCTCCCTCTGTATCCTTCTCAGTAGTGAGGACTGATCCCATGTCTTTCTCTCTGAACTACATCTGCATCCCTTTTCATATTTTTTTTTCCAGGCAGGGTTTTACTAAGTTGTTGAATTGCCCAAGCTGGGCTGGAACTTGTGATCCTCCTGCCTCAGCCTCACAGAGTTCTGAGACTGCAGGCATATGCCGCCACACTTGGCTTCATCTTTCCCATTGATCCCCTTTTCCAGTCATTCTAAAGCCTTTTCTGGCCTCTGTCACACCCTCTGATTTGCCCCCTCAGACTGACAATTGGAATACTTCCTGTTCTTATATAATATGAAGACATTCTCATTACTGAACTATCAATTCCTCTTATTAAAGCATAACATTCAAGGATAATGATTTCCCGAATACTTCCCACCTTTCACATGACTACATTTTTCATTCAGGTCCAGCGTCTTTATCTGCCTCTGAGTTCATCAGTTCATGCATCAGGGAAGTGGACAGGGGTCAGTTCAGCATCACAGGAAGCAGAGGGAGGGTAGGGAGAATCAGAACCTAGCAGATCCGAGGTTGGTGCTGTCCAGGCACATGGGTCAGAAACCCATAAAACACGTTTCAGGCAGGGAGAAAGTGAGACACTGGCCAATAAAAAAATCAGAGCTATCCAAGTGACCAGAAGAAGTGACACAGTGTAGCCCATGAGCGGGCAAACGGACTGCAAGGTCCTGGCTAGGCAGAGTCGAGGTGCACCAAGGTTCGTGTGTCTCTGTGGAACAGCAGGTAGAGGACATCCATAGCCCAGCCTGGGCACCGGGAGGGTAGGCAAGGGTTGGATCCCATGCGGTGAGGGAAGTTTTTGGCATCTGCTACCCAAAACACTGCCTTTATTCACACTAGTGTACTATCGTCATGTTGCTCTAAAATTGTGTGATTTACAAAGGTGCTGTCTGAGCCCAACTCTTGGTTCTAAGTCAGAAGTCTCAGCCTGCTGGCTTATTTTTACAAGCAAGCACTGAGGGCCCGGCAGGTGTGTCCTCGCCCCGGAAAGGCCGCACTCTGCCAAGCCCAGAGCTGAGGCTCAGGCCAGCCAGGGGCAGGACACCTAGAGGATTGGCGACTTCTCCAGAGTCCTCCCTAATGCACCATGAGGGAAGAGGCTCTTTCCTACCACCCTTGCTGTCTCACACCTTCACCTAACTTTAAGGGTATAGAGGGAAAGGCAGTTGTTGTCTGAGTTTGCAGGGAACAGTGCTGAAAGCAAATAAGTAGTTGGGACATTATCTTGACGTTTATGGAATGAACAAGACATTAATGTGTAATAGAGGGGCTTACAACTGCTCGGGGAACACTATTCCAGCGCCTTAGAGAGCTGGCTCACCATTTGTTTTAAAGACTTCAAAGAGTAGCAAAAAAGCCACTCTAGCAGTTTTAGAGAAATAGCTGTGGCGAACACGCGGGAGGGGGCGGAGAGCAGGTGTAGAGGGCTGGGGCGCGGGCTGTGTCAGGAAACGGTTACCTCGGATGAGACAGCCAGCATCTTCCGGCGCTCCCACGTCTACCTCCTTGCCCAGCCATTTGCAGGCTTTGTGAGAAAGTAGGATGAAAAGCAGCGCGAGGCTCAGACAAAACCTGGCCGGAGCCTGCTGGTCAGAATGGAGAGCCGAGTTTGTCATGGGTTTTCACTGTAACCTCTCCAGGTGGCCTTTTCCTTCGTTCCACTGTGATTTCCTCCAGGCTGCTTTATTTAAAATTGTACAGTTCAAAAAAAATGGGGGCTTGTTTTAATATATGAGGCCACATTTCTCATTTGACAGAAAATTACACATGCTTCTGTGTTTCTTAGTGACTAACCGCTTCTGGGTGCTTAATTCTCAACAAATATTAAGTGATTTATTTACTTTTGCGTTCTTGGTTACAAATGACATGCTCAGGCACAGTCTGATGTTTTACGCATTTTGGCTAATGTGGTTTTTGTAATAATGAATCAAAATAGTATTATACTTGTGTTTTCTTGAATTAAAAATAGAAAAGGATTTCAGCATTTTCAAGGCACTATGGAAATATGATTCTACGATGGAAGTGTGTTCAGTGAAATCTCCAAGACAAACTAAGGAGTGCTTCTCCTACTATAAACACCAGAAGTGAAAGGAGAAATTTCGAAAACAAAAGTATCTCAAATGAGATATTAATAGCTTTAACAAAAATTTCATTATTCCAGTTTATATAAGATAATCTGAATCCATCCAAATGAACACATTGGATTCTGCTTTAGCTACATGGGGCTGCAACTTTTTTCAAAGCAGCAAACTCCAATTTGTATTTAGTAGGATTTTTTTTTTTAATGTTACTGACCTAGTTTCAGACATGGACTCAGAAACCCTAAATCCCTAGGCGAGGAAGACGAAAAGTTACTTGCTTATATTCTGTAATTTATTACATTAATTTATGGTCTTTCAAGTCTGGACAGAGGATGGGCTGTTCTTGTTTTATAGAAGAACCTTTTTGTCCTTTGTTGGGGACGTTTCCAGCTATTTAACAATTGACTCTAATAGAATCTTATGAATAAAACTAATGAAAACATGAAGAAATAAAATTTAGAGAGCAAACGTACAGTAGCTTATTGTTCTCTCTCTGGAGAATAGAAATACCTTCTCCAACAAGGTACAATGGGGCAAACAGGAACTAACACTGGGGCTTCAGTGCACCGGGCAGGCAGGTCAGCAGGGGACCTTAATCAGGTTGGCATGAACAAGCTTAGGGACAGTGTGCCTGAAGAGCTGAATTCCACTTTGGGATGTGGCCACAGGATTGTGAAAATTGTTTTAAGAGAGAAACAAATTATCAAAACTAGTTCTTTGTCATTTGAGCCATTT
>NW_004524677.1:5183318-5184961 GCF_000260255.1 Octodon degus
TCTGTCTTTTCCTTTCTCTGTGTCTCCATCTCTTGTCTGTCTCTGTCCCTGTCTCTCTGTCTGTCCCTGTCTCTCTGTCTCTCTGTCTGTCCTTGTCTCTCTGTCTCTCTGTCTGTCTCTGTCTGTTTCTCTGTCTCTGTCTGTTTCTATCTGTCTGTTTCTCTCTCTCTCTCTCTCTCTCTCTCTCTCTCTCTCTCTCTCTCCCCCCCCCCCAGGCTGTATATCACAAGCCTACATAGATAGTTTTTAAATACAAAGTTCCTCACTACATGAGGACTTTTGCTGGAGTTTCAATAAATACCTTCACTGACCTGGGTCTCAGAGTCCTTACCTATGCAATGAGGAATACATGGGTTTGTCCCGAAACGTCACCCATGCCACTGGAAGCACGTGAGATGCCTTTAGGTGGCATGAATAGAGGCAGCTTTAAAGCTTTGTATCTGTTTTGCTAGTCTATGAATCCTGTGATGTTTCAGAATATTAATGCTTTGAAGCAGTTTGGGTTCTTACTTAAATTCCACAAGAAATCAAGTAAGTGACAAGCACACAACAAGACAGTGACATTATTTTTTAATGAGAAGCTTTTGGAATACAGACTAGCCCTGGGCTGTAGCTCAATGACAGAGCAACTTGCTTAGCATGTGTGAGACCAAGTTCAATCCACAGCACAGAAACAAAACAAAACACCCCAAATCATAAGCTAGATGGTCACTGAGGTGTGTAGTAGTTCAAAGTCTAAAATGTTTAGAGTATTTTGAGCCTTTCTTCCAAATCTTGCTCATATTAACTTCAATAGAGAAGCCAAAACTAAATAAAAGAGATGGTGATTGAAGTACAGAGGTGGAATGGAAGAAAGGCAAAGAGCTTGGGTAGTTCTCGGGCTTCGTTACCACTCAAGGATTAAAACTGGATGCGTAGTTTTTTTCTTTGACTTTGACACAAAATTTTTATATAGTTTTCCAAGCAACTAAGTTCACATACTGCTTTCATAAAAGCTTTAAGAATACCCTTCTTGAATTATAAATTCTATAAATATATCCCAAATATTCATTTTATGACCAGCACTAAAACTGTATTGTAAAGGAGCTGTGAATTCTGTTCCGGTTGTCCTGCAGCTGCGTGTTGGACTGTAGCACTTAGGAAAATGATAATGAGATGCATGTTCACTTAATTAGTAGAGTGTCCAGCAATCCTTGCACTTTATAAAGTGTGTCTAATGTAATCCTCACAACAATCCAACAGAAGATATATTAGTTCCCCTAGCTTCAGGTTTAAAAGTGCAATTCTTTGACTATCCTAACGTGCTGACTCTCTTACCCAAGGGCTCATAGTCTATGGTAAACATTTTTAAAATGTTCAATAGATTTGTCTAATTTTTAATCACTCACTTTTTCTACAACAAAAAAGTTTCTTATGGAAGAGCTTTAAAGATCTCTCTCCTCTACTCTCCTCCCCTCCTCTCTCCCCCTTCCCCACCCTTCTCCCCCTCTCCTCTCCCCTCCTCCACCCAGCTCCGCTCCCCCTCCCCCTTCCCCTCCGCTTCCCCACTCTGCTCCTCCTCCCTCTCCCCTCTCCTCTCTCCCTCTCCACTCTGCCCCTCTGCTCTCCCCTCCCCCACCCTGCTCCCCTTCCTTCCTCCCCCT
>NW_004524677.1:5185061-5246770 GCF_000260255.1 Octodon degus
TCCCCACCCCTTTCCCCTTTCCCTTCCCCCTCCCCTCTTTCCCTTTTCCTCTCCCTCCAAAGGAGATGAAGAAACCTTTGGCATTAACCAAGAAAAGCTTTTGGGGGAATCGCAGATTCTTGGAGAGTGGATCAGAGGCGTAGGCTTCCATAATAACTACAGGGTGAGTCATTTCACAGGCGCACTGTACGTGGCTATCCTTGAGCTCTGCCATCTGCCTTGACAGTTAGTGTCACATCCTGGGGCCCTGGGCTTGAGATTCTGCTCACGCAGAAACTTCTCCTGCTTAAGGTGAGAGCTGCATCACTCGTCCCTGCACAGCTTATCTTTCTTTTCCTTCTTCACAGATCTTTGTTCCATGTCCCTGGCTATGACTCTGACTCTCTCCTCTTGCTGCCCTCTCTACTAACAGGGAACCTTCAAGGGATAGTGACCACACTCTTTGTCAAGCCACAAAATTACGCCTTCACTTTTCCTCCCTGAGTCAGACAGCTTTCTGTTACAAAGTACCTGAGAGAATAAATTTAAAAGGAAAGATGTACTCTGGAAGACTCATTCCATGGTAGCTTAGCCCTGTCCCTTTGGGTCTGTGGAGACGCAGTACATCATGGAGAAAGTGCATGGTGAGAAGGCCTGGTTACCTCATGATGGCCAGAAAGCTGAGAAAGGAAGCAGAAGGACTAGGGGTCACAATGCCCTCTTCAAGGTCACACCCCAATGACCTAACTTCCTCCCACTAGACTCTACCCCCTAAAAGTTCTACCACCTCCCTGCAGTGTCACAAACTGGGGACCAAGCCTTTAACATATGGGCTTGTGAGCATGTGTCAAGGTTCATTAGAGGAACAGATCTAATATAAACATACAATAGATTTAATACATATGATATATATGATATACATTATATATATATATATATATAGATATATATAGATATATATAGATATTTTTAACAAGGCAAGTTTACAACTGTCACCTCAGGTGAGGAATAATGCAAAAGGGCCATCAGTGCACTTTGCCTTGAAGATCTAGTCAAAAGTCAAAGGCCTGGAGCTTACTGCAAAGTTCTGTACGAGTCCACATTGGGAAGAGGATGCTGAAAGGTCTGTACAGAAAGCCTAGAGGTGAGCATTCAAAGGCAATGGCCAAGACTGGAGCTGCTCCAAAGAAGCAGAAACAGATGCCTTATTCCTTCCTTTTTTAGTCCATTAACACTACAAGGCTCTTGGTTGGTGCCACCCAGTCACAGTCTGGTTCTTCCTCCTTCAGGAACTCAATCATCCACCCAGACATGCCTACAACTCTGCTGAACCAGTCTGCTAGGTGTTTCTCATTCAAGTTGACACCACAACTATCACAGGGGGACATTAAGAATCCAAACTATAGCACACCCTTTTCATCACTGAAGTCTTTTTGGAAAGTTCTAGAAACTCAAAGGAAAACCAGCATCTCTGCCCTTCTGCCCTTCTCTTTGAGAATTCTGTCATCCAAAAACAAGGTGGAAAACCCTGAAATTAGGAGTTACATCTGCATATATAATGATTAATGATTAATGTTTTGATTAATGTTTTGGCCTTTGGCCAACGAGAGAAAAGTGTTAGCTAAATTCAGTTGCTGTTTAAAAAACTAGAGGGCCACAGAGATAGCTTAACACTCTAGGCATCATCATAAATTCCTTAGATGAACAACTGACGGGAGAAAAGGTTTATTTAAGCTTATGGTTTCAGAGGATTCAGTACATGGTCATGGGCCTTGTTGCTTTGGGGCCTCTGATGAGACAGAAGAACATCATAGTGGGATAGTGGGATTGCTGGGTGGAAAAAGGTGCTCCCTTTCATGGCAGGCAGAAATAAAAGGGAGACAAAAGAAAGATGGAGGAGAGGTTCCTAAGGAACACTCCCAGGGACTCAACTTCTTCTAACTTCTAAAAGGTTCCATCATCTCCCAGTGATACCCTGGGCTGGAAGCCAGGTTTTTGGGAGACCAATCTCTAGTGCCACATTTAGCTCAGATTTAGCTCTGACTTGCAGCCTGGAAACGTGCTCCAGGCTCTGTCTCCTGTCAGGTACAGCCTGCTTAGGAGAGGATTTTAACTTTAGAAGATCACACTGAGGCAACAATAAGGGGTGATGTGTTCCTCAGAGAATTCCCAACACTGAACTGAATTCCCTCTGCTCTGGGACCGCAGAGGGGGCCACTCAGTACAAACAACCCAGAACACAGACCCCTCACCCCTCATGCATACCGCACCTCTGACATTTTCTTTTGTAATTTTTTTCTATTTCCTTAAAGAAGTATATCAATACTTTTTTAGGAACTCACTATATTTATTTTGTGACCCACAAAGGGATTGCGACCTACTGTTTTAGATGGTTGCTCTGTGAGAAAGATGTAGGAGAGAGTCTGCTGAATAAATTCTTTGGAGACAAATGGAAATTTATAAGATGGCCCTACTGGAGCCTTCTCTTCCTGCATGCCCTGACCCCATCCTCTGGCGCTGCTTCCCTTCCTTTGTGGTGAATCTGACCCAGACTTCCCTGATGCAGGGCTTGATCGTGGCCTTTGGCCTTTGTTCTCCTGCCTGCAGCCTCCACTCCCAGCTCCACCCAGCCTTCCTGTCCAGGGTTTCCAGTCCCTGTAAGCCTGGTCCTCAGTCATGACATGAGACTGTAGCTTCAGAGCCTCATCACTGTGCCTTCGTAATGATTTTAAATTTTAGTCCAAATCTGCAAACTCAAGCTGCATTTAATCCAGTATATCCTCAACAACACACACACACAAGTGGGTCCCAGTACCAGTGTCAGAACTGTCACTTATAAAAAAGACTGAGGTCAAAAAATGGCAAAATGACACCCTCAATTGTCATATTTTTGATGTCTGATTTATTCTCCAAGATTTCAAAAGGAGGCATAATTTTTCTTCATCAATTTTATTATTGATTGTATTATTTACTTGTGACTATTCCGTTAACTGTAGTCTCTTGCACAGGACCTCAGTTCACTGAGATCAAAGACTGCTTTACTGATCCCATCAGGGGCCAATGCACACAACACAGTAGCTTTCAATAAATACTTGCCAATTGATTAAATGCGCTATCTCTTTGAGAAGACTTCTGTACGATTTCTTTTTTCTGGCCAAGGCTTTGAACTTTCTCTCATGCCTTATAAGCTAGAACAGTAGATGTGAATTTGGCACTGAATCAAAAAATGCACATAGCCCTCTACAGATGTGTTACCTCTAGGCTCCAGCTGGGGTGTAACCCCCAAACACGTCAGAATCCAAGCCTTACTTGTAGCTCTGTAGCACTAACGTTGCTAATGCACAGTTTGTAATAACTCTACTAGGTGGAACGCTTATTGTTTTCTAGTTTATGGAAGAGGAAATTAAGGTGGGAAAGGCTGAATATAGGTAATTTTAGACTATATCATTTGTGCTTTATTCCTCCCTCTATGAAATATCTTGCTATCTAAATTTAAAAAAGTCTTTCTTCTCTCCATTCTCTGAGAGACTCTCATATAAAGAGTACATTAACAAATGACATGGAAGAGGAGATGAGCTTTTAAATCAAGTTATTCAGGAGCAGGGGAGATGGCTCAGTGGAATAAGCGCTTCCCTGGCAAGCGGAAGGGCCTGAGTTCAATCCCTGGTTCCGCAAAAACAAACAAACAAACAAATAAATCAAGTTATTCCAAAACAAGTGTGGACTGTCACAAGGGAATGAACCTTTACAGATATTTGCATCCATTCATGTATCTTCTCTTGGTGCAAATAAACAACCAACTTAATGTCACTACTGGTTCATCTCAGGTTAAATTTTTTCAAACATAACTGAGAAGTAGCTGGTTCTAAAATAAAACAAATTAAAAATTGAGAAATGAAAAAGATAATTTGACTACAGTAAGAAGAAATAATGAAGGTGTCTTTAAATGTTTTTGTTTTTTTTTTTAAAGAGGGAGGTTTGGCTCATCTAAAACTTTAAAAATGGGCTGGGGAGATGGCTCAGTGGAATAAGCGCTTCCCTGGCAAGCACAAGGGCCTGAGTTCAATCCCCGGTTCCGCAAAAAAAAAAAAAAAACAACTTTAAAAATAATTTTTCTTGGAGCATGAAAATGGCTCTTCAGATTTATTTTACTCTGAAAGCCCTGGGCATCTTTTTTCTTCAGTTTCCTGGAATTGAGTGAAGAGAGTGTGTAAATGGTGTTGTATGGGAGATTGGCATGAGTTTTCCAAGTTCTATCGAGCAATGTTTATTACTTTTCTTCAGTTATTTATATTTCAAAAGGACACAGGTCTTGATGTTAGTCTCTCTCATAGGAAACAGTTTGTAAGCCCTTTAAGTTTCTTCCTAGCAGCAAACATGGGGATCACCCAAAGTACTCGATAAACTTGTACTAAGTAGAAAGCAAGGTGAAGAGCGAGGTCAGCAAGCGCAAGGTGAAGGCCATTGCTGCTGACTCTGAGATGTCAGGGATGACCGGCCGCTGCCTCACTCTCCTTCTGCACCTCCTCGTCCCTTGTCCATCCACCCTGGACCTCAGGGGCTACATCAGCATCCTCTCTCAGGTGCTCTTGACTTGCAGCGGGGCTGTGCATCATATACCCATTGTAAATTGAAAAGATTGGGAGTAAAAATGTATTTGCTACACCGGCCCTACCAAGTTTCAGCCACAGAGCACGCTGTGGAGTGGAAGTTATCTCCGCTGGTGACAGCAGAGCTGTGGCTCTGACCTCGGCCACTCATCGCAAGAGAGGAGCAAAAACATCAAAATTCAGAATTCCAATGTGGTTTCTATTCAATGGCAATATCACTTCTGCACCCTTGTACAGATGAAAATCACCATGTTGAGCCACCATAAATACAGGACTCAATAAAATTATGGAAAAAAATGAATAGAGGACTGCCTATAATTTAGTATCAAAGACTTAGCCGATAGCATTCAGGCAACAATGTTTTTTGAATTTCTTCCCTCACATAATATGGTCAGGGCTTGGTCAGGGCTTGGCCAGCTGCCAGCTCAAGCAGACCCATTATATGCAGAAACCAAAGAGGGAAGCTGCAGGTCACACGGTGGCCCTTTCCTGGCCGAAGCAGATCTCCTCATGAGGAAGTAGCTAGAGAATGAGGCAAAGAACCGATTCGAGAGTTGCTGGAATTAGTTTCTTTGCGATGCTATGTGTGTTCCACTGTGCTGAAAAACAATTACATGATATATTGAAGGAGCCCTGTCACTGTCACCCCAGGCTGCCTCACAAGTGACCATAGTCCCTGAGGGCCTGTCCAGTCTGTGGATGTCACATCTGCAAAAATGTACACTTAATGAAGAAAAAACACAGAAATGTGAGCTCCTTTCTTTTGCATCATGAAAAATAAATTTATCCTCTTGTTCACGTGCTATCTTGCTTTCTGTCTTGTGGAAGACACTGGGACAACCCTCCTTGAAAGAATAGCAGTTGTCTCTGTTTTGGCTAACCCTGACCGTATTTCCATGAGTTGATGTATCCAAAGCTGGCTAAATTTTGTGTTCATCCCTTGACTGACTTTAAGCCATGCAAAGGGGTCTAACCCAGGGCTGGTGTGTAAGTCTTTAAAGCAATGCGACAGGTCAGTGATACCTCAGGTAATGAGTTAGGCCAAGTGTTACTTAGCCATCCACTGAGAATGAGCCTCAAGAAGAGGCTATGACTTCTCAGGGCTTGAAAATTACACACCAAAGCTGAAGCACTGACTCCAAAACACTCATAGGGCCCCAGTCCGTGATATGCAGATTACTTTCTGCACCTCTCTGTCTGCATGTTGCAGAGGTCACTCCAGGCCTTCCACCCAGCCCAGCTCCCTGCGCTCAGCTACTCCCTGCCATTCTCACAGTCACTCAGTCCAAGCCATTCCCTCTTCGTGAATTAATAAAATCTTGGGTCCATTGGTCCTGTTAGCCATTGTTCTGAGTGGCCTCAGGACCCCCTTAGCCCCCCACTGTCATAGATACATATTTGTGTCTCTTTTTTGCACCATGGGTTGCACTGGAATAGATTGGAATTAACTCACCATAATTCCAGTAACTTTCCCTTGGGATTACAAATACAAGCTTCACCAAGCCGTGATGAGGTCCAGAAAGGGAGTCTATTCTGTCATTGTGACAGAATACCTGAGACAGACAAGTTGTATGGAGGAGAGGTTGACCTGGCCCTCAGATTCCGAGATCTCAGTTCATGGCCTGCTGCCCTTCTCTTGGGCTGTGGGGAGCAGAACATCATAGTGCGGGCATGTGGTGGAGCACAGCTGGGAAGCAAACAGAGAAAGTGGTTGGAGTCCCTATATTTCCCCTCAAGGGCGCAATGCCAGCAACTCAGCTTCCTTCCAAGGAGCCCCCCTAGCCCCAACTCCTAAAGGCTTAGCCAGGTCTCAATAGCATCCCAGGCTGATAGCCAAGCCCTAAGTACATGGTCTTTGGGGGGCACTTAGGATTCAAACCGTAACAGTTCCTTTCGGGACAAAGTATAGAGTAGGAATATCAACACTGTAATTTTTTTTAAAACCACGCAACAATCATAACTAGCACTCTTTCATTTTGCTGGCTAACTCCCACATACAAGGTTCAAATATAGTTGAGCTTATAATGTATATACATTTTGTGCAGAAATATTTAACAGTAAATAAATCCACCCACTTGAACAAAACCCTGTTCTTTGATCTGTTTACTGAAACGTGCTGTAGACATTGCCAGATATTCTATGGTCCAAGTCCTGCACAAATCTCTTTATTTTCTTTATTCCAAGAATGGAGGATCCTATAGGATATTAGAGAGTTGCTTAACTCTGGGACTTGTGCTGTCATTGTAAACTAAACTTTATGCGCAGCTAGACCAAGCAGAGCACTTAAAATACGCTGACCTTGGGCTCCCCCAACTTCCATGTGGCTTCCACATCCACCAGTCCATTACCGTTCCTGGAAAGCAGTGACTGCCACCTTCTGAGGACAGTCTGGCTCTGGTCAAGTTCTCACGGTAGCTTCACAGCACATTCTCTTTGCGGCCCTGCAGCTGTCTTGTCTTGTCTTGTCTTGTCTTGTCTTGTCTTGTCTTGTCTTGTCTTTTCTTTTCTTTTCTTTCTTTCTTTCTTTCTTTCTTTCTTTCTTTCTTTCTTTTTCTCTTCTTCTTCTTCTTCTTCTTCTTCTTCTTCTTCTTCTGCTTCTGCTTCTGCTTCTGCTTCTGCTTCTGCTTCCGCTTCCGCTTCCGCTTCCGCTTCCGCTTCCGCTTCCTCTTCCTCTTCACCTTCTCCTCCTCCTCTCTCTACTACTGCTCTCCTTTCTCTCCCTCTCCTTGCCCTTCTTTTTCTTCTCCTCCTCATCCCTTTTCATTCTCCTCACCCTCGTCCTCATCCTCATCCTTCTCCACCTCCTTGTCCTCCTCCTCCTCCTCTTCTTCTTTGTCATCTAGTATTGGAAACTGAACTCAAGTTCTTAGCACTGGACTACATCTCCAGCCTTATTTTGAGACAGCGTCTTGCCAGGTCACTAGGTGCCCAGCCTGGGTTCACGTGCTCCATCCTTCCACCTCAAGGCCCCAGAGTTCTGGGATCAAGGTATGTGCCACTGTGCCCAGCTTCCCTCCTCCTCCCCATCTGGGCTTTCTTGGGCTTCCTCACTATCTTCTCCTGTACAACACTGTCCTTGCATGGTGGTGTTTCCCGGACGAGGCTCAGGGCAGCGCGCTCACTTCTCTCGCAGTATGCGCTTCCTAGGGCGGTTCGTCTGTCCTCATGGTATCGGCGCCTCCTCTCCTCCTCCGGAGCTCATATATCGCACTATTCACCCTGCCTATCAGGGCGGCTCCCTGCCATTTTTCCTCCTCACAACAAGAGTGAAGATGTACGTAGAAATAATCACAGAGGCGCTATTGGAGCAGGAATCTAGAGCCTTCCTCTGCCGACGTTTACAGGGAGAGATAACGGCTCACAATGCTGTTAGCTCGGGCTGCTCTTGCCCATTTAGCACCACCAATAAAGATGCCATTTGACGTGGCAGAATAAGGGATGAAGTGTTGTTATCATCATGTAACTGGTTCAGATAAGATGTTCAAACACCTGGCATCCTCTTAGAGTTTGCAATCACCCATGATTGGCGAAGAACACATTTTTAGACACTATTCAGCTCGAAGACTGGGGTAAATCTCACTGTGGAGCACATGGACAGCATGCAAAGGGACGCGGACACACACACACACACACACACACACACACACAATCAATTCCTTCCATTTTGTTAATTTGGGAACCAGTTTCAAATATTGCATAGTATGAATTAGCTGTAAGTTCTTCAACTATTTTGAAAGAAAAAGTGTGCAGTGAATGGCATTATACCACTAGAAAGCAAGTTATTTTGATAATATTCTTTTATTTTCTCTTTGTTCAAAAAGTACGTGTGCCAATATTTGACCATTGCCACTATGGCAGAGACAGGAAGACTTATTGCTTGAATTAATGATATATGTGTCTGTGGCATAAGGCCTTATTAGTATGTGTCAAATGGTCACAGAAGGACACAGCTTGCGTACATCATCAGGACTAAAGAAAGCTGACTGAGAGATTAAGAAGGCCCTCTCAGAGCCTCTCAGCTACGCCTTTAGATGCCTTTAGATGTGATAACCCCCATAGCAAAAGTGGTGTGCATGGTGCGTGGTGGAGTGCAGAGAGAGAGGGAGAGAGAGAGAGAGAGAGAGAGAGAGAGAGAGAGAGAGAGAGAGAGAGAGAAAATCTCCAGGGCTTGTTAAGATGCAAGGTTGTGACCCAGGGAGCACGCATTTCATGTTAAAACTCCTCAGAATAGAAGCTGAGTAGCTCTTACAAGTGCAAAGGCCCAGCAGGGGCTGGAAATGTAGCTCAGTGTTGTGTGTTGTTGGGGTGCTTGCCTAATACACATGAGGCCAGGGTTCCATCCTCTGCATCCCCCCAAAAGGAGGAAGGAGTTGAACAGCAAAACCAGGGTGTTTATATCGGCATTGTCCTCCGGGTTGGGCAGGAGTGTTGCTAACTGCAATGCGAAAACCGAGTATTATCAACATGCTCTCTACTTCTCGGAGGGTTTGCAGGGACAGCTCAACACAAGGTGAAGCATCAATCGAGGGAAGATTTCCTGGTGGCAGGCAGCAGGTTGCCGCTGTGTGGATATTGACAGGGGGAGCTCCGGCCTCTGCTGCCCACACAGACATTTCTGGATGGAGACAGAAGCACAGTTGACAAGGTTCTGTTCTCAAAAGCAGCACTATGGGAGCTGCAGATGGAGGCAGGGAGTGAAGGACAAGCCTTCATGTGAGGAAGTAACTTGTTTTGATGACAGCAAGCACGGACACAGACCAGCAGGAGGCCCAGCAGGGAGAGAAAAGCCATCCTGAAAGGCCACACAGATGCAGTGACCTCAGAGACATCAGGTTAAGGATCACATTCAATCCTAGGGCAAAAGGACCAAAAGCTAATTCCAGATCAACTCTGTGTATATATTCACTCCATATACATTTTTAGTAGCTTGACTGCTTGGTTCACTCTATATTGTTATTTACAAATTCAATTCAATTGTTGTTTATTTTGGGATCATTTTAAATCTCTGAGGTGTTAAAGAAAGAGTGGTCCATCATGAGCCCAACTGCTGACTGCAATCCAGATTCCAGGAGGGCAGACCAGGGAGCAGTGGCCCCTCCAGAGCAGAGTGCGGGGGCTCGCCCCTGCCCCACTAGGCTTTACTTTATGCTTGTGGAACTTGTTGTTAGTGGCACATGAATGCTTCTGGCTATAAGGTGAGAGCTGAGAAGCTAAGGAAAAGGAGGCCTGGAACATTCTTCCTTGGTCATCTCATTCTCTTGCATGTATTGCGGTGTTGGGACTTGAACCTGCAGCAACTGCCCTGAGCTACCCCTACCCTCCACATACCTCTTTGTTATTTTGCTAAGTTGCCCAGGCTGGGCTCAAACTTGCAATTCTCATCCTCCCAGAGTGCTGGATCATTCATCCTTTTAAAGTGTGCTCTGGTCCTTGGTGGCCAAGCCTCCTTCCCAAGACCTACAGCTGTTGCTGGGGCTGGCACGGGAGGTGTGGCAGCTTCCACCGTAGGGGTGCTGAGTCGGTGTGTGCTTGACTCTGGTGTGCGCTGGCTACCAGCTGAGTAGCCCTGCTCTCATCTCCTGGTCTTCTCCTGTCATTTTATTTCTGTTGACAACACCCTCCCCTCACAGCCAGGGCCCTCTCTGGATTGGCTCTACTTGTTCCTTCTCTCTGTGGCTCCTCCATTCTTATGCTTTTTAAGATAGGATTTTGCTATGTCGTTCAAGTTGTACTCATTATGGAGTGCAGGCCTGCCTCAAACTTGCAGGGATCATCCTGCCTCAGCCTCCCAAGTGCCAAGGTCACAGGCACGCACCACCACATCTGGCTGGGCCCTTTATTCTTAAACTCTGCCTGGAGTGGCTCTCCTCCGCTACCCCCATAAGTGTTCCTGGGCTGGGTCCTCTTTCTAACAATGCTGACCCATGTCAGCTTGCCAAGTCTCTAGACTCTGCTGTCTTTCTGTTCCTTTCCTACCTATCATTCTGATGCCTCCAAGGCCAAGCCAGATCTTGAGTCCAGCAAGAGTCACCCTCAGAGCCCCTCAGCACATGTTCCTGCCCTGCGGCAGCAGTCACACAGTGCCTCCCTTTCTTGCTCACTCTTCAACGTAGGCTCCTCAAAGGAGCAGCCAAATCTTCCCCATCACTTGTGGGCATTCTGCTGATTAAGTCTTTGAATAAAATATCTCTTGGTAAGTTTTTGCTAATGATCATCAGTGGGATACATATAAAAGAATTTGTTTGGGTTGTGTATGTACACGTAACACATTGTAAGTGATTTTTTTTTCTTTGCAGAACCAGAGATTGAACTCAGGCCCTTGTGCTTGCCAGGCAAGCACTTATTCTACTGAGTCATCTCCCCGGCCCCTGTAAGTGTTTTTCTAAATGCTTTTGTTGAGATGGAATTCACATACAACTGACCATTCAAAGTGTACAACTGCACACTCTGTGCGCATGTTTTTAGTATCTTTGCAGGGTCAGGCAATCACTGTTCCAATCCAGTTTGGAGTACGTTTGCCTCTCTGTAAGAACCCTGTCCCCATGAAGAGCCACACTCTGCATCTCTGCCTTTCCCCCAGCCCCTGGCAGCAGCAAACGGCATTCTCTCTCTGTACATTTGCCTATTCCACACATCTCATAGAAATAGAATCACGCAATATGCGTTCTTTTGTGATCTAAGTTCTATGCTGCTAAATGTTATGAGAATTTTCTTTTTAAACATTGGCTCCTTTAAATAAACCTCTGGCAAAACCCACCCTAGGAGGGAGAAACCATCAATCAGGCAGCAGAAAGCCATGAATGACCTTTGTGAGCGTTGTTGTTTCTTAACAAGGAATAACAACCCCTTCATGCCAATAAACAGCTCTAGCTGAAGGAAAGATGCTTGGGCACAAAACAAAGCACGCTGTGAGGGCAGCCGACCCCCCCCCCTTGGGTGGACTCTCACCTTCTCCCTTCTATCCTACTTGGGGGAATTGTTAAGTTCTTGGCCAAAGCCAAGATTCAGCCTGCATCTTCTCAGTCAGAGAATGAGGGGGCTTTCTAGTAACTCTTAAAAAGTTTTCTGACACTTCAACTCACCTCCTAGAGCAGCAGATATAAGCCTGGATTGCCAATGTCATGACTTCAGAGAGGCACTTTTTTTTGCATCTAAATGCTCCTCCAGTTGGCACACACCTCAGAGCTGCCATTGCCTGCCAACAGTCACGAAGGGGCTGCCACTGCCCTGCAAGCACAAGCCTGTCCTAGCGGTTCCCCTGAGATGTGGACCTGGCTAGCCCTGCCTCGGTGAGGCCCCAGGCCACTCACACTGTCTTCTAAGAGCACTGACATTGGACATAGCCACGGCTCCTGATGCAACAGAGAACTAGCATTGTGTATAAAAAGCAGAGGTTGCTAGGGGCTGGAGAGATGGCTTAGCGGAGTAAGTGCTTCCCGGGCAAGCTCAAGGGCCTGAGTTCAATCCCCGGCTCTGCCAAAAAAAAAAAAAAAAAAAAAAAAAGCAAAGATTGCTGACTGGAGGTTAAAAAGTGATTTAGAGACAGACTGTGCATATTTAAAAGTTTTAGCAATATCCTAGCCTTAGATTTTCCTTTTGAAGAGTGATATACATTAAGAAAGAAAAGTCCCATCTAAGTCTAAACGAGCATTTTCAAGCTGATTACCAAGGAGAAAGTTTGTGTGAGAGTTTAATTAGCAGGTATCTGTTTCTCTCTTTGCGATACCTAAAATGATACTTTCTACAACCTCAAATTGTGCACCTTAAATCCAACACATGCCTGGAGGGTTTTCTTGTTCTACATCCCTTGTGAGTCTGAGGAGAGATTTGAGGAATGGAGCAGAATTCTCAGAGACCCAGCCCAGGAAGGCTGGGAAAGAGCCTGCTCAAGGAATCTGCGAGGCTGCTCTTCAGGCCCTCGCGTCTGGAGAGAGAACCGTAACAAACATCCTGACTGACCCAGACAGGCACGTTGGAGTACACAAGATTTCAGTGGGATTCAGTCTTCGGAGTACAGCCAAGCAGCCTGGAGACGCTCCACGAGCTCCCGGAACCCTCCGGAGGACAGCAGAACTCCACAAACGAGATGCTGACATCATCCCTGTCTGGGCAGAGCTGGGTCCAGCAGCCACCCAAGACTGGCTTTTCGGAATCCCTAATGAAGCAATCACCATAAAGCAGAGTGGGAGCGGGAACATGCTCATGCCTCGGTCTCCTCCGCCCAGAATTCTACCTCCCAGCCACCAATTAACTTTACAGTTACATCTGCCTCTCCTGCCAAGCTGCTCCATAAAGGAATTTATCACCTTCTGTTCTGCTTTTCTTCCCAAATGTGAATCAGAAGCCCACAGTACTGTTTAAAAAGGCACTTTCAGCAAATCCAATTATGCTCCCAAGCACCTTTACTCGGAAGCAGTGTGCTCCTCTGCGCTCCCTTTTGTGGCTTCTGGCTTGGAAGCCCTCTGCTAGCTTGGGCCAATAATAATAAGAAACCCTTGTTTGTGTGCCAGACTCTGACCCAGGGCGTTCGTATATAGCAACTCAATCCTCATGTCAGTCCTTTGAGATTAGCTTTGCTACCTCTGCCACACTACAGACGAGGAGACTGAGGCCCAAGGAAGTGAATAAGTCCAAAGTCTCAGAGCTCTAGGGGGGACGAGGGCTCTAGGAGGGGCTCAGAGTCAGCCTCACAGCCTCTGCTACCCTCAGCTGTGAAAGAACATGAGGATTTGCTAGTCCTGGGCTCTTCCTGTCTTTCAAATTAGTCATATTTAGAACTCTGTACATAAAGGGCCAGATCCAAAGAGCCCTGTTTGAAATGGAACAAGAGTCTGCAGGCTTTGCCCGTGTCTGGCCTTCCTCCTGACTCCTGAGGAAGCCTTGGGCATTTGCTGGGACCCCAGAGGCTTGCAGAAATCACAGCTGGAAAGCAGCCACCAAAATACCTCTTGTTTCTGATGGTCACCCTGGATCTGGGCTCCACAGCTGCAAGCTGGGAACTGCGAGGGGAGCCAGGCTCTCCAGCCACACCATGAGCTCCGGGCTCCCTGGCCTGCCCCAGCGAGCTGCCTCTGCATGTCAGTCAATGCCCGCAACCCTGAACTTAATGAGGACAAACAAATGTGCTCATTGCATTGAGTTCAAGTGTGAACGATGTGATCGTGCTGCCCCTGCTCGGCAGTGGTTTCTCTGGGAAGATCTGGGCCAGACACTGGAGCTGGGCACACATGCCCGTGCACAGTGGCGGAGCTCGGGTAGCCTTCAGCTGGGAGCGCTGGGTCAGCTCTGAGCATGAAGTAATCTCAGCTCATCTCATCTTCAAGGGAATTACTCACCTGGCTATTGCCATTACCCCCACCTGAGCATACTCTGTGGCACCCTGTCCTTCTCCCCTACCCCAGTTAGATAAGGGGTAGGAAACCAAACCACCTGAGAAACCTGAAGGTGCATTCAAGTTGGTAATATCTCTTTTTCTGGGAATATAAATCCCTGACTTCTGTATGGATCACTCTGTATTTGTACAGACCTCACAAAGCCCCATTGTTTTGGCGAGTACTGTGGCTTGAAAAAGAATCTGTGTCCCCTCCTTCATAGCAGGAACTATGGAGACCTTTTCTGAGGGCTCAGTCCAGACAGATGGAACCAGTGGCCATGAAGTAATGGTAACATACAATTACTGCTCTGTGTGTTTAAGTTAATAAAGAAATGATTCTTTGATTGCAACACTTTCTTTTGTATTAACTGAACTTTTACTACCTGCCTCGTAGTTTAACAACTTTTTCATAATGCTGATCACATGCATAAAAATCCTAGGCAGCTCTGCCTCTCTGACCTTGTCTGATGGTGTTTTGATAACTTTGATCATAAGATACGTCTATGTAGAACAGAAGTGACAGAATTAAGGTTTCACTCAATATTTATTTATTTTTAATTCTACCTTCCTCTGAATAGATGAATCATATTTAGAATATTTAGGGCCACAGTTCTGCACCTCTGGACCTCTTCATGTACACCTGCCTTTGTCTTTCTGGGCATCTTCAGATATGTCTGCCTCTGTCTTTTGTGTCCTTGGCTAGGCTTTTGTGCGCATAGTTAGTTTTTCTAGAAATAATGCCATGCTCGTCACTAGGAAATGTGAATCTGTCATACTCCGGCAAGTGTACAGAAGGTACTGAGCCCCAACCTGGAAAGCCATGGCAGGAATGAGCTGCTCATATGTGAAAGACATTGTTAATACAGGAGAAACCTTCTGCTTTGTGTTAGCTGTCTTCTTTGTTCACCCAACTGTATTTATTTGTTTTGTAGCGCTGAAGGCCAACCCTAAGTCTTAAGCTTGCCAGGCAAGTGTTCGATGATAGAGCTGTATCACAAGGCCTCATTCGGATCTTCAAGAGGAAAGGCTTATATCAGTTCCGTTTCAGAGGATTCAGTCTGTGGTGCTTGGCCCTACCACGATGGGCCCCTGACAGCACAGCACATCCTGATGGGGAACGCGTGGTAAAGCAGATTCCCTTACCTCATACCATCTGGGAAACAAAGTGAGACAAAGAGGAAAAGACCAGGTCGTAATATCTCCTCCCAGCAACCCCTCTGATGGCCTAACTCCCTTGCACAAGGGCCTGCCTCCCAGAGCTTCCACCAGCTCCCAGTAGCATGGGCCAGCAACCAATCTTCGGTACATGGATCCTTGGAGAACATTTGAGATCCATATGGCAGCAACCAAATACAACAGGAAAGAATGTACCAATCTTTAGGAAGTATACTACTAACAGTGAATGCTATGATAATTGTCTCACTTTTTCAGTATTTTTCTAATACAATCACTCCCCAGCAGAGCATTTTCAATACACAAATATGTAGTGTCCACCCAATACTTTCTAGGTCAGAATCTTTGGGGATATGACCTTTTCAGCATGTTGGGAAGGCTTCCCACATTATCTGATGGGCTTATCTTAATTAGCAAAGGAATATTGCTCTCCATGGTTCATTCTTTTGCATTGTAATTTAAAAGAAATCTAAAGCAGTCTTGTAAGTTTTTGTAATGTTTTATTGACTTCACTGATGCCAAAATTAATTTTCTTAGAACACTGCAACCCCAGAAGATGATTGAAAGGGTAAAATGGGCACCATCAGTTCCTTGGGAGAAAAAAGAGATAGGATGGAAATTTGGGGGACTTCACCTCATACACTGTTCTGTGGTTCAAAACTCTCACCATTGGCTGATTTTATGAAATGACTTGATGTCAAGCCAGCAGGTGACAGGGACCTGGGTCACCAAATACTGGCTTGGCCATAGGTCACTAACCAGATGTCCTGAGAATAGAGCCCTGGCTCTGAGCAGATCCAGTAAGACCTTGGACGCGTGCAGGCATCCCCTCTCCTGGGGTGGGGGGGAGGCTCTGAAGTCCTAAAGAGAACTGCACAGAAATGTCAACGGCGTGAGCCTGGAAAGCTCAATCTCAGCTGGAACTCACCGCCTTCTGGAAACACAGTCCCACACCCACCTGGCACGGTGCAGAGGCAGGGTGCCCTACCTCAGAGTGCAGGAGCTACGGGGCAGGAGGTGGCTAAAGGCAGGCAGAAAAGGTAGGCAAGAATACAGCAAGGTTATGGTAATACACTGCTTTCTCATGTGTCAATGAAGCTATTTTACACAAAGAGCATTCTCCCCTGGGTAAAATGACACCCTTTCCAAAATGGCAAGATGTGAAATAAGAAAGAATCTCAATAGGTTAAATAAGCTCTGAGCTATAGTTTTCTCTGTGCAGACACCCGTCGTGAGGAGCTTGTAAAATCAGCCACTGTGACCGATCATGCATAGGCACCGCTGATTTTACAAATACTTAGTAATGCAGCCGCCTCTCCAAGGGCAGGCTCCAGCCTGATGTTTGCACAGCCAGCAGAAATAATTTCTTGTGGGAGATAGAATTTCGTCGTTTAGCAATATTCCATCAGAGGAAGCTGCACCCTCAGCCACAAACACTGTGTATTTCAGGGGAGGTGACTGCCCGCCCCTTGTGGCTTCCTTTCAAATTAATAGGCAGCCACCAGGTAAATCGATACATTTATAGGGGAGGGAGAAGCAGATTCCGCGGTTCTTTGTATTAGCAAGATCTCTCTTGCAAGGTGGTCCCCATGCATTTTTAGAAATTAACATTTGATGGTTTTTCTCGATTATCAAAGTAAACCGTGTTCAATGTAGAAATGCTGAAGAATGAGAAATCTTTAAAAACAGAAACAAATGTGTTCCAAGACGACAACTGAGATCCTTGTGTGCTTTGCATCATTGCGCAGCTGACATTCTGCCACGTATCCAGTCTGTGTTCTGTTTCCTCGCTTACTGTGTTGTGCACACTCGGCATTTAATGGCTTAGCTTTTTGTGTGGTTATAGGTGATTCTTCAGTGGATAAGCTTGTGTGTGGGTTTTAGCACACTTCTCTGGTTACTTCCTTAAGGCAGATTCCTACAAGTGGGATTTCTAGATCAAACGATGTAACTAAACATCGTGGCACTTACAGACTTTGGACTGGAAATCACGCTCCTGTGTCTGCTGGAGGTGCACACTTGCCCCCAGCCTCCCTCGCACCACTCTTTCCCGGGAAGTGGTAGGTCTGGTTCTTCCTAGAGAGCACACAGGGGGATCCAAGACCAGGGCAGCCTGCCTCCCTTCATCCCTTCCGACGTCCTTCCTCATCTCCACTGGGATTGCTATCTTGGTTGTTAACCTCACTGGCTTTTGAGATGCCTAGCACATGGGGAAAGCGTGCTTCTGTGTACATCTGGGAGGGAGTTTCCAGAGAACTGAAAGGAAGACCTGCCCCCTGTGTGAATGGTGGCGTCCCTCGGGCCAGGGGCCCGGCTAGAACAGACATGGACAGCCTTTGAAAACTGACCTGTATCAGTAGATCCTCAGGGGGCCTCCAGGCCTCCAGCCTTGGACCAAGCAGTGCCACTGGACCCTCTTATTTGGAGGGTCCCAGGTTCCTGGAAGGAGCAGCTGTTGCTTTCCTTGGCTCCCCAGGGTCCAAGCAGCCACTACGGGATTAGTCAAGCTTTGGTCTTGCAAGTCAATTCAATAAATCATATCTTCTTAAGAATTTATGATTTTTACACATTACAATATATGCGAGTCCATATGTACATGTTCAGGCGGTTCTATTCCTCCGGAGAACCCAATTCATCCCCCGACTGTGCCCTGGACCTCTGGCCTTCTGACCTGTGTGCAATAGGGCACCCTTGCTCTGTGCACTCCAACAGGGGCCAATCAATGAGGGATTCTGGCTTTGTGTGAGCGGTGTAATGATGGAGAAGATGGGGTCTTTATCCCACAGAGAATGCTCTGAAAACAAAAGCACACAGTTCTGTGAGTTGCTCATAACCCCAGCAGCACTTCTGTGCATCTGTGGAAGTATTCGCCTCACAGCCACAAGCATAACCCCCCACCCCCGTTCATGCTCAGCGATGTGAGACAGTCACAGCGTCGTGCAACCACCCCCGCTACCCATCGCCAAGTGGTCAGCTCCTCTGCCAGGAGTCTAACTCTCCTGAACAGGCTGCTGTCAGCTGTCTCTGCTGGAAGCCTGAAACAATGGATACACCTCCGTAACCAAGGTGCTCTCAGTACAGACTGAAAAACATCTGCGAGTTCAAACAAATACAAATGTCCAGGCTGGGGAGATAGCTTGATCTAAGCACCTGTCTAGCAAGCTCAAGGACCTGAGTTCAGTCTCTGGTACTGCATGCCATGCTGGCCCCAGAACCCTGGGTGCGCCGTTCAGGCCACCAAAACCAGGTGTGGTGACACATACCTGTAATCCCAGTGCTGCAGAGGCTGAGATGGGAAGATCACTGTGAGTCTGATCTGTGTAGTAAGACCCTGCACCAAATACATAAGTGAAATATTTTTAAAAAGAAGCCCAGACCCCATTCCACTTCAATTAGTTCAAAATATTCTGGGACCAGAAAAATGTTCCCTTTGAAGTTGTTTCCAAGGCTGCCAGTTCCATGTCTTCCAAGAGTCCCTGCCAATGAGAATCTTGCTTTCAACCCTGAACAAAGATGTATTTCTAGATTTGCTTTAAGAATTTAGGCCTGCCAGGCCTGGTGGTGCATGCCTGTAATCCCAGCACCCAGGAGGCTGAGACAGGAGGATTGCTGTGGGTTCAAGGCCAGCCTGAAGTACATAGTGAGACCCTGTCTCAAAAAAAAAAAAGATTAAAAAGAATTTCAGCCAGCAGTTTTGAACTGTGAGTTGAGGGAATGGCATTTGAAAGTCACACTCATTCACCTGACATTTCTAAATTAACTTTGTTTCATGCTGGATTGCCTTCCCAGTGCTCATCAAATTTGCAGAAGAATAGAGAATGACTGTCACACCCAAGATTGTTTTCTAAGCTGCCAACACCTAACTCATTTTTCTCCAGGCACCATTGTATCGTGCACTATTGTAGCAGTGAAAATATAAGGCTAAGCATGCAAACTTCATATAGCTAACAGTTATTTAACTAACAATACTTCCTGTATTGCATTTCTCGAGTGATACAAATACAGCTATCCTGCATAGTGTCAAAAGTCACACTAAACACACTGTGATTGCATTTCCAATCCCTCCTGGAAAACAATGGCTTCAAGTCTGAGTGGTATTCAGGGATAAGTACAGAACTCAAGGGAAGTGGTATTCAGGGATAAGTACAGAACTCAGGCTTCATCACCCTCAATATTTTGCCAAAGGCAAATCTGAATTCAGAGCACCCTGTAAGTTGTTATTTCCTTTGTTTGAGAACTCATTTGTACGCTCGACCTCAGGAGGTGGACGGATTGGGCAAAATGTTCTTTGCCTTTCTCTGATTTTCTGTACCTACATCTCCAAAACCAAGAGAAAGAGGCAGCACCTAGCATCTCATCAAATATAAAACTCTTTGTTTCCCTGCTTCTGTGTTGCCAAAGAGGAAATGAGGCGCAGAGGGGAGTCAGTGATGACTCCACGCTCAAGCCACGGTGTGAGGCAGGTCTGAGCTTCGAATCCAGCTCTCCTAGCTCAAGGCTGGGCAGACAGCCCAGAGCGAAGACAGGATGCTAAGGAGAATTTAATTAGCAATAATGCCAAACAAAAGCTCAGGGAAGAAAAAGCAAGCAAGCAAGGACCAGCGCTGTAAGTCCTGGACCTCCACAGCGCCGGCAAGCAGTTGTCTTTGCGGTTAAGGCAACCTGTCCACCTGAGGTTTCAAAACCATTTCCAAAAGAAAAAAAAAAGTGACAAATCTCCGCACCTGTATGATCTGGAAAGGTGCTAGGGAGCATAAAGATGCGAAGAGGCCCCTGTTGGTTTGCTGTGGCAGGCGGTTCAAGTCAGCCACTGGCCACCAGCCTGGCCCGGAGGACACATCTGGGGCTTGAGGATTGTTTCCCAGACTTGTCTATGAACCTCTTTTCTTCCTTATTCCTAAGCTGAGTGACTATGCTTTCTCCCTGCTGCTGCCGCTGAACTTGAAACCCTAGTAGCCTTTCTTTTTTTAAACATCTTTCTCAAATCTGCAGGAAGCTGCAGATAGTGCCTGGCAGCTGACTCCATCACTTTCCTATCAGCCAATTGCTGAACCGAAAATGAGTGGAGTTGTAAGTGGAATTTTTGAAGATACCTTCTTGGTCTCTTAAAGAAACTGACCCTAAAACAGCATTATTATTCCAATAGTAAGCTGCTGCTTTAGACCAGAAATGAGTGAAAAGTCAAATTTATTTTCAGCACGTGATGTACAACTTTTGGTCACTTCAAACTCACAAGTACGTTGCTACTTGGGGAAGAAACAAAACCAAAGTAAGCAGACAGCCCTCCTCTTGCTCCCAGCCAGTCCTGCGAAGGCAACGCTTGTCATCCAGAAGCAGAAGCCAAGGGTGCGGCCTGGGGCCAGGTGCACAGCGTGAAGTGATTTTCTCCACAGCCTGCACCAGGGATCGGACTGCTTCTGGGGTCTTTCCTGCAGGTGGCTGGAAGGCCGCCTGCAAAGGGCCCAGGGTTGGGCAATGGCCCAGGTTCAAGGGGGAGGTAGGCTCTAGGCCACCTGCTGGTGCCAGGTGTTACTTTCCTGCCAGTGGCATCGTCAGGTTCACTTTCCAAACGTTGGGGCTCAAAGGCTAATGCTGCAGGTTCACCAGGAGGCCACGAAATACAAATATGTGCCTCTGTAAATGCAGTTCCTTTTTTAAAAAGTGCTTCTGGGCATCTAATCTGGGGTTCTTCTACCACTAAGCTGCATCCCCAACCTTTTTAATTTTGAGACAGGATCCTAACGGGACTCAAGCTTTCAATCCTCCTGCCTCAGCCTCCCTTGGTGCTGGAATTACAGGTGTGCTCCACTGCACCAGGCTCATACATTGAGTTCCTTTTCCCTTTCACCTCTTGAATGTAAGTCCTTTTGTGACTGTATCAGTGAGTAACTGGCTGATAGAGATGAGAATGAGACTGTGTTGACAAGTTAGGGAGGCAGAAGTGACTGTTCTCATGACCAGAAGCTGCCCCACCCATCACAGAGAAGAGGAGGGGAGCCCCTTCTTTTTGCACTCCCCCATCTGCAGATTTTGGGTGAGGCCGGGGTCATGGTATTGCATTATTATGTGGGCCTCGGCTGACAGCCTGGGTAAAGCCCCACACCCCGTTTGTCGAGTGTGTCTGTGCAGGGGTGTGGCCGCTGCCAGGGAAGGGGCTCTTCAGAAGAGGCTGATGGGCAGTGGAGACCCAGAGGCGAGATAGGGGGGTTTGCAGACGGTACTGGCAACCCTGGCTTCTTGGCAGACATAGCTTTTTCTCCCTGCCCGTCACAGGAGGGAGTAGGGTGCCCCCATTATGGATATGGACAGTCCAGGAGTGGGGCCCAGAGGCCCAGCCCACAAGCCCAAGCACCCTGCAGCTAGCCATCTCTCTGGTTTCTGCTAAGGCTTGCTTCCAAGGCCTCGGCCCAGCCCAATGTGCAGCAAGGAATCATAGCCAGGGTGAAGTGAGGTGCCTGTGCCTGGCCCTCTGTGTTCTGAGGATGAGCCTTGGCCTCAAGGGCAGGGGCCTGAAGGGCTACAGGACATGGGGAAACAGGGGATGGATCTCTGGCTGCTAGCCTGGGTGGGGCTTGGCCCTCTATGGTCCAACTGGTAGGCATTTTGAGAACAGTAAGGCCCTTGGGCTCGACTTTGTGTGTTTATGTCCCAGTCTTCTCCCCTCTAGATGGCTGGCCTTGCATAGGGTACACAGCCCTGGGCCTCCGTGGGACTGTCTATGAGGTGTGGATAGTACTAGTAACAGATCAGTTGTGAGGATCCAGTGAGCTTCTTTGGTGACAAGTACATTCTATGGAAGCTTTTATGTTAGCATGAAGATTGCTGGTGGATTTTCTGACAACAGGGTTCTTAAAAACACTGTTGAGATAGGTAAGCAGCTCGGTAAGGCCAGGCCAAGGAAGAAGAAAGATGGCAGGTTAATCAGAATTGGAGATAAAAAAACTTATAAAAGAAAGAGCTTCCTTTGGCTCGTGATTTCAGTTCCTGGTGACTTGGACCTGTTGCTTTGGCCTGTGTCAGCACAGTGTATCATGGAAGGAGCACTGGGCCTGTTCTACCTGTAGCAGCTGGGAAGCAGAGAGAAAGAGAGAAACAGACAGACAGACAGACAGACAGACAGACAGACAGACAGATGGAGAAACAGAAACCGAGGCAGAGAAAGACAGAGATGGAAAACAAAAACAGAGAAAGACAGAAAGAGGCCGAAGCTCCAGTGTGCTTCCTTGAAGCACTCCGATGGCCTCACTCCCATCCACCAAGGCCCACTGGCCGGTGGTTCCACCTCCCTCCTGGACCATGGGCTGGGAACTGAGCATTTAACACCTGGCCTTAGGGGACAGTCGAGATCTAAAGTACAGCAGGTGGGAAAAAGACCAAAGGACAGGAAGAGGTAGCTGCCACATGGCAATGGACATGAAATGATTAAAGGGACACCCTGAAAGGAAGAACAAAAACAGACACCCAGGGATACCACCTCCAGGGGAAAAGTCAGATCCTTGTTTCTCGGCACTGGCAAAGGGCCAAGGGGTGGGCTATTAGCTGGGGTCACAGTCTTCCCACTAGACAGAGCAGAAGGTAGCTGTTCCCTTTGCCACAAAAAAGTAGCCCAGTGGGATCAAGCCCCACATGCCAAGGCTGGAAGATCAGGCTTGTGGAGAAGGGGAATGTCCTCTTAGTGTAAAAACAGTTAATATCAGGCAGTTTTGTCCCACATACTGGGGGGAGAGGGGAGCATCTCTTTCTAGTTAAATCATTTTAAGAACCACGAAGCTTCTTAGAAAAGCCTAGAATGGAAAAGTAGGCAGACAGGAGGCACAGTAGTGCTGAGTTACGGCCCTGAAAATGTGTTCAAGTTCTTACCTTTGGCACCTTTGACCTTAACTGGAAATACGGCCTTTGCAGAGGCCATCAGGAATCTGCAGATGGGATTATTCTGACTTCACATGGGAGATGGGCCCTAAATTCACAGACAAATGTCCTTAGGGGGAGCAGAAAGGGCACAGAGACGTGGAGAGAAGGCCGTGTGAAGGCGAAGGCGAAGACTAGAGTGCGACATCCTCAAGCCAAGAAACGCCCGAGATGGCAGCAGTCACAGATGCTGAGAGAGAGGCTGGCAGGGGTTCTCCTCAGAGACTATGGAAGGAAATGGCATTTTGATTTTGGATTTCTGGCCTCCAGGAACTGTGAGAGAATATTTTCATTTGATTTTATAATACCCAGCTGGTGGTCAGTTGTTAGAGCTGCACTAGGAAACAAAGCCTTTATGAAACCAGCAGATCATTAATGTCACAAGAGGCCAGATGAGGCCCAGATTCCCCTCATGACTAAGGATTTTTAATGGCAACTTTGTGAGTCCCCACACCACGTACCCTTTAAAGTCCATACTTATTAAGGTCACCGTGTTATAGAAATCAGTTTCTAAGAATCTGCTTCTTTGCTGCTGTCAGGGGTCCTGAGCAGAAGTCCTGCAGTAACTGTGGGAGTGGAACTGATCCACCTCACTAGGCCCCTTGGGCCAAGCCACCTCTAGGCCCACAGAAGAGGTTGCGCTATGTGGGTCAGGAGCCTCCCCAAGCGCTTCCCCAAGTGTCTCTCTTCAGAAGCCTCCACCATGGAAAACTCTGGCCTCCCGATATGCCCAGCACGTCCATACTGGGGCAAGGAAATGTTTTGCCCATCTGGGCCTTGGTCCACTTGAGCAAGCAGCCATCCCCACCCCTCAGCTGCTTCACAGTGGCTTTTCTCACACAGAAGCCTCTAGACCCCTAGCAGAGATCCACGGCCTGTCAGGAACCAGGCCACGCAGCAGAGGGTGAGCAGCCAGGAGTATGTGAGGTGAGATGGACCTAGCCTGCTCGCTCCTCCTGACACAAAAACTGTCCAGTAGAAAGGCTATAGCCCCAGCAGACAAGGCTTCATCCATATTTACAGCTGTTTCACGTTACTTGAATCCCTTCCTGAGTTCCTGTTGGGTCCACTATGGCACTAGATTCATTCTCACAGGAGCTGAACACCAGAGTGGACTGCATATGAGATGGATCTAGCTTGCTAGCTCCTCCTGCCACAAAAATTGTCTTCCAGCCAGTCATGGTGGTTCAAGCCTGTAATCTCAGTACTTGGGAGGCTGAGGCCAGAGATTGCCACAAGTTTGAGGCCATCCTGGGTTACACAGTGAGTCCAAAGCCAGCCTGAACTACCCAGTGAGGCCTTATCTCAAAGAAAAAAGAAAGAAAATAGAGAAAGAGAAAAATTGTTTTCCACAAAACCAGACCCTGGTGCCAAAAAGGTTGTGTGGACACCGGTCTACAGACACTCATGGAAGTCCTTACTGTCACATTTGGGGAGGCCCTGCAGTGAGGTTTGGTGTACATTTTGATGGCAAGTATCCTGCTGTGTCCACCTTCTGTGTCTCAGGTGCCTGGCAGCATGGCTTGAGTCTAAATGTCCCCCAAAGGCCCAAGTGCTAAAGCTTTGGTTCCCCAGCCTGGGGGCTCTTGGAGAAAGGTAGAATCTTCGGGGGGTGGGGTACAGTGGGGAGGATGCTAGTCTCTCGGGGATGTGCCTTTGAAGGGGACACCAGAAGCCCACCCTCTTCCTCCCATCTCTGCTTCCTGATTGAACAGCTTCCCCACCACCATTTCCTGCCATGATGTTCCGCCCCTCACAGGCCCACAGAAACAGGGCCAAACGCCATGGACTGAAGCCCCTGAAACCATGAGCCAAAGTAACCCCTCCCTCTTTTTGCACTGACCATCACAGGCTCTTCACTGAGGCGGGAAGCTGACAATCACAATTGTACCCAATTAAATTTCAGTGTCCACCTTCCTCCAGCCATTGCTGGAGAATTTCTAGAGGGCTGACTCTGACAGTAGGGAGCCCATGGAGGGAGCGTAGGATCTGCCCAGAACGGCAGTAGGGCAAATGCTAGAGGGAGGCGACAGTGGGAAAATTGCTTTCACATCTGGTTGGATTGCCCTTGCCACACCAACTGGCTAAGCTACTGAAAGAAAATTGCCCAAGATTCTCAGGTCACAGCTGGCCACAGAGAAGAGGGACAGAGAGCCCGGGACTCATCCACACAAACGCAGCCTACAGTCCTGAAGGCAGCCTGAGGCACAGCTCCTGGTGTGAAAGACGGCCTGCTGGAAATGAGGATGACATTCACAGCCACTTCATTTTCAAACAGGCAAAAGAAATCAGAGCCCTTGCTTTTCATCTGCAGGGTATTTTCTTTAGGCAGCAGCTCTTAGCAATGGCCTTATCCGTCCTGATTAGCGCTGCCAGCAGAGGACTGGTTCCTCAGCACAGTGAGTCATCTCAGATCCTGACAACTGTAACCATTCCAGATGGTGAGAACATCAGTGACCATAATGGCCCTTCCTGTCAGCGTTTGCTGCGGATTGTTCTTGGAACCGCAGGGGACACACACAGGCTTGTATCCTGTAGAGATTTACAAGGGGCTGCTGCAAAGCAGTGACACTCACTCCACAAACCACATGCGGAAATCAGTTGCCTTTCTTTACAGTCACAGTTCCCAGGAGGGCAGAATCCAACTGTGTCTGCAAGGAGCAGAGCACTCAGGTGACCTGGCTGAACCCCAAGCAAGAAATGAAAAACAGGTGCACGCATCGTCCCCAGGCCCCAGCTGTCAGCTGGAACGTGCTCTGCAGACTTCTTTTGTATCACTGCTGAGATAGACCCGCGGCCCTCAGAGAATCGGGGGTCCAAGCTGTACATCTTCCAGCGTGAAGAGAAAGAAGCGATCTGTGGCTGCTTATGGATGGAGTCACCCAGAAAGCCCAATGTCTTGCGTTTCCAATTTCCCGGAAAGATATGCTACATTTAAGGGAAATAAAGCCAACTTTCAGGATTTGTGGAAATGGCTTCGAGAGGCAGTAAAACAAAGCACTTTCCACCCCCCACCTGAAATCTGGTTCTTGCCCGGGCTGCAAGAGTGAGCTAAGCATGGCTGGATTTATTTTTACAATTTGGAGGCTTACATGATAAAAAATGGCACCAGGCGAAATCTCATCATCATTACGGCCAAGTGAAGTGCTCATTTCACAATTGGTTGTTTAAAGTTAATAGTAAATCAGCTGAGCAGCCGCTAAAAAGCTGACGCATTTGCTTAATTCCGTGTTGTTACAGGCAGAGCGGCTGAGTTAATACATACGCTGAGACGTTGGCAGCTTACTCCTCTCGGTAGTAATCTTCATTTTTATGAATGGCTCATTTATTTTTTATATGTTCCTCTTTAGCCCTGCCCTCATTTCTCGCCTCTGCAATGAATCTGAAGCCCAGAATTCTGAAGGTGGAAGGGGAAGGATCCTTCACATTTTAATGGAGGCAATGAGCGGGCTGCTGCTTTGGACAGCTCCAAAGCCATGAAAATTGAAGAGGAAAAGAAAAAAATTAGAAAAACAAATCAGGGGCAGACACTGGCTTCAGAAATGCCAGTCAGCTGTTACTCGCTGGTCCACGCCCTGCGTGTTTTCTAAGGCGAGCTGGTTGCAAACCCAGGGCGTGACTCAGCCCCGCACTGCAGCTATCAGCTCACCTCCTGCAGGAGGAAACTTTGTATGCACACAGTATTTGGTCCCTTTCATCTCCTCCCCAGAGAATAAAAGCACATTCACTTGCACGGGAGAGTACGACCCTCCAAGGAAAATGTCCAGAGCCCTTGCCTTTCCTTTGTCTTTCCTCCTGGTGTGAGGATGGAGCCCAAAGCCTCACACAACCTGAACTAAGCAGGCGCTCTGCCGCTGAGCTCCACCCCCAGCCCTGCAGACCTTTGTCTTGAAAGTTACTGGGGCGGGGCGGGGCGGGGCGGAGGGAAAATGTCAATAACTCGGCTTCTCTTGCCTTTGCAAGGGGCCTGAAGGGTCTAATCTGCTCTGCCGAGCGGGTCCTGTATTTCCTGTGCCCGCCTCATCATCTGCTTTCTTAGGGCTTCGGGAGGAGTCTGAGCGTGCCTCAGTCATCTCCAAGTGCTATCTCCTGGCTTGGCTCTCCCTCCCAGTCTTCCTGAGGAACCGGGATGCACATGGGAAAATGGGCAAGAGATGGTAGAGCTCTTTGGGAGTCACATGCCACAGCTGAGAGCCATCAGAGGCTCCTCAAAATATGCTTGTGGGCATGGAGCCAGGATGTTAAGAACTTTGGCTCCAGGAAAAGCTGCAGGCCTCGGATCTTGAGTCTCTGGCTCACCGTGGTAGACTTATGAGCCCCGACCTTCAATGACTTGCTTAGCCTCGTGTTTCAGCTTCTGGGAAATGAGCACAGGAATACCTCTCGTAAGCTCGTTACTGCTGCCCTTAAGTGGGTTAGTGTAGGTGAATTACTGAGGGAATTGCTTGAATGTTTGTGTTTCTCCCAAACTCATATATTGAAATGGAATTACCAAGATGATGGTCTTAGAAAGTGGTCCTTCCAGAACTGATGCGGTCATAAGAGGTGTCCCCTCAGGAATGGGATTCTGCTCACACTGCTGAAAAAACCTGGCATCAGCCACATGAGGCAGGGTTTTGCAGGCACATAGGATGCAAGCATAATCAGTCATCAAGGCCTCTGCTGAGATTGCAAGAGAAAGCCTGGAGGCCAGGTAGCGTGTGGCAGGATGATGCATGAAGCTGTGACGCAGAAGCTGAAGCTGCAGTGGAGACCCCAAGAAGTTAGAGATGCTAAGAATGTGGAGCACCTACAACAGAAAGCCATAAGCAACAAGCAGAGCCACCAAAGACAGAGGTCGGAGGCCAGTTGAATCACAGCCAGCACGACCTAGGGTTATGGATGCCCCAGCCTGGGAACCCACTTCCCCCACCCACCGTGCGTCCCCACACCGGACATGGAGCTCTAGGATTCAATATTTGCCCTGCTTGCTTCAGCCCAGTGTCTCCTTATTTTTTTCCTGTCCCTTCCTTTTAGAATGGGTATACTGGCCCTTCCCACTGTTGCCTGGAGTTGTGCAACTTCTTCTTTGCATTTTTACAAAGGTTCACAGAGAGTTTACCTTAAGTCTCAGAGGACACTTTTTACATGGTCTCCTTTATTTTTTTATTTTTATTTATTTATTTTTACCATTTAACTTATTTTAATGTCTCTTCACAAATGGTGAAAAATACTAAAGAACAGACAAGGAATAATCATAATGTTGTGGCCAACATTATAAATATGGAATTATAAATTTAAAACATTTTCTGGTTTAAAAAACAACTCTGGTAGTCAGTGCAGCTCTGCAGGGTCTCTGCGTCTAGTAGGGCCGGTCTCTGCGTTCCTGATGGTGCTCACCTTTATCCATTTTTCCAGGTCCTCCATGTCCACCTCTGCTTCCTCCCATTTGTTCCATCAAAGGTCCAGGAAGGCCCGCTGGACCACCTCGTCTTCCTCCACCAAAGCCACCTCAGTCCATGCCACAGCCACCACAGAAACCACCTCTGTCTTCACCACGGTCACCTCTGAACATTCCACCAGGACCACTGTGGTCCATGAGGCCACCTCTTCCTTCCTGCATGCCACCAGGGCCACCTCTGCCATGATGGGTGGGAAGGGTGGCAGGAGGAAGCCTTCAAGTTTGGGGGCCTTACACTGGTTGCATTCTGTTCTCCAGGCGAAGTTCTGGTTTCCACAACCCGGATTGGGACATTGCCCATCTCCAGCTTGATGTTGGACGTTTCCTCCTCCAGAGGGGTTTCCACGGGAACCCGGGGGGCCTCTCGGAGGGAAGCCTCCTCTGTCTCCTCCATGACCTCCCATGCAACTCATGGGTCCCCCAGGACCTCCTGGGCCACCTGGACCGCCATGGAGCAATGGTGGCATCCCTCTGCCCTCACGAGGCAGCATGCCATCTTGCATGCTGCTCATTGGAGGCTTCTTCCAAGCAAGGGAGACTAAGTTTGCTTCCTTGAAAATCTTCCCCATCAAACCACTCCACAGCAGCCTTGGAAGTTGTGTCCCTCATAGGACACTGTGGCATCACCTTTGGGCTTTCCTGTCTCTTTGTTCAGGTAGATGTGGATCATGGGTTGTCCAGTTCTCTTGTTAATCTTAAGAATCCCACATTACTTAAAGAAGTCTGCCAGATCATCAAGTATCCCACTGTCATTTAGTCCTTGTGTGCAAATTACATTGTTGTCAGAGCCTTCATCAGGATCTATGAGATACCAGATCAAGATCTGGTCCTTCATCCATGGGTCCACCAGGCTTATCGAAGCCACCTCACTCTCCAGCGCTGCCCATTCCACCGCGTCCGCCTCTCCGCCCACCTCTGCTCATGCCTCCACGATCAAATCCCCTTCTTCCCCTGCCCTGGTTATCAGGGCCACTCATGCTCTGGTTTTCTTCTGGTCCGGAAAATCCTCCAGACTCCTGCCCATAAACACCCATGCTGCTAGGGTTGGCCTGGTGGAATGAACTCTGCTGCCTGTAGCTGCTGCTCTGTTGGCTATATTGACTTGGAGCCTGGCTGTAGGATCCAGTCTGGAGGGATAACTAGTGGGAGGCTGCTGCCCATAGCTGCTTCGTTGACCATAGCTACTCTGCTGTCCACAGCTGCTCGGCTGCGCATAGGTGTTCTGCTGAGAGTAACTGCTCTGATCATAACTAGTCGGCTGTGTAGAAGAATAGCTGGTAGGAGGACAGGATGGAGGTGCGGTGACTGGCTGCATCAGGGAGCTTCCAGGAACCTGGGGATAACTGTAGCTACTCTGTCCCTAGCCTAGGCTGGGCTGGATATAACCTCCTGTGCTAGACTGAGGTTGGTTAGTCTCAGTAGGCTTGTTACCACCCTGTGGTCTTGCGGGTGCAGTAGATGCTGCCTGCTGCCCATAGGCTGGGCTTAGGCTGAGTGCCGTGTGCAGACTGAGCTGCATAAGAAGCCTGGGTGGTGGCGACTGCAGCAGTGGTGGCGTCATAAGCACCAGTGCCACACCCCTGGACAGGTTGGTCATACTCCTGGGGAGCAGCTGGAGTAGTATAGCCAGTGGGAGGCTGTCCATGAGAAGTTGCATACGCAGTCTGCCCGTAGGTGGCAGGGGTCTGAGCCTGGGTATAGCTGACATCAGTAGGCTGTCCATAGGCTCCATAGCTCTGTTGCCCATATGCCTGGGTGGTCTGTGCAAATCCTTGAGTTGGCTGGGAGACGTTAGCACTGTAGCCCTGCTGGGCTGCAGCTTGGCTGTAGGTACTATAATCTGCGGATGCCATTTTCTCTCCTTCCTCCTCATTCTCTCCTACATGGTCTCCTTTAAACAATACTGGAACTGTCAGGATTTAGGGAACTCTTGGAGGTGAGCGAATGCATTTTGCATTGTGAGGTGGATGTGAGTCTTTCGGGCCTGGAGTGCAGCGCTATATCTTGCATGTGAAACAACGAACAGCTCACACAGTGTCCTTACAAAAGAGACCTCAGACAAGTAGCCAGCCCTTCTGCCAATCCAAGGACACAGGGAGAAGGTGTCATCTCCTCTAAGACATCTGGCACAAAATGATTTGGGCTACTGTTATTATTTCAATTTCCTGTGCCAAAGCAACCTCAAGTCGAAACACAAAAAGCCCATTCCTACCCATGACTCTAAATTTTGTTCATAACAGGACGACCCCATCCGAGGAATTAAGCTTATCTCTCTCCACATCCATACCGAAGGCAGCAGGAGGCATGCTCTTGGATGCCATGGTAGAAATGCTTGAGGGAGGTTTTCTCCTGGGTGGAAAACTGAAAAGACTTCCTCTAGCACAGGGAAGGAAGCGTTCACACTGCCCAGTAGATGAGAGCAGGCTCCACCGCTGGACCGCTCACAGCTTCAAGGAGGTCTTACACATCTGCAGGGCGGCCTGCGCTTTGCTCCCCCAGTGCGTGCCGCAGACTCAGAGCTCCAAGGAGAGCCGGCTCAGGGCAAGGAGCATCGGCCAGTTACCACGCCCTTGACCTTCGGAGCTCTTCCCTCCCAGACAGAGCTCCCTCTTCCTTCTGTCCTCCCCTCCTCCTCTTCTTCCACCGCCTCCTCCTTTCTCTTTCCACTTCCCTGCCGTCCTCTTTTCCTTCCTCTTAGACTCTATCTCTGAACCATCGAGGCTACACTCTCATTAAGCGTCGCTTCTGGGTTCCCGAGGCGGCCTCTGGAAGGCTGCCTGGCGTCTGCATTTCCACGAAGTTGCTCTCACACTTTTCATGCAATGTGAGAACTGTTGACTTGGAAGTTTGGTGTAGTAGTTTTATTTTACAGGGGAAACGGGCCCAGAGAAGTACAGAAGCTGCCCCCAGCTCGCCCAGACTGCTGATGGCAGAACCGGAGCTGGTGGCAGAGAGGGAGGAGGCTCTGCAAGCAAAGCGGCTTTGGGATCTCTGCATGTGAAGCCTTCGCAGACAAGCAAATATTGAATTTCATATCCTCTCCAGCTGGCGTATAGTCCTGGCCCCAGCAGTGTGGGACTTACTGCCATATTTTACAACAGACATAAATTCCACATTTCCGAATAAAACTAGAATCCAGTTTGTGCCCAATGAAAATAAATTAATTTTAATGAGGATCTCATTTATAGTGTTTACAGATTTTTGCTTGTTTCATTTGATACTTTAAAGCTATTCTACCTTGAGTGTTGATGTTGAACTTTTTTTAGGACAAAAAGAAAAGCCATTAATACAACTAACTGGCTAGCTTATAAAATTCCACAAGAATTATTAATTGCAACATAAACCTGATACAGCAGCAGAGAGCAGATAATAGAAGAGAGAGACAAGGAAAATGTCAGAGGTGAAGGGGAAAAGAGCAGCACTGAGACACTTCAGATAAAGTGGCAGCAGGGTGCAGGGGTGCCTGCTACCGTGTCGTGAGTAGCCTCAGGCCAGAGTCTTTAGGCTGGTGCTTGACACCGAGCGCCGCCGGCGCGGTGGAGCACTCGAATACGCAGCTTGCCTCGTGAAGGGAAGAGAAGCTGATGTGGGGAACAGCACGGAGAGACAGGGCCCCGCGGGGACTGTGGGGAAAGGGGGAACATGAAACCCGGAACGAGCCGGCGTCCACCTGCTCCTTTATGCGACAGTGCGCTTAGAAGCGCCCTCACGGCTCAGGGAGGCTGCCACACTTGACAGAGGCCGCAGCGAGTCCGCCAGGGCGCTGTTGTCTGCAGCAGGGCGGGATCCAAAGCTAAGCAGCAGGCTTCAAGCGCGGGCGGGCGGGCGGGCGGACTAGACGCAGCCGCTTGGCCGCTGTTTCCGGGAGGGAGCCCGCGGCTAGCCTGTCGAAGACAGAAAGCCCGCTGTTCTAACCTCATCCACGTACGTTATAGTTCTCTGGTTCAGTCCTTCCAAAAGTACGCGTTGCTTTCTAAAAATAACGATTGCATGAGCACTACTTCCGGAAGACCCACTTGGTGCTGTGACGCCACCACGTAGATGGGCTCTGAGGGCCGCAGAAGCCCGGAATCCGCCCAGAGACGCATAGCTGGGACTCCGGTCCGAGCCTGCCGCACCCTAGACTATCCTTCGGTCACCGCAGTGCCACGCCGCGTGGACCCACGTTCAGCTGGAGAGTGCGTTTAGGACTAGCGGCTGCAGATCCGCCCCACCGCCTCCCTCCGCGTCTGGCCACCGAGGGGCTCTGACTCCGACCCTTCCTCCGACCCTTCCTCCGATGTGCCTCTGAGTGCAATCTTGACCAGGTCTCTCCCTGTGAGCCAGTCCTCTTCCCTACCAGCCAGAAGGCCGGGCTGACCAGGGGCTGCTGGAACTGCTTTCTACTCTGAAATCCCGTGTGTGCCCACCCCTGGGTACCTTCTTCCCATCTATGCGTTTTCACGTTCCTCTTGTGACCGTGGGCTGTGTGTGGTCTCGTGTATTTGGGTAAGCCACTGCCCATCTGCTACTCCCTGTTCCTTAGTAGCAGAGCCTGACTTCGAGGCAGCAGCGCCCCGATCCTCCGCAAAAGGCTTTTTCAAACTTTCCTTGAAGTGAAGCACACCCTTCTCATATTTTAGCCAGTGAGATGTGCAGGGATTAGACCTGCAGGGGACTCCATTTCATCTCCCCTCCTCTTCCTATCTGCCACCAGGAAGACAGATTTGATGACTTGAGTTCCAGCAGCCACGTTGAGCCAGAGGAGACCTTGAGGATAGACTTTGCCTCCTAGATTGACAATTCAGAGAGAGCGTGGATCTTGGACACCACAGGACACCACCCCAGCCCCTGCCGGCCTAACTCCAGAATTTCAGTTTTCAAAGTATGAACATTCTCAGAATTTCACTTTGAAAATATGCACATTTTCAAAACATGAACATTTTCCTTAAGTCTCTATTCTTTTTTTTCCCCCTTCGGTACTGGGGATTGAATTCAGGACCTTGTGCTTGCCAGGCAAGTGCTTCTTTTCAAAATTTTGATGGGGCTGAGGAGATAGCTCGGCCTAAGTCCTGCCTGGTAAGCACAAGGACTTAGATTCGATTCCTGGTACTGCACACCATGCTGCCCACCGTGCCAGCCCTGAAACTGGGTGTGGTGGCACACACCTGTAATCCCAGCACTGAGGAGGCTAAGACAAGAGGATCACTATGAGTCTGAGCTGAGTAGCAAGACCCTGCACCAAATAAATAATTTCTTAAAAATTAGAATTTTTTTTCTATGTGCCTACAAACTAATTCTGACTGACACAGCTTTACTCTCATTTTTTCTAGCTTCCTACCACATATTTCCTTTAAACTGTGATTTCTAAGTTCTTTACCATTGGCTGGAAGAACCGACGACCTGCCAGCTCCTCCAAATCAATACATCCAATGCTGGACTCCTAATCATCCCTGGCAACCGCATGTGGCAGTACGTACTACTTCTGCCGGCACCCATGACAATAGCTGCGTGTTATCTGTCATCCTCTTGTTTGATCAGTTACCAGACACTGTGGCTCTTCGTGCATTGATGGAGTGTTTGGAGAGTGTATTATCTCCAGAGCTGATTGCTGAGGTGCCAGGGAAGCCAAACAGGTACTTATCTGCTTGCATGAAGCTTATAATCAGGGCAGACATCAATCACACAGACAAGTACAAAATTGCAAGTATGTCAAATGCTACAAAGAAATGTCACCAAGAGCTTAGCGTGTGGGCGTGTATTTCTAATCCTGGTGCTCAGGGAGACTGAGGCAGGAGGATTGCAAGTTCCACACTAGTCTGGGCAACTTAGGGAGACCCTGTCTCAAAATAACGAACTTTTTAAAAAATCCAGGAATGTAGATCAGTATGAAGCCTCTGGCTTCAATCCCTAGTACACACATAGAAGCAGAAAAAGTACTGAGAATATTAAAGCAGGGAGTCAGAGAAGGCTTCCACTGGGCTAGAGCCAGGTAGATGAAGGAGATCTAGTAGGGCAAAGAAGAGCAAGGGGTGTGAGGTGTGGGGTTGCCCAATAGCAGAGAAGATATGGTGGGAAAGGGCCTAGGAAGGAAGGCCCAGGCTGTATTCCAGGATCTAGCACATTAGGAGCCAATTGGGAACCAACAGGCAAAGGCTTCACAACAGGAGGACCCTTCCTTCCTGTACCCAACGCTTCCCTACGTAGGGCAATGGCCTTGGTAAATGTCAACTGAAACAACTAAAGATGCCCACAAAAGTGAGTGAGTGGTCTCTCTGGCCACATTTTGCACAGCTCCTCTGTGTTCCACATCAATGGAATCCAACTTCAATGGGAACTGGGAGCATGCAGGCTGATTTTGGACACAGATTGTCTGAGGTCCAATGAGTTCTACCACACACCGCCCGTGGGACCATGACCAGCTCACTTTATCTCTCCATGCCTCAGTTTCTCCATCTGGGAAATGAGGATAATGATGGACCTGTGACCAGGACAGTTGAGTGAGTTAATTCATATGAAGCACTTAGCCAAGTGCCTGCCACAGGAAGTACTTACAAATTTTCATCATCCCCTCATGGCCAGTTAGGACAACCATCACTCCAGGGGGATGCCTTCTCTGGCCCAAGGACCTTGCAAATGACTCTGGGGTTCCAGGTTGCATGGTCTGCAGAAAACTCTTCAGCAGGGGAGCTGCCCAGCACCTCAACACCTCTAGACCTCAGCAAAATGAACTTGACAGTCCTTTGTCTTCTTGAAGCACCATCCTGGCATCTCAGCTACTGGTCTCTGAAGTCCTTAAGTGCACAGCTGTCCCAGTAACACAAGGCAATCGCAGTTCAGAGCACTCACAGGCTCTCGCTCGTGGAGGTTGTCCAGAAGCCTTAGGAAAGGAAGCCGGGTTAAATAACTTGGCCAGACACACAGAAGTAGCTTGGAAGCCCACCCGGTCTGGCTCCAGGTGCCTTGAGCTTTCCTATGTGGTCTCACCCCTCCGCCCTCAAATAGTTGGCATGTGGTAGGGGCTCACAGCTTGCTGAGTGAGTGGGTCCCCTGGCACCCTTAGGACAGCCTCCTAGTGTTATCTCTTTCCAGGAAGTAGATTAGCTTCTTTGCCCACTGACCCATCTTACCCTCCAAAAGCAACTGGAAAGTGTTCCTGGCCTTTGCCAGGGACTTAGTGCTTCTCCTGGGCTGTTAGATGAAGCCACACCCTGGTCCACTCCCAGCCTTCTTCTCTCTGTCTCTTTCTCTTTCTTAGAAAGAGATAGGCAGGGATTCCAAGGCAATCTTAAAGATGGAAATTACTTCACCAGGCTAGTGGAATTTAAAGTGATTTTTTAATTTTTTGACTGGACTTATATTTTCTTTTCTTTTTTTTTTTTTCCCCGTGGACCAAGGAATGAACTCAGGCCCTTGCACTTGCCAGGGAAGCGCTTATTCTACTGAGCCATCTCCCCAGCCCTGGACTTATATTTTCAATAATTTATTTACTCTAGCTGGGCATAGTGGCACATGGTTATAATCCCAGCACTCAGCAGGCTGAGGCAGGAGGATTGCTGCAAGTTCAGGACCAGCCTGGGCTACACAGTGAGTTCAAGATCAGCCTGAATCACAAAACAAGACCCTGCCTAAAAAAATAATAATAACTTGTGGATTCTATAAAAGATGTACATGTTGGTTGTAGAAATTTGGCAACTAATGCCAAAATGCAAAAGGAAAAGAATTTTAGGTGAACATTATTTCACTCTCTATTCAAAATATTGTTCTGTGTTAAATAATCCTCACAGTAAAAACAAAAGGAAGCCAGGTGATTGGACACTATGCACTGAGGGAATAGAAAAATTTTCCAATTTTGCCTCATTTCCACACAACTTTGCAGAGTATTTACAACTGCATTTTCTTCTGCTGTCCTAAGTGGTGCATTGAGCTGCAGGGTAAATGCCAAGGCCAGAAACGTCCCTGATTCTCCTGCAGTTCCCCAAAAGAAACAGGCCTAGTGTGTTCAAGGGCAACCTGGGTTACAGGAATTCAGGTAGAATAAACTACGCACTCTACACTGTGAAGCAAAGCTTAGGAGGTTTCTTATGTTCCCATTCAGCATCGTTTCTGTAATGAATGGCCCTGGTCACATACACCTAAATAAACTCATTCCACTTTGTAGTTAAATTTCAGGAGATGTTCATGCTGCAAGTAAGATTTTTTGTTTTGATATTTAATATTTCTGCCTTGGTTAATAAAACATATCTACCCTATTTTTTTTAATTTAGTACAGGATCTACAGGGTCTTACTACATAGATTTGACTTGTAGTGACCCTCCTGTTTACAGCCTCCCAAGTGCTGGAATTATAGGTGCACCACCACGCCCAGCCTCAGTCACCTCTCAGGGTGCCCTGGGAGCAGGGCTGGCATGGCACTCTTGGGTTGAATTCCAGCCCCTGCATCTTCCTAAGCAGTGCTTTAGTCCGCTGGGCTATTTGGCCAGCCCTTCTATCCTATTCTTTTTTTTTTTTTAAGCCTGTATTGGAGTAATCTGAACAACTACTTTAAAGATAATGATATACAACATAACAACCATTGTTAATTTCCTATCATCTTGCTTTGAAATCTGTATCCTTTTGATTTTTTTAATTCTCTTCAAAAGAAAAACAAATTACATGTTTACTATAGAATATCTGGAAAATATAAAAAATGCACAAAGAAGATTGGAAGCACCAGTAAATCCAGCATTCAGAGTGACTGGCCCCTTTGCAGATCCTGACTCTGGATGTGGATAAGAAAGGGGAAAGGAAAGGAGCCCATCCAGATGTCTCGCCATGAGGCGATTCCCTTTAGAGTCAGTTCTCCTGCATTCTTGACCCACAACCAACTACTGTACCCAACCACCCACCCAGCTCACCACCCAACCATCGGGCCCAACAGCCATCTCCCCTCCCAGCCAACCACCCAAGACCTACGAGAAAACATCGGTCCTCCTTGACTTCATGCTCATTTTCACAGGGGTAGGCATTGTCTGACCGCATGTTCTGTCGCTAAAAGAGACTATCTCAGACTAGGGAGTGTGTAATGAGAAAGGATCTGCTTTAGCTCATGCTCTGGGAGGCTGGAAGGCCCAAGAACATGGCATCGGGGGGTCTGCTGAGGTACTGTGGTGCTGCCAGGAAAGCAGAAGGGCGTGTACTCGTGAGAGACAAAACAGGAGGTGCCAACTTGTTTCGTAACGACTGGTTCTCAAGTGACTGAGCCAGAGCAAGCACTCTCAGATGCAAGAAGGATATTCATGAGAGCCCCGCCCCAATGACCCAAACACCTCCCTCTAGACCCCGCCTCCTACTGCTGCGGCACTGAGACATTAGCCACACATGCGTCCTAGTGGAGATAACCCACAGTAGCCATGAAACCCAGGTAGTTTAACCAGATTCCTCATGGGCCAGAAACTTCATTCATTGGATGAGGTGAAGTAATACCCTTTCGTTCTGGCAGCAAGCACGGAAAGCTCCTTGCATGTGCTAGCCGCAATGGGCATAGCCCTGTGGAGAAATGAAAAAAAGACAAACCCTGAAAGAAACCAAACAAGAAAACCCTGAGAAATCTTCTCAACCTTGAGTTCCTGGTCTGGTTATGTCTCATTCCAGTTGTGTTCAGTTCTGGCTGCCTTGGACGGTGTGGTCACAAGTCAGGTAGCTTTCCTTTGTCTACACCAGTTTAGAGTGGACATTTCCTCATTGAAATCAAGACATCTGCTTAAGCAATCAAGCAACATTAGATTTGAGGCCAGAAAATGAGCAGAACTTTTTAGGATATATATTTTTTCTTATCCAAAGGGAAATATTGGGCCTTGTGTCACCTCTGGCCAATGCTGTAGGCAGCTCTACCTCTCCTCACGGGTGACTCAGTCAGCTCCTGTACCTTGCACAGCTCTGGAAGGAGTCAGAATGGTTGCCCCAAAGGTAGGGAAGCAGAGGTCCCAGGTGAGGGCCCACTGCTCCCAGTGGCTGTCTGGATCTGGGCTTCCCAACTTAACAGGAAAGATGGGCAGCTCTGCGAAGGAATGGTACCGGCACTCTAGTGTCCTTTCCACCCTTCCACTCTTAGCCTAGGCTGTTCGCTGGCCACTGGGCACTGGTGGCCAGTGAAGACAGACTGGGTAGCCCTGGTCCATGGTGCAAAGCACCCTTTCCTTCTTTCCGTCCAAGCCTTTCTAGTTAGACTCTAAGTCCTGCCTTTATTTCTGTCCCAGATTTTGACTTCTTTGGTTTTAACAACTAACCTTAGTTTTTCCTGGTTAATGGGAGAACTTGCTAAGGACTTTTTCTCTAACCCTTCCACCCTGGTTCTCCTTGTTCTTCCCCACCCCCCTTTTTTTTCCCTTCCTTGTTCTTATTACAGCTCCTCATTGATTCATTTGGCTGCTTCCCCAGGTATATCCATTCCAGCTGCCTGCAGGGAGAGGAGTGGCCAGTGTGAGGAAAGAGACCTGGTGGAGGTCTGCTTGTTAACGGAACATGGTGAGTTATTGTGTTAGTAAGCTTCTGTTTTAGTTACTTTGCTCTCGTTGCTGACACACAAAATTAAGGGATGAAAAATTTATTTAGCTCCCAGTTGTAGATGCTTCAGTCCCTAATTGGCTGGCTCTAGGGCAGGGCGACACACGACAGAGGGGCATCACTCAGGAGAAACAGCTCACGGTGGGCAGAAGGGAACAAAGCAACAAGGGACGACCACAGTTCTTTCTCTCCCTTTTATCTTATCCAGGCTACTTAGGGCAGGTAGCATTCACACCCTTAATCCTAGTACCCTTGATCCCACCATTGTACCATAAATTAACCTCAGCATTACACACTCCGGATCCAGCCACCTCTGAGAAAGCCCCACTTGTGACTGCATGAGGCTTTGAGGGGACATCTAGACATAAGCCATAACAGCTTCCCTGAGACAATCACTGACAAAAAGAAAGGATTTGTTCTGAAGGTTGGCAGCACAAAAACACTCACCTTATAGCCAAAAAGCAAAAGTGAGGGAGGAGGGGTTGGAACCTCCAATCCAGTTCAAGGACCGCATCCCAGTGCTCCACGATCTCACTCCTGCACTTAGAGGCCCCACCACTTCCCTGCCATAGTGCCACCATGGGACCAAGTCTTCGAGATGTGGCCTTTCAGGAGACAACTAAAACCAAACTCTAGCAATGATGGACAGAAAAGCACATATGCACCACATTAAAAGCACCCGTTGCCACTCACAGTGAGCCGGAGGGATTTCTGCATACCTTCATGGAGCTGGACCGGGTACGACCCGACGGCCTTGTAGCTTCTTTTCTCACCCCAGTAACTAGCTTGGTTGGCTTCGTCTACATTCAATGATAGCTCAGGAGCATCTCCAGAAATGATTTATTTTATTAATCTCTTTTGCTCAGAGTAGAAACAACCCTTAATGCATGCCTGTGTCGCCACTTAAATTGAATCATTTTATATATATAAAAAAGTACACTTGTATTTCCTCGTGGACAACCAAGACAGCAAAGAAGAGAAGCCAGAGCTGAGGAAGAAAAAGCTGCCGTGAGGGCATCGGTGATCTGCTGGGCTACTGCCCTGGTGTCTTTTACCTTCCGTACGGGGACCAATTTATTCCTGCCCCTCCCACTTGTTACTTCAGTTTTGATTGTTCTCTGCCTCTTCATATTGGAATTGAGGTAGCTAAAAATATAATGCATAGACAGTGGTGCAATATAAAATAAAGTTAAGAATGGTACCAGCATGCACAGGTGGGAGGTAATGAATAGACAGTTAAACTGGGACCCTTGGGAGAAAACGGCAGGGAGATGAACACCACCATCATTAGAGTCTGCAACCACTGAAGAAAAGACTGCTCGGCCCGAAGCGGGAGGCAGTGTCTCTCAGCTCACGAACTGACTGATTGTCCATGACTGTTCACCACCCACTAGTGGCTTGCTCTTTTCAAGGCACAGAGATGACCAAGACTTGAGCCTGGCCCTCAAGGTGTTCACAGGGGCATCTGCTGACAGTGGTCACAGACTCCAGAGCCTTTGATTCACTTCTAACTCATTCTATGCCATGGTTCCTGCCTCCTGCAATTGGTAAAACTAGTTCTACCACTTAGCATGGATTATTGGGCCAGGGACTTAGGTCCAAGCCAAAGACAACCACAAGGGTGCTGACCTTGGGAGAGGTCAAATATCCCCACAATTACCTACTGCTTCCTTCATATTGCATAGAGACACATCAGTGTTGGCAGAGCACAATTTTCCCACAGCACCAGTAACAAAACCTCCACCTCGCTTGTTCTTCTCACCGTGTGACCCTGACATGTGACCCCTGGCTGATAGGGTTTCTGTCCTTCCCCCTTTGAACCTGGTTAGGGCTTTATAACAATAACAAAGTACTGTAGAATTGATGTAGAACATCAGAGCTGAGGCTATAAAAATGTCGTGCACTTCATTCTGTTCTCTTGGGACAATTGCTTGTGGAACCCAGCTACCACCATCGGAGGAAGCTGAAGTCCAAGGGGTTCCCCTGGGGTAGAAGCCAAGGCCCCTGGCATGGCCACCTGGCCAGGTTCTTATCCAACAGCCCCATGCCTTTGCCAGCTGGGCTAGTGAGCCTCTGACCCTGCAACCCTGGCCCTACCTGAGCTGCCCAGTGGAGGCCTGTGCAAGAGACGGAACTGTTCCCACGAGCCCCGCCCACCTTGCAGATTCCTGAGCACAACAAATGCCTATTGTTGCTTTAAGCTGCTAAATTCTAGGTGGTTTATTAGGCAGTGACAGATGGCTGAAGCTCCCTGCCAATCAGATTTTCTCCCCTGGGAAGTACAAATGCTAGCTGCATTCCAGAGGTGGGCCGTTGCAGCTCACGCTGGAGCTGGCTTTTAACTCTCACAAGCCCCAGTGTGTGTGCTCATCTTGGTAATTCTGATAGCCAACGTGACCGGCTATGAAAGAGCAGCTGTCTCACAGTGCTCTCGATTCTTGCAAATTCTAGCACCAAACCCCTGTCCCTGAGAGTATCTAGGATGTCTGCTGCACTCTGGAGAAAACTAGTGTGCTCTTTCCTTCTGTTCTAACTAAAGGGGGCTGTAGATTTCACCTGATACCCAACCCCTCACCAGCACTGAAGTCTGGAAACCTAAGCTTTTTTCCTCATTACTGCTGGTCCAACTTCTGGGAATTGGACCCTGAACCTGCCACCTTCTTGTGTCTCTATGACTTCTTATTTTAGGCTTCTTGGAAGTTTCAACACCTTGCTAAACATTGTCCCACTGCTCATGGTTCAGGAGACAATCTTGAAAGTGGGGAAGCATAGAGTGAGCTTGTAGGTTCTTTTCTGAACTGATTTGATAGTGTTAGGATTAAATGAGATGGGATCTGCTGAGAGCCTCACGTCCCAAGGCCAGGAGTGCTAGCTCATCAGATACCTATGTTGTGAAACAGAACCACTCTGTGGAACAGAACCTCCATTGTTGGGTGTGATAGGCACCAACACAGAGGCTTCTGTTCCCTGCTGCCTTCAGACAGGTTGGCCAATGAGAGGAGGGCAGAATTATTTCACAGGGCTGGAAGGAAAACCCTTAAAAAGTGGCTGACCTAGTTGGGAGGCTCACCCTCGTGCTGTCCCTCCCTCTCCTTGTGATGTGATGCTGCAGTTAGGGCCACCCTTCCGGAGCCTGTGGAGACCCTCAGGTGGAGCCCAGCACTTGGGGGTGGCAGAATGCACCAGGTCCCAGGTGAGCATGGAGATCACCTCAGTGTCCTTCCTGTGTGAGAACCAGCCTCTTAGGCCAGACAGATAGCTCAGTGGCTTAAGTACCTGCCTGACAAATACAAGGTCCTGAGTTCAATCCCCAGTACCGCAAAAGAAAAACTCCCTACTGAAAACAATGTTATATTATGCTGCCTCTGCAGTGAGAGGGTGAAGTCAATCCCTGATGGATGCACACAATAAACGCCAGTCAGGATTACTTCCCTCCTGGACATTTCTCTCACTGTGGGACTCTGTTGCTGTGGTCCAGCCGTCACCAGCTTGGTCTGTTCCGCTTCTGACAAACCTAAAATTAGGAAGTACTTGCACCGTGTGCAGATTCTGGAGGAACAAGGATGCTGAAACAGATTGGACTTTTCTTAGCTGGGTCCTTAGGAGGAGCCTTCCTGTCCATTGGCTATCAATGTACAGATGGGTCTCTGCGACCCAAGAGAGTGGGTCCCATGGGAAGGCTTCTTTATGTTGTCTCTGCACTATGGATCTGCTATTCGCCCATGCTATGTTCTAATATCAAGGCGTGGAGGATGAAATTAAATGAGAAGTATGAAGAAGAGCTAGCAATTAGGAAGAAGACAGATGCTCTAATTATTTTCTTTTTTATTTATTTATTGGATATAGGGCCTCACCAAGTCGTTCAGACTCGTAGTGATCCTCCTGTCTCAGCCTCCCCAGTGCTGGAATTAGAGGTGTGAGCCACCACTCCTGGGGCCTGCACAGCATGTGATAACAGGTATTGAACCTGGGTCCTCACACTTGACAGGCAGGTGCTTAGACCACTGAGCTATCTCCCCAGCCCAAAGAAAAGGTTTTGTCTTGAAGATTTATTTTTTCATTTTTGAAAAAAAAATTTTTTTAAATCTCGTGTCCATAATTAAAATTTAATTCCTTCATTTAAAAATGTTCTGTAAGGAAGAATAAAGGTGATAATAGTACCTTACAGATACACAGAATATCCACTTGACTTTTTGGTTAAATAATTTTGTATTAAGCAAGTTCAAATCTGTAAGAACTTTTTTTGGTATCATTGCATTTATTTAAGGAGGTATATAAATGAAAACATTGAAATCGTGAGGGTAACATTACATTTTATGGTTCCAGAAATTAAAAAGATTTTCCTTGAGAAAGATGTATAACTCACCCCTTTATTCTTAGTAAACAAGATTTCAGTAAACAAACATCTTAGTTCAAATTTCTATTCTAAGTATTGATATGGATCCATTACACAGAAAGTAATAAGGAAATATTTTTCTCTTATAGTACTTAGTTTATAAATGTTTTTCTATCTATAATTCCTGAGTAAACAGTTTAGCCTATGGACATGTGCTTATTTATTTTTATTTTTCAACAATGAGCTGAGAATAATTTATACATATACATATTTGTATACCTGACATTGATAAAACTAAGTCAGAAAGAAAATATTGTTATATGTGTTATTCTCAGCATGAAAAATAGGCGATAAAAAAGTAAAATTCTCAGTCAGGCTTAAAGCTTTGATAGTTTTACCAGCCAGTCCTAATCAGTAGCATTGGGGCAATTCTTCCGTGAGGTTTGAAGGCTAGAATTTAGGCACAGCTGGAATGAAAGTAAAGTGATGAGCGTAGCCGCGAGCAGTCCATCTGACCTCCAAAAACCATACTGCATTGTTTTTATTTATTTTATTTTTTAAAATTTATTTTTATTTTTTCCATAATTTTATTGATAAACAAATAGCGATGAGACAGTTTCAAACCAAATTGGTAGGACAGTTTCAATAATTAACACATTGCATACATTCTTCCTAGTAGTTATGAGAATCAAACCCAGCATTTTTTAATGTTATTTTCAGTTAATTTTAAATACAAGACATACATGGTATTCAATTATTATTGACCTATAAGATTATTTTTAGCTTGTTGATGCAAAGTTTTCACATTTCCATCTAAGGCCGAGGAACACAATGATCACTCTTAGCTGAGAGCTACACTGAGAAGACTGTTGCTCATGTTTATAGAAGATGCATATCACTCGCTTACTAAGCCCTGCACATGCAGACCAAGGAAATGAAACCCAAAGAATACACTGTTCGCTGTTTGCCAAACCCAGGTACGGTACCTATTGGCCAAGTCCCAAAGGCCGGGGATGATCATGTGACATGAACGTGGCTCCCAAGCCCTCTGCACAACCGAAAGCTAACAAACAAAAGCCCACCCGCCCGTGGTTTTCTTGAGCACATCACCGTTATCCTCCTAACTGTGCACACTGCTGAAGTGAACATCTTCAAGTTATCTGAAGCACTTTGGTGCAGGAATCTAACCGCCTAGAATACAGCATCATTTCCAGCAGAGCTGAGCTCATGTACAGCATCCACAAAAGGCTCTATGTAACATAATTGTATGAATCGCTATTGCTATCTCACAAGCATGATGCATTACTTAGAAAAGGCGGTAGGGGACAAAACAGGTGCATAAGAATGACAACCTCTCCTCCCAGGGGACTCCAAGGAAAATCAAATTTTGATGCCAAACAAGATAGTCTGTGCAGCTAAAAAAATAAATAAGATTGAAGTAACTGGTTGTTTGAGCATACAATTATCAATAGCCAATCAGAATGACTCCAGTTCTCCCTAATATGCAGGCACTTTGCTGGACACTAGCAGGTTGCAGAAATGCATCTACGAGTGGTGCTGCTCAGGACTACCTTTCTTTTTTCTTTCAGTGGGGAGAGAACCCACGGCCTTCACATGCAGCTACACCTACCCAGGCTTGGCTTGAATTCACGATCCACCTGCCTCAGCCTCCCCGAGTGCTAGAGTTACAGGTGTGTGCCTCCCCCACTGCTTATAGCTATTACATGGAAACCCCAGAGTCCCTCCTGAGTGTCCTGTACACGTGAAAAAGTCCCATGTGTTATTCAGTGTGAAGTTTCAATATTTTCCCCACCAGGAGAATTGCAGCAACACCTTCCCAAGGGACATTGTGTCTTCTTATTCCAATAGGTTCAGAATTTGCTCTGATTCTGACAGAAGATGAAACTAATACCTATGTTTTATATTTATTCAATGGGAGGCATTTTCCCACAGGTAGCATAAATTGATGGGTTAAACCACCAAAAATTTTTTAAAAAGTATTTTTCAAAAGCACGCATTTATGTTGACATTATTCCCACTGCTACGGAAGTCAGAGGGAGCACTTGCTGCTCCACAATGTCAGGACTGATGCAGGCTTTGTGCTTGGTTGTGGATGCCGCCCCAGAGGGGAGTCACAAGTCAGCATTCATACACTACAACAGCTTCCTGGGGGGGTTCACTGGGCAGTGTCCTTAACATGGTCTGCTTAGAGGGACAAAAATGCAATAAAACTTCTCTCATTAAACTATGTTAAAGTCAGATTATACTCTCATTGGCTCTCCAATTAGGGTAAATTAATAACATTGTTTTACTGAACATAAAATCTGAAACATAAAATTAAGTTTCATTGGAAGCAACTCTTCAAATTGTAATGCACTCACTGTACACACTAATTGGACAGTAATAAAAAGATGTCTGGGTGCTAGGGTTGTTTACTGGCTGTTTTCACCCACACTAACTCCATGGAACTTTCCAGAATAAATACCTGTCTAAAGAGTAACTTATAGACATCTGTACATTTCTCAGATATAAACTCAATGGTACTTTGCTGAGGTTTGTTTCCTCTGGAATTTGAAGTTATTTAAAACACTGAAAGAAATATTTTATATCACACAATTTTTATCAAATGAGATTCCAGGACCCCGTCTTATACTTCTGAGAATGTCCAGAGTTCATTATTTGATAAGGTCATATCAAGGTTAAAGGCCTGAGTGTTCAGCAAAGATCTTAGATACCCAGAAAAGCAAACTGAGACTCTTCTGAGAAAGAGAAACCAACTTAAAATGGCAAACACACATATAAAAGAGATAAGATATGACGATTCAGGAGACATCCATTTTGGCATAAATGTCCAAGAGTCTTTCTGGATCATAAGGTGATTTATGAGTATGCAAAACAGTGATGAATGTAAAGAGCCGTGTAAGGACGTGCTGACGTGAAGCTGACAGACAGCTCTGTTCCAGTGGTTGGCCAGGGTGACTGCCTTTTGGCAAAGCTCTGTGCTCCCCACGGGAGCATGACAGCAGTAGTTAAACACAGCCAGATAATGGGACTGTTCAATTGGATGGAGAGACCTCTTTGGCCTGAAACTCTGCCTTTAAAATTATCTGCATACTTCAGAAAGCAAGCACTTGCTTTGTGGATTGGTAGAAGGCAGGAGAGGGGCTTCTGTTATGCACCAAGGCAGCCTTTCCACAATCCCATTCAGCAGCGAAGGTCCGGTTAACTTCCTCTCCTCTCAGATCAGAGGCAACTAGCAAAATAAATAAAGTCTTCAGTTTTTGTGTCTTTCTTGGAATAAAATATCAAGGGTCCTAACAAAGCTGAGGACTCTCCATTCATTGAATTATTTTTTTAAAGTGAGAATCAGAAAACTAAGGATTCAGCAGAAACAGATTTTTGCGAGGGACGCGGTCTTATGGGTCCTTGTGTATTTCACACCATTCCTTTGAGCAAAAGAACATCAACCAATACAGCAGAAGGTCACCACTGGCGCACTGACAGCAACCTCATGGGATGCTGGGAAAAGGCATGTCCCAGCCTGGCAGGAAAGAACGCGCGGCAGCACAGCTGCACCCGACAAGGGTACAGAGAGCCCCCTTTCCCGCCTGGTTGCAAAAGAGTGCAAAGACCTCTGAATAAGAAGGTCACAAATGACTCCTGCCTGCACCCACCTGCTACCCACATCGACAGGCCAGGAGCCTGTGAGGAAAGGCGAAAGTGCTGGGGAGGGTCGCCAGCAGGGGCGATTTTAACCGAGCAAGAAACCATTGGTTCGTTCTGGAAGCTTTCTAGTTCCTCGAGAATTCCCCAAAGGCGGCCAGGCTGCGGCTGCGTCAGTCTGAGTGACGCAATGCCATCTCCTCAGGACTGCGTACTCTGTCGCCTGATGTTCTCAGCTGGTGACAGCAAGCGAGCTGCCCGGGGGTGGTGTAGACATTGAGACCCACACTTGGCCTGGTCCTCCCGGGGACCTCCCCCTCCTGGAGCCAAGGTCTTGCTGAATGGAGGAAGAGCTTGTCAGAGCTCTTGAATAGTGAGAGGAAATGATCCAAAGCTGCTTAGGTTATAAGCTGACCCAGAAGGAAGCCATAGATACAACGGCTTCCTGATTTAAACCCTGAGGAATGAAGGAGCAAGGTAACAAGCGGAGGGGCAGATTGTGTGAGATGGGGTATCGGAGGAGGGGGCCGCTCACAGGGAAGACCAGGCCCTCTGTGGCTCCTCCTCAGCCCTGAGCAGCTCTGAGGACGACAGGGGACAGGAGATGCGGACAAGACATGGCGACAGTTCATCTGTTCATGTGGATCTGAAATTCATTAAGCTGCATGCTCTCCGTCCTCCGTGGGCAGGCCCAGCAGGCTCCCTCCGGGGGCGACTTCTCATGGAAAATATGAGTACCTTTTGGAGCTACGATTCACTGTCACTGTAAGAAAACAAAAACAGAAGGAACAGTGGTGCGTCACCAAGATGCCATGGAGGGGTGGTCACGCCACCACAGTGGAGACCATGCCGCTCACCATCACCAAAACAGAGGCCACTGCCAATGTTCTGTTGATCCCTGGGGAGGAAGCCCATGGTGCCAAGAAAGAATCCTTCCCTCTCCGCCTCCTGCTACATCGCTCCCTGCTGCTAAGGCCAGAGAGCCAGATGGAGTTGGGGGTTCCCCCCTTTAATTAAATCTAATCCCACTCTCTATGAAGAGATGCCAAATTGCCTTTTAAAAAAATTCCATATGTTGTTTTCCCTCAAGAGTCGGTGGTCCTGGCGTGTTTTCAGCAGCGCAGCGTGTGCAGACCCAAGAGGACCTGGAGGTGCTTCCTCGGTGTCACTTAGCATTCAGGCGTCGGGCGTCTGGAGGTGTGCGTGCACAGAAGTTAGAGAGTTGGTATTTGAACGTGACTGTGCTGTTGGCTGAGTTGCACTTTCCTTTTGAACTTGGCTATCTCTGCCAGATATCTGGCTTCGAAGCCTTCCCCAGTGGGATGGTGGCTCCACCCAGGACTTTTTTACCTAGTTGTCTCTTTAGTTCTCTGACCCCTTCCCTCAAATTCGAGCAAGACTATTTTCAGTCAATTCTGCCTCCAAGGAAGCACTGGAACAATAGAAATGAATAGGTGTAGTGTCACCACAGAGCATGGGCTGCAGCAGATGACATCCAGTGTGCTGCTAGGTCAACGTCCAACTCAGTGAGACACCTCAAGTTAGCCAGGCTCGACAGTGTGTACCTGTCATCCCTCTACTGGGGACACGGGTACAGGAGAATCAGTGGAGCCCAGAAGCCCGAGGCTAGGCTGGGCACACAGGGAAACCTCATTTCAAAAACAAAAGAAAGCAAACAAAAGTCATGTTAGGGCCGGGGAGAGAGCTCAGTAGAATAAGTGCTTGCCTGGCAAGCGCAAGGGCCTGAGTTCAATCCCTGGTTCTGCCAAAAAAAAAGACATGTTTCCAAAAAGGTTTTGAAACAACCCAGATGGATGAATTGATTGCTTCCTAGATAGATAATAGATCCGAGATCGATCCACCCATGACATTGCTTGTGAGTGCATGTGAGTACGTGAGTGTGTGCGCGCACGTGTGTGCACATGCATGTGCATGTGCGTGTGTGCTATTTGTTTCTATGTTCTGAGGCCAAGAGAGAGCTGTGATCACAGGAAAGAACAGTGGGAAAGAGGAGGAGAACAGGGTTTTGTCTGAGTCAGGCAGAGAACAAAAAATCACCTTTACAAGAAAAACCTGTTGGAAATGGAAGCAGTGTCATGGAAGGTTTAGACATGTTTTGGGCAGGGCTGCGGCTCTGTTCATGGAAGATTTAGACATGTTTTGGGCAGGGCTGCGGCTCTGTTCATGGAAGGTTTAGACATGTTTTGGGCAGGGCTGCGGCTCTGTGTGCAGCACCTGCCTACCGTACACCAGGCCCTGGCTGGCTTCCCAGAACCCCTACCCCGAGGAGCAAGAGCAGACGCTAAGAAACCCTTCCACGCTGCCACCCCGGGCCGCCCTCCCGCCAGGCTAGTCATTCTGCTTCGTCCCTTGGAAACCGGGTGGCAGCAACATAGTGTTCCCAAGATCCTGAGTCCGCTCCACAGAGCAGCCCCCGAGCAGCAGGCGTCCCTCTCCTGGCCTTACCTTGACATTTCAGCCGTTCTAACCAGCGAGAGTAGAAAGCCAGCCAGCAGGGCCAAGCGCCCTTCCCCAGGACACTGATCCGTGCCCAGCTGATCTAGCAGAAGTGACTTTGAGCTAATTGCTAGAAACCAGTCCGCAGGCACTGGAGAAAATACGAATCAGCAAAGTGAACAAGCAGGTGGCGTCACCACCGCTAGCACGCTGGGGTTCGCTCTCTCCACAGCAGGCTGTGGTGTGCACAGGGCTCTGTACTGGGTTTCCCTTGCTCTCACGCAGGTGTAGACGTCGTCACTCGATCACACGCTGTACACTACTGCCTGGGGCCGGAGGAGAAACTGGGCCGCAGAGGATGCAGCTAGCATGTGCAAAGGCCCTGGGGTCAACCCTCGGCTCGCAGTTAGTGAATAAATGAACAATACACACATAAATTTACATACGCATCTAAATATCACACAACACCTTTTTAGTGGCTACATAGCTCTCTTTGTCTTACTAGATTAAAAATAAACATTCAGGATTCTTCCAATATAAAATTTTTGTTTTATACAAATATCTCCAATTGTTACTTTTACACAGATCTCTATAAGAGTACAAGTCAGAATGTCAAACTATCCTTTTCATCAAATTATCCCCTTCCCTAGAAATTTTATATAATTTGAATTCTCCCAACATTTCTCTTCAAAAAAAATTCTTTTACTCCCAACCTCTTCATCTTGGATTTTTTTTTCTTTTTTCTTTCTTTCTTTTTTTTTTTTGTTTTTGTTTTTGTTTTTGTTTTGACACAGTCTCACTCTGTAGTCCAGGATGGACCTGAGCTTGTGTGAGCCTCAGAGGTGAAAATTGTACCAAGTTTGCACTTTTATTACTTTTATTCATTTATTTCATTGCTAAGAAGAATAAACTTTTTAATGATAAGAGGTAATTTCAATTTATTCTTTGGTTGAATGTATTGATGTTTGTTCATGTTGAAAATAGAACAATTATCTTATGATTGGTTTGGCTATTAAGAATACTGATAATTTTAAATGGAGATGGAACCCAGGGCCTCTCACAGGCAGGAAAGCTCTCTGTGCTGAGCTATACCCTGTTCCCAATAATAGTAATTTCTTGCTTATGATATACACAGCAAGAACTTTCCCTCCCTTCTAGGATTAGTGTATTGTGTTGTTGGGTTTTTTTTTCTTTTGGCAGAACTGGGGATTGAACTCAGGCCCTTGCACTTGCCAGGGAAGCGCTTAGTCCACTGAGCCATCTCCCCTGCCCCAGCCATCTCCCCAGCCCCTTGTGTTTTCAAGTCAGTTGAGTTTTCAAGCTTGTCTCACTGTTAAATCCACCCTTCTCTAACACACTTTCTGATTTGTGCATCACAGGATTCCTGGCAAAGCTCCTCCTTTAAGTTACATAACTCTGACCTATATTTTCCTGGATTTTTGTTTTTCCTTTTGAAAATTACCTGCAATTATAGCAAGAGGTATAAGATATAAGGTTCCAAGTGTCTCCTCAAATTCACTGAACACCCACTTGGCAGGAAGTGTTACTTTGTGCTGTATTTCATGTTTGCATATCCTCGAGGGCTCACAGTTTTTCTTTCCCTCTTGTGTAAGTGCCCTGGCTGTTTGCGTGTGCTTATTAACCCAAATGAAATGCGCTCGGGGTTAGTAAGAGGTTGGTGTGAACTGAACATAACTTTGCATTGTTTTCATTCAGGAATGCAGTATATGTTTCCATTCCTGCAAATCTTGTCCTTCAAGAAAATTTGGAGGACTGGGGGTGTACTCAGTAGTAAAGAATGTGCTTAGAAGGAATGGTGTCCAGGGTTCCATCTGTAGCACTCCCCCAAAAATTAATGAAAACTCCAACTTAACAATGTATATTGAGTTTAATCCTCAGCACAAATCCACACCAGTGAACAAAGAAATGTTAACTGTAAAAAAATCTATCCCTGTGGTGTAATCCCAGCACCCAGCTGAGGCAGGAGGATCACAATTCTGAGTCTGTCTGGGCCATGGAGCAATTTATCAAGATGCTGTCTCACTATTTTTAAAAACTGCTGGTGATGTAGTTCAGTAAAAAGGCCCTGAGTTCAACTTCCAATATTGCAAACGAGTAATTACGCCGTGCATTTGTTGTCGCTGGCTGTTGGCTGATCACATTCTGTGTGGCTTTTACGATAGAGTAGGAAAGTGTTGACAAGCAGCTTTTTTTAGCATAGTAAGTAAGAGTGCAGGCTCAGACAGTCAGAGTTTGAACCGGGGCTCATCACTCTTTGATGCATGACCGGGGACAAGTCACCCTCTCTTAGCTATAGTTTCTGGCTTCACCTCATCTGCAAGACATTCCCAGTGCCACCAGGTGCCTTACACGGTTGCTGAAAGAATAAGTGAGGTGTGAGCGTGGGGCTCAGTGGCACCACTCGCCTCACACACACAAGTCCCATCCCTAGCACTATGCGTGCACACACACACACACACACACACACGTGTGTGTGTGAGTAAATGAGAAAATGCAGGCAAAACAACCTGACATTCACACACAGACTTTACACCAGCAAATGTTCATGGGCAGAACACTAGCTTGAGCATTTGTGCAAATATTCAAAGACTTGAAGAAACCGTTTCCCAAAACAGACTTTGAATTTGTAAGGAGCGTTTTGTCCCACACGGCTGCTTACCTAATGTGTCAAACAGCAAAAGAAGCCACTGACTGGTGCAGCGCTTCCTGCTGCGGCCCTGGGGCCCACAGTCGGCCTGATGACCTGGCCGGTGTGAGCTGCAGGGACTTAAGCTGTGGGACATCAGGTCACACCTGGTGTAGTCACTTTCTCGGTGGCGCTGTGGTCCCCAGACCTTGCCCTGCTCCCTCTCACTTGGCCACTTACTTGGTGAGACCTGTTCCCTAGTGTCACGCTGGTTACTCAGCAGCTCTGTGAAGTGATGAAATCCACCCAGGTGTTCTTAACTGTAGCAAATCCTAGAGTTCCCTATTAAAAATATCTGGGCACACTGCCACAGAATTGCAGCAAATAAAGCAAGCAATCCCACTTCAAACCTGTGTGGCTTAAGTCAGTGTGAATGTGCGTCATTTTAGCAATTTATCTATGAGAGTGACATTAATGAGTAATTTGTCCGGGGGTGTTCTATTGATATTTTAAGAGTGTGGAACACCTCCCCAAAACCATGCATAGCAGGCTGACAAACTGTAAAAACAGGTTGAATGGAGTAAAAAGCATCTCTGGATGATGATCTGTAAGAAGACATTGGATTGGCAGGCACCAGTGCAGTGTGGACGGAGCCAACTTAAATACTTTGTTTCGTAACTGTCCCTTTGTTGCAGTTGGGATCAGATAAGTCATCTTTGTCCTCCTGACTGGTCTGTCTTGTAACAATCCCTCTTTATGACCACAGCTAATGTACCTTATCTCCAAAGATCAAAATAAGCCTACACTAAACCTTCCGTGTGCTCCGATGTGCAGTTTGGTGGGAGTGCAGAGTTCAGCTTGGCACAAAGGCAGGTAGGAATTAGAAGGGGCTCCCTTGCTCATCACTGATGCGATGTCCCTTCTCCTGCCCACACAAGGCCTGCTGGGCCGCAGTGGAGAGGTCACACATCTGAGTCACGTCAGAGCAGGTCTAGAATCAGTGCAAGACACAGAGCTCGTGCCCACAGTGTAGACATAAACCGGGCCACTACTCAAGCGGTACTGTGGTATTCAAGGTTTAGTACAGCCCCCCTCAACCCCCTGCACTAACAACGGTATTTGAGCCTTAACATCCTACAGGGTTATAACCCATTATTCTACACTCCTTCTGGTAGCAAACTCAAGTTGAGAGAACGTGATCAGTGTGTAGTACTTGATGGCTTGAAGTAGATGCTTAAGTAACTTTTGAGGAACTAGAGAAGAAAGAATGAAAGAAACTCAGAAACAGAAAAACAAGGGGAAAACAAAGTCACACAAGTCTCCTGTTTTCTTGTAATAAGTAATTAAGCCCCAGGGCCAGGGAGATAGCTTGGTGGTCTGCGTCCCTGCCTGGTAAGCGCAAGGACCCAGGTTTGAGCCCCGATACTGCATGCCACGCCAGCCCCAGAACCGTAGGCGGGCTGTGTTGGCCACTGAAACCAGGCATGGTGGTACATGCCTGTAATCCCAGGATTGGGGAGGCTGAGACAGGAGGATCCCTAGGAGTCCAACATGCATAGTGAGACCCTATACCAAATAAGTAAAGAAAAAAATTTTAAAGAAAATAAAGCCCCAGGGGACTCAGGTCAACAATTTCTGATATTGCCAGTGAAGTGGAAGACCCAATACTATTATGGGCTACTGAACTCTTAGAATATTTTGCTGAGTTTATACACCTATAATATTCAAATAACGGAACTTAACAAAAAAAAAGGGGGGGATACAGATGAATGTCCATTTTGTATCTGTGTATTCAAAGTGGTTAGGATAGATATATAGTTACATTCTCTTAATGAATAGAGTGATTTGTTCTAATGGTGTTTGTAAATAGGATATCATGTCTGCATCTTGTACAGCAGTTAACCACTAGGAAGAATGTATGCAATGTGTTAATTATTGAAACTGGCCTACCAAAACAAACAATCAAAATAAATAAATAAAAGCTTTTTTTAAGAAAAAAGAAAAGAAAGTCCCATCAGAGAGTGCCCCATGGGAGTCATTAGCCACGGAATCACTGCCCTGTGCTGGCTTTTTTCCTGCCAAGTGCTCTTTGTTGGTTTGCAATCTAGAAGATGTCCTTTTATCTATGCAATATCACTTCTATTTTAATGAAAATGTAGTTGTAACAGAAAATCTTCACGGGGAGATGGCTCAGTGGAATAAGCGCTTCCCTGGCAAGTGCAAGGGCCTGAATTCAATCCCCGGTTCCACAAAAAAAAAAAAAAAAAAAAGAAAAGAAATGAAAAAAAGAAAATCTTCTCTAGATTGGGCTTTATCCCAAAGTGTCATATAAACTTTAACAAATCACTTAACCCCTCTGAGTGTCAGGCTTACTTAGCTGAGTAATTTCATTTTTAACTGATAATGCTGATATGGTATAAACAGTGTCTAGCACATGTTAGGTTCTCAAGAAATACTTTTTTTCCTCAAAAGGAGTTTCCCTATGCTGCCCAGGTTGGGCTTTAAACTCCTGGGTTCAAGTGACCACCTTCTTGCCTCTGTCTCTCAGATAGTTGGAGCTGTAGAAGCCCACCACTGCCAGGGAGATAGCTCAGTGGCATAAGCGCCCGCACGGCAAGCATGAGTTCAATCCCTGCTTGAATCTTGAGTTCAACCCCCAGTACCAAAAATAAATCAATAAATAAATAAATCATACCACTATGTCTGGTTTGATCAATAAATATCCTTTGTAAAATTACAGACACAATTTTACGACTTAAAAACAAGACAAAGAAAAGGGAAGAAATTCATGGAATTCAACTGATCTGAACTTTTCTTGAAGAATACTTTTGTTTCCTTTTTTGTTGTTGTTGTTTGTATTCAGAATCAAACTCAAGACCTTGCGCTTGCCAGGCACTGACCAGGCATGCACTGTGCCACTGAGCTATCTCCCTGGCTCTTCTTGTGGAACAATGAAGAAAGCCATTTTTATAGCACCATTCAGCTCAGAAACATGAACGAACAGTAGGCTTATTATTATATAAGAACAGGTGTGCTGTCTTATCCCTTCTCTGGCTTAATTTCTTAGGTAATAGTACCTATGCGTCTGGCATGTAGAAAACCCTATGCAAATGTCTCTGGCCATTATTATTGTAGTTTGAAAACTACAAATCCATTTGAGTACACCCAAATCTAATTCTCTCCCTAATCTTTCTCAGTGCTGTTGCTCCATGTAAAATCATCATTGTGGCCAAGAGACAGCAAAGCAGAGGAGCCGTGTGCTTGGCTAATCAGTGCAAGTCCTCGCGTGTGGCTATTCATCTCAGACACAGAAATGCAAAGCCTTCAGGAAGCGCCTAGAGCCGCCTCGGGGAAAGGAAGAAAAGGCGGGCTGGCCCAAAAGGGCGATGATAAAAGGGACTCTATCTTTCTCCACGCCACTGTCTAGTGGCATTTTGGGAGTGTGTTAGGAGGGTGGGGTCATACAATGAGGGAGTGTGTTTTCTATGGAGTTTAGACAATCAAGCATAAAGCCAAGAACAACCTGCTTTGCATTGTCAGCTCCTGCCAAGGCTACCAAGGTCATGATGAAATTCTCTACAGCCCTAGGACGGACCTCTCCTACCGTCATTTTTGTCTCTTTACTGCCACTGACATTTTCCCCTTATACAAAAGGACAGAAAAAGGAATTATGACAGGAAAATGCTAAGATGGGGAATAAGAATAAAATCCCCTCCCTCCCTCCCTCCCTCCCCCAACTCCCTGTTGCCTTTTACCGTACCAGTCACCTAGGTTCCCCATGGAACTTTGCACATAGCGGTCCTCATGAAAGTCCCACTCAGTGGAAGCTCAAGCAGCTATCTGCCCAGCATGCCCAAGACCTCCTGGGTTGGCTATCCAGGACCGTAAAAATCCATGATAAATTTGAGAGTCTATGCCTCAAGAAAACAACCTCTAATAAGGATGAGGAAAGTGATGAACAACAGCTGGCGATTGGACGTGGGGCAAGGGAGAAGGACATGCAGAGAAGGACAGCGGAGGTGTTGGCACAGGGTGTGGCCTATTAAGGACAGGATGGCCATGAGCACCACGCCTTTCCCCAGAAGGGGGTGGACCTCGTGGATGACAGCGCTCTACCAGTTACGTCTGCAGCACCATGGCGGGCTGAGCCCTGCATATGAGCCTGTCTTTGTTTAACCCAGATGGATTAAGTATGCTTTCCTCTGAATTCCATCTTTAGTGACTGTCACATACTCAGGGAAACATGAAGTCACCTGCACATTGCTTAAGAGATGAGGAAGGATGACTCACAGAGTGAGTTACTTCAAACCCCTAAATGCCAGCTTGGGTGACAGTGGCACCATGTTGCTGGAGATACCACTGTGCTGGAGGACAGAAGGTATTTGCTATCTAGACAACCGTCGGAAGATGCACGCACTCACAGAGAAGGCTTCTGGAATGTGACTGAATCATGGGGGAGGGGCAGTGAAATGTGAGCTGAGGATGCGGGCCTGGTTGGAAGGGGCGGGCCCGTGGGGCGTGGCCAGGAGGTGTGCAGCTCCTTTCCTGCCCCTCCCTCAGCTCTCAGCTTCCTGGCTGCATTGGGGTGAGCATCCCCTGGCCCCTCCAGTGGTGAGGTTTCTGCCCTAAAGCCAGCGGACTATGGGCTGAAACCTCTAAAAACGTGCCCCCAGATAAACCTCTCCTCCTTTAATTTGTTGGTGTTGGGTATTGAGTCCCAGTAAGGAGGAAATGACTAAGACGCATGGGAATTCTCTGCACTTTCTGCTCAATTTTGCTGTGAACCTAAAACTGCTCTATAGAATAATGTTTTTAAAAGCCCATGGGAGAGAAGGGAGAACGATTGTCGTGCCATCAAAAGCGTTCGTTTCATTTGCATTATGCTTTAAATTTTAGACAGTGGTTTTAGTCTCAGATGACCCCTATGAAACTAGAAGGGCAAATTCCTGATTTCCATTTTGCAAGAGGAGGCAATGGCAGCTCAGGGCCAACGCGACTGTTCTTAGTCTGAAGAGCTAATCAGCATTCACATCAGCACTGAAAAGCCATCCTCTACCTCGAAGCCCTGTGGCCAGCGTGCGTCCCACCTGGATGTCCAACAATCGTCAAGCTTTGAGACAGAAAAGGAAATCTCACTCTGTTCCAGATAAGATATCCAAAGTAAATGTTTTGAGGCCCGCTAATGTAAGAAAGAAATGTAAATTAAATTCCAACAGGAAAGAAGGATCATCTGAACGGTGAGGTGGTCCAGGGACCTGCCTCTCTTGGCCCTGAAACCCTGGTGCCCAAGTGGAAGGACGGGAGCTCAGGCCAGTGTCCTGTGGATGAAAGGCAGACAGATCCGGGGCCGTGGAGGGCTAGAACCGCTCCTTTGAAAGATAAAAATGTCACATAAAATTCTCCAAATGGTTGAAGGCTCTCCCCCAACCCCTGTCCTTTTTCTTGCCTTAGGGGTAGAAATGAGCAACCATTTGCTTTAATGAACAATTTCTTAATATTTCCCCAAGTCTGATTTTTTGCAAGGCTTCACCACTGCAAAGTGCTGTAAGGTTAAGTTCTTGTGCAAGCAGTCATTTCAAAGGGCAAGAGGCAGGCGTGTAAACACAGGTGTGTCGCGCATTGCAGGGCGCGCATCAGGGCGACAACCTGAACCCTGTGCAGGAGAGGCTTAGTGGCTCATTTTTAGGTAAGGTAACAACGTGGGGGAAATACTTCCTTCGTCATACACCCTACAGCAATTTTCTTTGGCCTGCTTATTAGGAATTGGGAATCTCTTTCAAACAGATGGAATCTTCTCTGAACTGGTGATGAAATTTGACATATAAATACCTAGAAAAGTCCTACTGGCTTAACGCTACAATAAGATGGAGACTTTGGTACCGAAATTTTGTGTGGTGTTGTGTTGTGTTGTGTTGTGTTGTGTAGAGAGATGTCGGATGGCTTAGGGAGAAGAGGCAGAAAAAGAGTCCAAAAACCAAACAGCTAACAGACTCATTCTACTGTTTAGTAATGACGTGCTACTTGCAAAGATCTGGCCTTAGGAACACCGGGTACACGTGACACGGGGTGCACGTGGTGGCATTTAAGGCTCCGGGCGCGAGAGCTCTCCTTATGGCTGGCAGAGAGCAGGTGAGTGGTGTCTACCCTGCTCTAAAGCTGGCTCTGCTTCCTCCAACACCAGTGTCCTATTTCCAGCCCAAGCCCAGATGCTCCCATCCCTGGTCATCCACAGGCTGTTCCTGCCCACAGCCAGGTGTCCCCCGGGTCACGGCGCTGTTCTGCAGAGCAAATCTGCAGCTTGCTAAATTATTCATCCCATTTCCCACGAGCCCAGCCTACACCCCAGCCAACACAGGCACTGTAATCCTCACAGAAGATAGTTTAAGCGAGATCGCCAAGTGCGGCTAATTACACCAAAGTCCCAGGGCGCCGAAATGTTCTAGAGAGCAGAGCCACCTAGTGGTAGGATGGAATATATGTTTTTTAATTTCCCTCCTATAATAATCCAGGTGGGCTTTTAAAAAATTGTTTTTTCTAAAGGTTTCTCTTCCTCCATTCAACCCCTTTGGGACTGTCACCCAGTTCTATTTTCTTTACCAAACATAGATCCGAGGGAGTCAACCGTATAGTTTTGTATTTTCTGAACCCCCCCACTTCCTTTTGTCCACACTGCACATGTACATCTCCGCGAAAAGTCTAAAATTGGCAGGTGCAGAGAAAGCTAGGGGGAAGGGCCCCCGCGGCCCCCACAAGCCTCCTCTCCGTCCCCACACCCTCTGTGGTGGAAAGCAGAGTACCTCGGGTTGTGGTTCGATTCCTTTTCCTCCTTCAGGGTGGGCAAACATTCACAGTCGGCTAGGACAGAATGCAAACACACTCATGGTCAGTCACTGCAATTCGACTTTCTATTCACCGAACAGACTCGGTTGAGCAGGGCGTTCCCCGGCCTGCGCGGCTACCTGTGCGGAAACGCCCCAGGAGGGACTTCTGCAGGCTAAAAGATTAAGGATAGCCCAGCGCTAGCAACAGAAAAAGCAGATACCGCAGACCGGAGGCGTCAGCCTGCTCTGCCCTGCTGGGAAGGGCGCAGCTCGTCACCGCGGGCTTCCCGCTCCCGCCGGAGCCGAGCCAGAATCTGCGCTCTTCAGGAACGGGGGTGAGCCGGCTGTGCCTGGCCCCAGGGGTCTGCAGGGTGACTTGGGTCAGGCCGCAGCAGAGGAGGGCGGAGGGCGCAGCAGCAATCGCCTCCTACACGTCTGCAGCTGCCCTCTCTTCCCTTACACCATCTATTATTTTTAAGCAAAAATAAAAAACAAACAAAACCCCATTTCCTCTGGAGTGCTGCCGCATGTGTCAAAATCTGCCTGCATCGGTTGTCAAATCCCAGTGTCGTCACCAGCCTTCCGGCTTCTGGTCATGAGAGGGTCATGACACTGTGTTACACAAAATCTCAAACACAGGGCCAGGGAGATGGCTCAGCAGAATAAGCGCTTCCCTGGCAAGCGCAAGGGTCTGAGTTCAATCCCTGGTTCCGGGAAAAAAAAAAAAAATCTCAGACACAAAAGGAAATACACCAAAATATTAAGATAAATTGCCTGTGGATGGTGGAATTTTTTTTCCTTCTATTTCTTTTTTGCTTGTCTCCGATTCTACTAGAAACAAAAAATTCAACCACTAAATCAATGGCCCACCTCTAACCTCAAATGTTTTTCAAGCTCTTCTTCTATCAACCTGAAAAACTGTTGGAAGTTTTATTAGCAAAGTGGAAGGTTCATCAAATTTCTGAACATGAAAAAGCTCCATTGTAGACGTGAAGGTATAGATTCCAGGATATTCTCAGAAGATAAATGTTAAGCATACAAATGATGTGATAGAGTGGACTGTATTGGTTTGCCTGAACATTAAAAATAACAATGATTTTTAAAGAAAACTAATTGCTGATTTATTGGAAATTAGGAAACACCTATTACAGTTACTGCCAGATGTCCACAGGAAATTTTCCTGACACTATTTATATCACTGTCTATACTAGCCTTGCCCAAAAGATCTCCTACAAAGGAAGTGATCTAGTTTCATCTGTCCACTGTTGTAACCACATGATTGCTTACTGAGCCCTCAAAATGTGGCTACTAAAACTCAATTTTACTTTTATTTGCTCAATGTCAATTGCCACACATGGCAACCATAAATCTATGTAAACTTTAATAAATTTGTACATCCATATCAAGATGAAGATTTTAGACTCTAAGTTCTGTAATGTTTTAAGGCAGTGCTAGATGTTTTCCTTAGAAAATTTGCACTCAGACTTCCTTGCTTGGGAAAAAAAGAGAGATCAGGATGGGGCACAGCTCGGCAGTGCACTGCTTGCCGGGGTCCTAGCCTGAGGATCAGAAAGAAAAAAGGAAAAAGGGAGAGGTAAGGAAGGAGAGAGAGAGGGAAGGAAGGGGGGAAGAGAGACAGAGAGACAGAGAGAGAGAGACAGAGAGTCCTGCTTGACACAGATCATTGTAACAACTTCACAAATAAAAGTAAGTGTCGAGATTTGATGCAATAATTACACTGGATATTTAAGGATGGGTCAGGCCTAAATTTATTGTTTGCACACACAGGACGGAATGTGGCACTGGCCTCTGTCCCGCTCCAGAATATACCAAGGTATTTATGGAGTCGTCACAGCCTTCTATTATTAGAGAGGAAGCCAAACCTTAGGTTTCCACGTACCATTTCTGTTCATGCTGTTCATCCATTTGTCAAGCTCCTCCATCTCTATTTCCATAACAGAAGGCGTGTCCTCTTCGAAAATAGGGCTGGAGGGAGACAGCGAAACTTGTTGAAGAAAGAAATGAGTGTGTGCTCTTTCCGCTGGGGGGAGAGTGAGCTTCATCCCCCAGGAAATGGAACTTGCCTGAGCGGCTGACACTCTGGGAGAGCCTGGGGCTTGCCCGGGGCATCAGACTCTATTGAGAGGAAAGGCTGCACCTTCAAACAAACCCACTGCTATCCCTGACCCCCAAATTGCAAGGCGCAGAGTCCCAAAAGTCAGCGGAAAGGAGAACCCAGAAGAGGCTTGCCCAGCCTGCGAGGCCCCTAGGGGAGTTGCCTGCATTTCAACCTTGCTCATTTTCACTTCTCCTCCCTTGAGGCTTTCAGGGGTATCTCACAGGGAGAGGCCGGGCTCAGTTACCTACATTCACCACCTGGCCCTCCAATTCCCATTTTTGCCTGTGAGAAATGGAGCCCTACCCTCCCTTCCTCCAGTCTCAGCATGCAAACCTTGGGACAGGAGCCCTTGCATAGAAGGGATGGGGAAGGAAAGACCACAGCCCTGAGCAGAAGTGTAGGTGGCACACTGGGTAGAGGAAGTGGGCAGTTTGTTCACAAGGGTGGTTGCCCAGAGGGGCAGGCATGGAGGATGTATTGCACCAACAGCTTCTGGGTGGACTCCTTCCTGCTCTGTGCTGCTCTGCTCTTCTTCTTTCCTCCTCGTCCTCCTCATCCTCCTCGTTGTCCTCCTCCTCCTCCTCGTCCTCCTCCTCCTCGTCCTCCTCCTCCTCGTCCTTGTCATCCTCCTCCTCCTCCTCCTCTTCTTCCTCCTCCTC
>NW_004524677.1:5246899-5262155 GCF_000260255.1 Octodon degus
TCTTCTTCTTCTTCTTCTTCTTCTTCTTCTTCTCTCACTCTCTTTCTCTCTTCCTCCCCTCCCCACCCTTTCTTCTCCTTACCTGCCTGCCCTCACCCCTTTCCTCCTCCTCTCCTAACCTCGATACCTCGATTCTTCCCTCCTTCCCTCCCTCCCTCCCTCCTTCCCTCTCTACTCTACCTTCCATCCTTTCCACCCAAGTGCGTCCCTTTTGCAGGTTGAAGCCCTCTGCCTCTCTCAGGGCTCTCCTCTGGAACACCAGCTTCCCTTGCTGACGGATGCTTACTGAGAACAGACAACCAACAGCCTTGACCCGCACCCAGGGCCAGCACGTGTAACTACCCTGCATTCTCCTCTGAGTGGGTGAAAGGAGAATAGCTACTGTCCCTCCTCCAAAGAGCAGAGACCACCTGATAAGGTTTGGAGACCCAGACACATCTGCTCCTTCCAGGACATGGGACAGAAGCAGGAGGGCCAGCCAGGGGTCAGGGCAGAGATGCGGGCAAAGGCCCAACCCCCACCTTCTCCCAAACTGCAAGGCCCCCAGAGAGCTCGATTGGAATCACTGGAGACAACTTACACTTTGAGGTTTTCACCGCCCAGTTCACCTAAAAGGGAATAATTATAAAGAACATGTTAGTTTTGTCCATGTGCAACAACTTATTTTAACAACAGCTGGCAAGTCCTTTTATAAAGCAAATGAAATGACTTTGTTATGTTTTGAAGGGGGTATTAATTAACCTTGAAGTCAAACAAGCACTGGCCGCCATATTGAAGTGAGGTCCTAGTGGTGCAAAATCTGTTTTCTGTTGGATGCGGGCAGTGTTGGGACTGTTCCCTTTCGGTCAGATGTAGGCTCTTATTTATTTATTTATTTATTTATTTATTTACATCAATGTGAAGAGGAAAACATTTGTAAAAGGGAGAAGAGTTAGGCAAGAGACTTTACTCCTTGACACCCCTCCCCAACGAAATACCACGCTCTGCCACTGTCCCCTGCCCTGGACTAGCAGGCGGGCTCTTCCACCTGGGACAGTCCATCTGAGCGCCTCCTCTATCTTGGTTTTCTGAACGGCTGGGTCCCCTGTCCTCCTGGCCTCAGTTTCGGTACTCTGCCCCCAAGGAGTCCTGCCCCTCTGCTGAGCAAGGCCTGGCTTTCCTGCGGTCCCCTCCCCAGCCCCCCGTCTGCCTTTCTTCCCTGCACTGGTCACAGCATCTCCTGGACCAGTCCACCCATGGATCCTGCTTCGTCTCTCTCTCCTGTTAAACCGAACCAAGGCTCCCCAAGGGCAGGCCCCGCTCTGTCTTGTTCACTGTGGCCTCGGAGCGCCCATCTTACCAGGGCCAGGCCTGACAAATGCCTAGCAAGTATTTATCGAGTGAATGACTAGGTCTTTGTCGTGTTCGCTCAGCCCTGGAGAAAACTTCCTGCCCGAGCTTCTGGGCTTAGAGCTACCACAGCAGTCCGGCTTCCGGCATGTCTGCTTTTGCTTGCTGCTGACTGGGGTGAGAGGCAGGTGACACTTTACAAACTGGCTCTCATGCAGACGAGATTCCAAATGAACATGTGGCAAGAATCAGAGCCCAGTAAGCTGTTTTATTTGGCAGGGGGACCCATAAACCCCGAGAAATGGAACAGCAGCATCAAGCAAGTGGACAGCATAGCCAGCGCACCCCTTACGATACAAAAAGGCCTGGAAAGCAAACCACTCTGCAGATGTCCACCAGCCACGATCCCAGACAGTGCGGGCCACCAGGTCCCTGGCAAGGGACCAGAGCCAGCAGCACCTGGCAGCACAGCCTGCTGTAACTTCTTGCAGACTGGCAAGGCCCAACGGCAGCGCTAGCCCAGGAAAGCCAGGCACAGATGGGAGCTTCCTGCTGTCTCTGCAGGCCTCCCATGGTTATGCCCGTTATGTCCTCTCCCTCGCCCCCCAGTAAGAATCTAAAGCTTCCTGCAGATGCCTCGCTCCTCAAAAATTAGCCTGGGGAGAGAATCTCCATTTTATATATTGTTACATACATACTTTAAATCCAGAATTTGCGAGCTATTTCCTTAAAGGGTTTTACAGTCAATATGACTCCTATACAAGTGAGCCTCCCAACAAGCGACCCGTGAAGAACCCTTTGTCTCATCACACTTTCCTCCTCCTTGTCTTCTCCCCAGTTTCATTCCCCCCCCCCACACACACACAGACACACTAATTTCTGTGCGAGCAAATGGCTTCCCAGCCCCACGCTTGGGATACAGGTTTATCTTCATACTCTGAGTTGCCACTAAGCTTGGAGGTGAGTGAAAGCCAGCCTGGGTGAAGATGAAGGAAAAGTTAAAAAACCCATTACCAAAGTGCTCCAGATGCACCCAAAAAAGGGAAGCACCTGTAATGGGTATTAAAAGAGAGCAGAAAGCCTTCCCTGGCCTCTCCGTCCCTGCTCCACCACCATTACCCCTGCCCCAGCCGCCATGGCAACAGAAAAACATCTGGGAGAGCGCACAGGAGCAGAGCATTAAACCAGGAGGGAGGCCAATTACTTGTCCCCCCCCCCCCAGCAGGCCCTGCCAGCAGCTCCACCTGCCCTGCAGCTCTTTTTTTTTTGTTTTGTTTTTTGTTTTTCTCCATAATTTTGTTGAAAAACAAATAGCAATGAGACAGTTTCAAACCAAATTGATAGGACAGTTTCAATAATTAACACATTGCATACATTCTTCCTAGTGGTTATTTGCTGTACAAGATGTGGACATGATATCCTATTTACAAACGCTATTAGAACAAATCCCTCTATTCATTAAGAGAATGTAACTATATATCTATCCTAACCACTTTGAATACGCAGATACAAAATGGACATTCATCTGTATCCCCTTTTTTTGTTAAGTTTCATTATTTGAATATTATAGGTGTGTAAACAGCAAAATATTCTAAAAGAGTCCAGTAGCCCATAATAGTATTGGGGCTTCCGCTTCACTGGCAATGTCAGAAATTGTTGACCTGAGTCCCCTACAGCTCAACATAACAACATGGCTTTACTTCTTATATTTCGTTTTTATACTTTTCTGCTGGATGGTTAAGACCAAGGTAAAGCAGGACCTATGCAACAAGAGTTGTAGCTTTTGGGTCTGATAAAGTCAGTGAAATCCTCTCAGGATTTATCCTGAGATCCTGCACCTCAGATTGCTGTCTCTCGGGTAGATGGTTGTTCAAAAAGAAGGGGGTGGTGAATGAAAGCAAGAGACAGGAAAAGGAATATTGTGGGACTGTCCTGCTTCAAGGTTGTATATGGTTAGATTTTTGGACTTATGTGTAAACATAAGAAGTATATAATTCTTTATGCCTATTTTTAAAATATATTCTAACTTTTAAAAGTTTTTTATCATATTCTGTAAGGACTTAAAGTTCAATACTTGATGAAAAATACCTGTTCCATGTTATGCCTGCAGCTCTTTATTAACAGGCACCAACTCTTCTTGCAACCAGGAGGCCAAGGCCACCCTGGGCAGCCCCCTCCTGGGCAGCCCCCTGTCCCTGACCCCACGTTGCCCCTTCTAGGACCATTTCTATCCTCCTTGCTAGCTCCTGCACTGCACCCCTTACCCTGATTGCACCCTCAGCGCCTCTCCTCCTGCGCAGCCCAAGGTGGGCTTGGCCAGTGGGGGCTGGGGGCGCAGGAGCCTGGAAGGCTCTGGCCTTCTTATCTTGTTTCCCTCCTGAGCAGTGAGCACAAGATCCTCTTTCCTGGGAGACTTCCGGAGCAGAGCCAGGCATCGTGTAGCCGCCGTCTGCTTGAAGCAATGGTTTCCTGCCAGCTGTTTTCGCTGCAGCGCTCAGACACCCAGCACACGAGACGCTTATTAAATGTTAAATAGCAACAGCTACACATTTAGTGCCTGCAGGTCGAGGAAGAATGATAGCAGAACGTAAACGACAGCATGCTTCCCTTTTCCAGCACATAAACCAGACAAGCCAGAGAGAGAAGGCGATTAGGGGTGACTGTAGCTGGTGGGGGAGGTCACACTCAGCACGTGGGGGCCCAGGGGTCCAGCCCCAGCCAAAAAGAAATGAAGAAAAGAACTTCCAACCAAACTGAGGATCCTTTCTCAAAATGCCACTCCAGTACACCCCACTGCCAGAGTTGAAGATTTCTCTTCGGAGGGGTGGGACTCTGCCGCACGGAGAAAGAGCAGACCTGTTCCTGATTTCCCAGGGCGTAAAGGATGCAGATACCCGCGCCCTCTCACTGAGCTTTCCTCCGGAACGTCCCCAAACGCTGCTCTGCCTGATGCAAGGTGACACTTTTATTTTTACGGGGGGGGGGGAGTACATAAATTTCACGCATGTATTCTGCTTTTATAGACTTGCGTCGCAACGTTCAATATGAACGCGTGCGCAGCAACGGGACGTGGTTGCCCGCCCTCCAGCGTTCGGCTTGGGAGGTGTTACCTGTATCTGCAGAAAAGCAACAGCCAGCAGAGAAAAGATCAGACGAACGCGCTCCGTCAGAAACATTTCGCGATGAGTGACCGTCTTGGAAACTGTAAGTGTTCTCTGTTGCACTTTCTTAAATCGAGGCATGTTTAAACTCAAGCACAATGTACCAACTTGGAATGAGGCTAATGCACAAATTCATTTTTTTATCTCCGAGAGGAACAGATGTTCTTTGTGATAAAATCCTAGCATTCTTTCCTTAGCTCATTTATTGAATAAACTTGTATCAATCAGCTAGTACATGTTAGGCTAGGCATTATGTAGTAAGGAGATCGTGAGAAGCGAGCACTTGTGCTCTTACTGGGCCCGGCATTATGTTTTCCAGTTTTAGATAGATATATAGATAAGGTTGGGTATGCATCCATGGTAGAGATGGTATATGTTAGGTGTATTGGCATGTATGATATATGTGAGGTATATATGGTGGATAAGACATATGTGAGATACACACACACACACACACACACACACACATTGGGTGGTAGGTACTTGTTCTGAGTGCTCTGCAAGATGAGCAAATACTTTTAATACATTTTAACTTAATAAACATGTGATGTCTTCTAATAGGAGTAGCACATGACTCCAGACGGCATGATCCCAAGTGAGCCAAAAGACTCCCCTCAGCACACGCGCGCGCACACACACACACACACACACACACACCTGATCATGGGTGACTGTCTCCAACAGCAAGAGGTTATAGAGATCTCACCTGCACAGGAGGAGGAGGAGAAGGCCGAGGAGCCCTCACTTCAAACGCGATGTGTAAAATGTGGGAAATGGTAAAAAATCTTTTTAGAAACGTGCCACCCAAATGAGGCTGTACAGAGCAAGGGATGGATCTGTGTGACAACACTGCAATTACATTCACATTTCCATGAAATCTTCAAAAGGAGGCAAAGCAGGTGTCACTGGTAGATTCCTTGTTAAAACTGCATCGAAAGAAATGATTCCCCTGAGCCAATGGACAGCAGCGACTCCCAAGGGCTCCCACACAATGGCCCTCCTCCCTCCTGTCTCCCTCCCACTAGCCACGAAGAATTTCAGCGTGCAGGCTACTTTCCTTTATTTTTATGATCCTTGTTATTTTGTATTATATTACAAAACATTGTAATACATTTTTGTAATCATTTTATATGAATATTTGGGGATTGTGGAATGAATCATCTGAGTTTCTTTTGTTTGGGAAAATGCCTTTGATATACAAGTGCTTCAGATTATAAGCATGTTTCTGCAATGAACTTTGCTTGCAAACCAAGATATACATGTATAGAGAGAAATCTATATATTTTTATTTATGATTTTCATATTCTATGGGGAAGGTACTGGATTTTTCCAGTTTTACAGATGAGGACACTGAGTCATGGAAGTCATAGAGCTAAAGAACACAAAAGGTAGCCATATAGTATGTTTGGTTCTGGAGTCCAAACTCCGAACCTTCATGCCACAATGCCAAACAGAATAAGTAGGACAAGTTTGTGATTCTTTGGGCTGTTAAAGAGAACATAATAAGGTAAGAAAGACAAAGCTGTGATAGCACAGGAGGAAGAGGCTGTGAGGAATATTACCCAAGGAATGATCAGCCAGGACCTCACAGCACTCCTTAGGCCTGGGTGCTGAAGGGCAGGGTGGCGCTTTGTGAAGCAGAGGAGGTAGCATCTTCCAACACAGAGGCGTCCACAAGGGAAGCCATGCTCCCAGGGGCCACGGTGCCAGGCACATGGGCCCTGTCTGCAGATGAGGCCCCTTTATGCACATTGGTGGCTTCCCAACAGGGACTTTCACAGGAAAGTTCAGAGGAAAATCCATTTCTGGTTGTAAAACAGAAGGGCAGGACTCTCTAACTGGACACCTCAACCTTCCCAGCCCCCTTCCCTTGACTGTTTGGGAGTCTGGGGCAGGAAATTTTTACTTTCCCCTAGGGCAAGAAAAGGAGGAGAGGAAGGCAGGGAGAGGAGGAAGGGAGGAAGGGGAAAGGAGGAGGGAGGAGGAGGAGCCATGGGGAAGGCTGAGGCAGAAGGATCACTGAGCCCAGGAGTTTGAGGCCAGCATAAGCAATATACCAATACACTGTCTCAAAAAAAAGTTAAAAAGACAAAGAGATACCAAAAATAAATAAATAGAAGGAAGAAAAAGAAAAACTCATTTGCAGAACAAAACATAATGTACTCTCAGAATGAACATCTAATCTTGGGAATTTTTTATTTTGGTTCAGGATTGGTATCAGTAATCTCCATCCCATTAGGAATTTCCTCATGAAAGGTGGCATGGTTGTGATGGGAACAAGAATACTGTTTCTCTTGGCCATTCTCCAGATCGCATCGGGATGTGGGGGGCGAGGGATGGACACCCATGCTGGACCAATCACAACCCCAGGCTGATCCAGTGGCACCAGCCCGACCTTTCTGCATACAGGGGACGTGCGACACTGGTCTCTTAGTCAAGATTATGGTTTATATCTAGATGTCCCCCAAACCTCATGCACCCCTAGGTGACCCTTTGGGGAAGTGATTGGTTCCTGGGGCCCCTATCCTCAGAGGCTGATTAGTCCATGGATGAGTCAATGGCTACATATAAAGACCCTGGCCTGGTAGGAAGAGGTGGTCATTAAGGTGTGGCCTGGAAGGGTTCATCCCCCTCCCTTGCTCCTCCCTTTGCTCCCTGCCTCCTGTCCACCATGTTGCGAGCAGCAATTCTTGGCCAAGCCCTTCCAGCATGCTGACCTCCCTGGAGCCAGCCAACGATGGGCTGAAACTGTGAGCCAAGGTAAACCTCTCCTTCAAATTGCGCGCACTGGGCATTGTGCCTGGTGAGGAGGCCAGTAACCAAGACAACTTATCCAGATTACTTAGAGAGATTGCAGAAGTATACTTTAAATTTGTATATAGGCCAAACTATATTTTCATATAAGCTAAAACATTACTTTAAAAAAAGAAATGTATTATTATCACATTATTATCTTATGGAAATTTCATTGAAATATATAATTCATCACTTAGTACTTTTTACAATTATTTTTGCTTAATTTACAAAAACATCACTTCCCAGGGCTAGGGAGATAGCTCAGTAGAATAAGCACCTGCCTGGCAAGCATAGGGTCCTGAGTTCAATCCCCAGTACCACAAAATAAAAACCTTCACTGCCCTAGTGTTCTCCAATTCTAAGCGATGTCAGGACAATACTCACATGTCTGTAAAGCACTTTGAGATCCTTGGCTAGAAGACTCTGTGTAGAAGAAAAACAGGATCCTTATTTTATGATTATTCATTAATGTATAAGGCGATTTTCTGAAAGTGGCATACACTCAATCCTTACCTTGTTTATTTCTCTTTCTTTTATAGTATGCTGCAAGGAGTGTCAGCGATACCAGTACGACGCCCAATAAAATCAGTGGGATCAGCACCATGAGCGTAAACTCTAACTGATCTGAGTCCTCTCCAAGGTGGGTAGAATTTGTTTCTGCAAGAAATACTTCCGGGGTCACCGCAGTAATTGTGCTTGATATAGTCTCTTCACTGGTTTTGTTATGTTCCTGGGTACCATCTTCTGACTCTTCTGAGTCTTGACCACTACCTGTAGGAACACACGTGAAAATGAAATTGCCATGGAGACAAAGCTCGTACGTTATGGTCCCAGTGATTTCGAAATCTGTCCGAGATGCATGCACTGATAAGCTTAATCCTCTGTACTTGGTATTGCAGTTCAGTGTGACATGCACATTGATTGAACACAAGGGGAACTCAAGCCAGGAAAATACTCAGCATGGAAGCGAAACATAGAGGCAAAGCTCCCCCAGGGCAGGCAGGTTGGCCTTGACCACATTCTTGGGACACTTAAGAAGGCAGGATCACAAGCTCTGCTGTGTCAAGGGCAATCCCCCAAGCCACACTGTGTGACATTCCCATAGGACATCATGATGCTTTCACAAAATTTCTGAATGAATTTAAATTATACTTTCTAAAAGTGAAGTTTATGCCACGTAACACATTCTGATGTAAAGGAATGGAGCTGAGGGCGCAGCTCAGTGGTAGATGACTGACTTGGTCTTAAAGCTCAGATTTAAAATGTCCCACAATAGCTCCATGTGTTTGGAAGGTGACTGGATCAGGCTGTTGTCCTCAAAGGTTCATTCACCCATGGGTGAGTTCAAAGTTGAGTGCCCGGTCAGGAGCCAGGCCTTGCTGGGTCTCGGGCATGACCTGGAAGGCTGTATCCTTGGCTAGATTCTGCGCCCCCCTCAATGCTTTTAGGCTGCCTGGGCACAGCATTTTTCCTCTCCTGGGCCCTCTGCTGTCCTGCATCTCCAGAGGAGCCAGGCAACTGTGGAAACCATGAGCCCAAACAAACCGCTCTCTTCTGTAAGCTGTGGGCATCAGGTATTGGGTCTACGGCACAAAGCAAGTGCCTGAGACAGTTGCCCAGCACACTCAAGACGTCCAGACTCAAACAAATAAATAAAACAGAAGCAAGGGAATGTACCCTGTGTGCCTGTTCTGTCTTGTTGTTTTGGTTTTTTGGTGCTAGAGTTGAACCCAGGCATGCTAGACAAGCCCCCTAGCACTGACCTGCATCCCTACTCCTTGTGTTCTTGTTTTGAATAAATGGAAAAGAATTCTTCAATCTCAGAGTAACAACTTAGGTTTCAGTGTTGAGTCTCACACTCTCTAGAACACTGAATCAGCCACTGAGATATATGACAAATTCTCCTAGATTCAAAATAAAATACAGTGTATATAGCATTGGCAAAGTGGACTTTTCAAAGCAGGATTTCCTTGGGGAATAAGAAAGCTCCAGCAATATTTTTTACAACACTTCTGTGGAACTGGCCGTACTATCAAGATGTGAGCACAGTTGTTCTGTCTGAACCTCAGATGTCATAAAAGCCCGTGGTGTAGCTCACTGCAGGATAGGAAAGAACCACCGGCCTGATAACCACTGGAAAAACCCTTCCCTTCCCTGGCTGGACTGTGGTTATGGCGAGGGAGGTTGGGGTTCCTTCCGTAGAGATGGGGACCCACTGGGTGTTTAATTATGTTGCTTGCTCTTTCTTATTCTCTAAGGGAATCTTCCTTTGAAAAGTTTACTTTACCATTACAACAATACACACATTAAATGCCACCTACGTCCTAGGAAAGGACAGCAAAGGTGACAACATGGGTAGAAGTTCTTCCTAAGGTGTGAGGGGCAAGGTGAAAGGAGAAGTTAACAGCTTTAAGCCACACTTGGCACAGGTTAGGCCTGGGCGGGGAAAGGGGTGTCCACATTCTATTGTCCTCTGTGATTGCAAGACAGCAACTTCCTTTGGTTTGGGTTAAAGGAATAAAAACACTAGTTTGGTTGCTGCCAGGGACTGAATCTCTATGCCTGTCCCCCACTCATGTGTTCGGATCTAGTCCTCAAAGTGACCGCATTGAATAGGATGTGGGGTGGGGCCTTGGGCCAGGATCGGGCTTAGATCCTGTGATGGGGTTGGTACCCTGAACAGAAGAGATAGAGATGAGCAAGTGTCCCCAAGGTGTGAGGACACAGCCAGGAGGGCCCTAGCCAGATGCTGGCTCAGCCAGCACCTTGATTTTGAGCTTTTCAGTTTCCAGAACTATAAGAAGTCCATGTGCTGTTCAAGCCACATGGCCTGGGGTATCTGGTCCTGGAAGCTGAGCGACTACGAATGACACCATCTAATCATTCCCAGTGTCACAGTTGGTGTCACACTTCAGAGTCCCGCAGCATCAGCAGTCGATTCAGTAACCACGCAGAGAAACAGCACCCAGGAACCGATCACAAACTGCACAGCATAACTTCCTGAATTCTTCACTTGTACAGGGTTTGACTGAACAATGTGGTAAATGTTTAAGAGTGGGTTTTTTAAAAGTTTATTACACTAAAAGACACATTGCCACTTATCCCTCAAAGTCCTCCCTCTTGCTTTGAACACACGTATCCCAAAGTTCGCCACTTTCTAAGACAGTTCTGGAAGGCCTCCTTCCTGAGTGTGTTTACCTTAACTGTCCAGGCTGTCTTGGTGGCCTGAGTGTACTCAGAGTGCTTGCTTATCATGACCATTCTGACTTTGGGGGAAGCCAGAGTTTCACGGTGCCAGATCCAGGAACAAGACTGATGAGGACGATTGTCTTCATTTTGTCAGGCCGCCTGCCTTTGATTGGATGATACTTGGTGGCAGCATTCGCCACACACACCATCAGGACACTCAGCTTTTAATCGGTTCCCTGCGTTTAGATGATCTCATTTTGTCCCCACTATTTTTTCAGATGGACACTGAGACAAAAATTCCCACAACTCACCCTAGGTCACAGAACTTACTTGGCAGAGTGAAGATTTGGACTCAGTTAGCTCCGGAACCTGAGCTTTTAAACTCACTCTGTTTTCCCTCAGTTTGGGAGCAGTGAGGGCCTGACCACCATGAAGTTGGGGAGGACCCCAAGAGGGGACCCCATGCTCCGCCTCTAGATTTCTTCCTGGCATGGTGGGGGAGGGGTAATGAGTGAATTGGGGCTTTTGCTGAGGTGCCACCCCCAGAAAGAGACCTCTTTTACACACCTCAAAGGGAAGTGGATTGAGTTCCCAGTAGAACACTGAGTCCTACCCAACCCACAGCCCCAAGAAAAGGAAAAGAGGCGGAGAACTCAGCTCTCAGGAATGCTGAGGGCACGCTGGCCATGGGAATGGAAGCGGGAAGGAAAGACGTGTCCCCAGATGGTCCTGGCTTGTGCATGGTCACTTTTCAGCAGGAGACAGTGCGGGTCAGAGGTGGCCCTGGAGCATTGTGGAGTTAAAAGGGCCGGAAACTCTCTCATGATACACATCCTCACATACACACCTTCCTGTGTGCTTTCTACACTGAGCACCATTTGCCCTCTCAGATTCTCTAGTATCTCTTTAAATAAGTGAGGATCCAGGACTCTCTCTCTCTCTCTCTCTCTCTCTCTGTGTGTGTGTGTGTGTGTGTGTTTTCTCTGTATCCTACAAGCCTTTATTTCCAGTGACTCCTATGACAGCTTCCCTCAGCCCCCTTCTCCAGCCAAGTTCAACTCCATGAAAGGCTCAAAAAGAAAAAACAACTACCATTGACAGAATGCTTGACTATGTGCTAGGCACTAGGATGAACACGCATTATCAAATTTGCTCTCTCTTTTTTGTTGGAACTGGGGATTGAACTCGGGCCCTTGCATTTGCCAGGCAAGTGCTTATCCTACTAAACTATTTCCCTGGCCCCTATTGAATTTACTCTTCATGATGACTTCATGATTTTCATTTGATCAATAAAGAATGTTAATCTTAAGCATCTTTGTCTGGTGTGCAGTTGAGCCAAGGAGTTCCAGATCAGATTTGGAAACATTGTGAGAGGAGAGAAGAATAGAGGAGAGGAGAGGAGAGGAGAGGGGAGGAGAGGAGAGGAGAGGAGAGGAGACGAGACGAGATGAGACGAGACGAGACGAGACGAGATGAGACAGAGACAGAGAGACACAGAGAGAGACAGAGAGACAGACAGAGAGAGGAAGAAGGAGGAAGAGGAGAAGAAAGAAAAAGTAAGTAAGCAAGTGAGAAAGAAAGAAAGAGGAAGAAAGGCAGGCAGGCAGGCTACTGATGTGCAGGGCTTCAAAGCTGATTCCTTTAAGCACTGGTATCAAACAATAAACAGGAACTCTTCTCATACCTCTGCACCTTATTAGTTTTACAAACTTGGAAATATCCTTTATCGTATCGTTTAGTGCGCCAATCTGTGCAGCTGAAGTGTGACTTCCAAGGCCCTCTGCATCTTCACACCTGTAGCCTGAGTGCTTGGTATTTAGCTTGCTTTAATTACAGTTTTGGAGCAGGTGACATGTGGTGCACATGGTGCTGAGCTCAGAGGCAAAGTCTCCCTGCCACTCTTTCCCCTATTACTCAATTTCCTTCCTCCAAGGTAACTGCTATTTCTGCTGCCTTCCAGAGGAGCCCTATGTGTGCATACACACACATACACACACACACACACACACACACACACACACTATTTTCTTCTTTTTTTTTTTTAACACAAATGGTAGCAAAATTTCAAATTTCCCCAAGGCACCCCTTGCCCAGCTGGCTGCCTTCTGCTGGCTCCCCGGGCCCCCCTGCTGTGGTGACCTGACTCCTGACCTCCTTTGGCTTCCATCTTGACTGGGGCCACCTCTGAATTTCTTCCTCCCACCGCTAAGGCTGGGTCACTGATTTAATTCCATGTCCCGCCGCTCTGTTCCCCAGCTCCCCTTCCAGTGGCATTTGATTCTTTCTTGCACACTCTTAGGGCTGAACCCTAGTATTTTCAACTTTCCTCCTGTGGCACCAGACTCTGGATACCCAGGTCTTCTTGGACTCGCACTGAATGAGGACTCGGCGAGGTTGTCTTGGGGAAGTTTTGAGATCAGACCACTAAGAGTGGCCCCTAAAGTATGACAGCAGCTACCGTGGCTAAGCACAATGGATGTGAGGACCCCTGAAGCTACTACACAGCTGCACACCTCTTCCTGAGCTGCAGCCTTCTCTAAGGCAACACTTGGTAAGGCCTCTCATCGTCCACGATGGTTTCCTGTGGGGACCTGCTGCGCTGATCCCACCTGACTACCAACACATTCACTTCACTGGCCAAGGACCAGCATGGTGGAGTGCAGAACTTGCTATAAGGAAAGGTGTCCAGAGAGGAGCCCTTCAGAGTCCACCATGACACAGCTATGAGAGAAGAGGGGACTTGAGTCCAGAAGAGGGGGCCTTGCTGCCTTTCTAGCCACATGGCCTGGAAAGAATCCTTTCCCTTCCAGAACCTTCCATTTCCTAAAAGCCCAGAAGTTAAGCTTTGTAACCTGCCTCTTTCATATTATTAACATGAAACCAAAGGAAATAATAAATGTGAAGCTGATTTCTAAGCCCTACATGGTCACACACATTGCCAAATGCTAGCATATTTGGTATTGGTTTTCTTTATTTTTCACTGATTCTTGGTCCCCATCTTTATACTTATCTCTTACTCTGCTGATTCCCAGGTCTATCTGCCTGGTTCAACTTCCTCATTTCATAGTTGAATCTTCTTTCTAAATTTGGGCATATTCAGAGTATAAGGGGGAGGGACTAGTGTAAAACTGAAGAAGCTGATCAAAAAGAAAGAGAAATTCTACAAAATAAAAGTGGAAAGAGAAGCAAAGAAGAGTGGAGGAAAGAAAAACAAGAAGGAGAAGGAGGAGGAAGAGGAGGAGGAGGAGGAGGAGGAGGAACACTGAAGTCAACTCAGGCCCTCTAAGAGGCCTACCTGGCTGCAGGTCTAACAGAAGCTGGCTGGTTTGGGTAGCCTGGTGCAGTTAACTCGAGTAACTCCAACACAAATTTCCCCTAGCAATTTGTTGTTCTTCTCTCTGCTTAGATCATAAAGCATTGGGAGCTATGCATGGTGGCTCACATATAATCCTAGAAGAAGCATCACAAATTTGAACCCAGCCTAGGAGATTTGCAATTTAGTGAGATCATGTCACCAAAGAAACAAAGGAAAGGGGGGTGGGAGGTAGCACAATATGAAGGTCCTGAGTTCACTCCCCCAAGCATCATGCATTCATAGGTAGGGTTTTTTTTTTTAATTTTTTATTTATTTATGTGTGTGTGTGTGTGTGTGTGTGTGTGTGTGTGGCCAGCTCAGCCCACCAGGGGGCAGGGCTGGCTGGCATGTGGGGCTGGGGGAATGAACCGCGGTCCCTGTGCTTTGCTAAGCTTGTTCTAAGTAGGTGCTTTAGACCACTAAGCCATTTCACCAGCCCAAGGTAGGGGTTTTTAAGGTGGCTGGATCTAGCTTGTGTGAACGTAGATTAACAATGTATAAACATGGATTCAAGGTGCAATAATTAGATTAGTCCCTGATTGGTTTAACACAGTTCTGGATGTGGATAATGGGAAACCTCACTGTAGGTGTAGGTGGCACCAAGCCATAGTCTTATATTAAAATATAAGGGGAGAAGAAGGTGGGAAAGCTTGCTGCTCACAGCGTGCTGCTGCTCGCTGCCTCCTGCCTGACCTGCCATGGACTGTTTCCTCTGCAATCCCCAGCTGCCATGCCACCTGCCTTGGAGCCAGAGGACTGTAGAAACTCTATACACTTTAGCCTGAACAAACATTTTCTCCTTAAAATCTGAGTGTTGACATTCTGTCTCAACAATGAGAAAAGTGAGTAGGACAGAAAGGTGGCCATGTGACAGTGAAAGCAAGCTACAGCTCTGCACCTGACTGCTGAACCTCAGATCAGGTAATCAACTGCATAGTGCGTGAAGCCACTTACAAATGTTTAACAATGTCCATGAAAACATAGCTTGAACTCACATTTGCACATCTGGCAAGGACTTTGTGGATGGTCAGGGGAGACCTGGTACTCCAGCAGCTGAGACACAAGTAGCTCCCTTTCTCCTATTCTAAGCTTTGTCCCTAAGTGGAAATGACTTTGCTTCTTAGTGAAGCAAACTAGATAAGTGCTTTCTCTCTCTCTCTCTGTCTCTCTCTCTCTCTCTCTCTGTGTCTCTGTCTCTGTCTCTGTCTCTCTCTCTCTCTCATTCATGGAAAACATGTTTCATCAAGCTCTAGCTTTTCTTTATTATGTTTTACATTATGTTTTGTGCTGAGACCTGGAAGTGAAGAATATTTGTTTGTTTTATGGTGCTAGGGATGGAACCCAGGGACGCACCCATGCAAACCACACGTTCTACCCCTGAGCTATACCCCCAGCCCTCTAGTCTTTAACACTGCAAAAAATTATA
>NW_004524677.1:5267803-5271589 GCF_000260255.1 Octodon degus
AAAAAAAAAAACTCAGATATTGTGTCCCTCAATCAGAGGCCCCATTCTTTCATTCATGAACTGTGTAGACTCAATACCCCAATTACTTAAACTTTTTTAATTCACACAGGAAAATAATAAAAAATACACATCAAGTGGCAGCCATTCTCTCTCTTCTCTATAAAGTAACTGACCATATATAAATTCCATGACATTTAGCAAACCAAAGCTAAGTACATTCCAGCCTCCCTATACCTATGTTAGCAGGAAGCCCAACTAGTGATAAAAGGAGGAAATAAAAAATCAAACCAATATGTACTCCAGTGGTTCTTAGCTTAGCAGCACATCGGCATCAGCTGGGAATCTTTTAGTAATCCTGAGCCCCAGACCACACCCCAAGCCTATTGTATCAATATCTACAGTGGAGCACAGGCCACCATACTTTGTGCAGCTGTCCAGTGACTCCGGGGTGCAGCCAAGTTTGAGCACCCTCCCCATTCCCCTGGGCCCTCTCATTCTCTACGCTCCTCCCTGGTGAATTTAAGAAGAATCAGAGATCAGGGCGCTGCAAGTCAAAGGCTGGCCTAGCAGCTGCCAAGAACACAGTAGCTTGAAAGTTATCAGGGGCCCAGAGTTCCTGGAGGTTCTGGCCCGGATATGTTAACAGAGAACAGTGACACTCACACTTTTCTGACAAGGTCTGTATAAGAGAGATGCAGGCTAGAATTTAAAGCCTGCCTCTGCCAAATGCATTCTACCAATAGAAGAGCAGAGCAGGTAAGTCGGTGGTCTTCAGAGCTTAGCCTGCACTGTGGTATCCTGGAGGCACCTCAACATGCAGATCGTTGGGAGCTACTCTCAGAGTTTCTGAGGGAGTGAGCCTGAGGAGAGGCCTGAGAGCTCGGGATGCAAAGGAATTCCCATCCAGCTGCATGCTGGTGAAGTGATTTCATGTACTATGCATGTAAGGACTGTCTCTGTTGCTCTCAGTCACTGGGTGGGCATCAGCATCAGCAGATGTCTGAGGACCTCTGGGCATGTGACCTGGCATTTTTTCCCCATTGGTGGTGTCTCATCCATGCAGGGCACATGCTGTGCCACTAAGCTGCATCCCCAGCTCCAAGGTATTTTTTTAAAAGCTTCCCAGGTAAATCTAGCAAAGAAGTATTCCTGATTAAGAGTTACTGAGTTAAGTCATGATGGAGTGGACATTGTTTCAATTTGCCATTTCTCATAATGACATTCTTCATTAGTTCTAAATGTGACTGGGGAACCTTACCCAGAAAGGAACAGAATTAACAGGTGTATACTCCATTAATTAAATATCAAAAGTTTAGTCCTTAAGCTGGGGGTGTGGCTCACTGGTAGAGCTATCCCCAGCACTACAAGACAAGCAAAAGGCTCAGTAGATCCAGTAGCCTGTGGGCCACACCTGTCACTTTGCAACCAAGAGCCCCATGACCTCTTCCCCTAACAACTCCCTTCCAGGAAACACGCATGTTGTGTCCTTTGTCGCAAAGAAATAGACACCTAAGATGATTTTTTTCTTCCAAAAGCAACCTGAATTAAAGTTGTTAATAACATGAACAACAAGAGAAATTGTTTCCTGCAAAGCTACGAGGCCCTGAGGATGAACCGTCATGCTCAGAGCCTCTCTGCAGGGGAGGAGCCAGGACACTTCTCAAGCTTGTCCAGGCTACTTGCTTCCCTCTGGGTGCAGGACTGGGGAGGTGAGAGATTTGAAGCGTGAAGAAGTAGCTGAGGAGAGGTAATACCTGCGACTGGTAGGCACTTTCTCTTCTGCCATCAGACAACTAGTGGTGAGAGTGCCTTACACTGAAAGAATGTCAAGAAGCACCTCTTGTTGCTCGTTTGCAGGAGGGCTGTCTTACAAAGCACTTGCATGCGGTCATAGGCTCTAGGAATTTATTGTGGAAGTCTGTCATAGGCTTCATTGCCTTTTTTTACAACACTGGGGATCGAACCCATGGTCTCTTACAGACTAAGCATAAACTCTCCTCCTGAGCTACCCCAGCTCAGCTATGGCCAGACATTGTCTGTCCAACTAACACATGTTCTAGCACAGGGAGACTCACAGAATCCTGATGTCTTTTTCATTTTAAACATATTATCTTTATTTGTGTATTTATTTTTAAAGAAAACTTGATCATATTTATTCAGATTATTCCAGATAATAGAGCTAACTCTAGTAATTGTAGTAACTTGGGGAAGCGCCACCTTTGGCCATCTGACTATCTTCCTCTGCGCTGGCAGCCCATTCTAGCTGGTAGAGTACTTGTCTATTTAAAAACCATGTGTAGGGGCCAGGGAGATAGCTCAGTAGAATAAGTGCTTCCCTGGCAAGAGCAAGGGCCTGAATTCAATCCCCAGTTCTGAGAAAACAAACAAACATGCATAGGGCTTGGGATATGGCTCAGCAGCACAGCACCTGCCTGGCAGCTGTGGGGTCCTGAGTTCAATTTCCAATACCAAAAATAATAATAAAAATGTATATTTTTGTAGGACAGAGTTTTATATCTTAAAAAATTCTTCCTACAATCTGTGGAATAATAAGATCTGAAAGCCGGGGGGGAGGTCATGAAATAGTGGTTATCATTACTAAACTGAATACTTTTCTATTTTTATTATAAATTTATCTGTCTTTTGAATAGGCAATTCTGAAATAACAATGGCCAGTGGATCTGGAATGGCCCCAAAAGTCCACGCATTGGAGGGTGAGTTCCCATGCTTCTGTGGGAGGCAATGGAGTCCCAAGGGGTGTGGCCTAGGGAGAGGTCTTCAAGTCATTGGGGGCGTGTCTTTTAAAGGGCCAGGGTCTCTTCCTTTCCCTCTTTTCAATTAATCATGAATATCTCAGCCATGAGTAATTGCTTTATTCAGTTCCACAAGCTCTGCCATGATCTGCTGCTCCCCTATAGGCCCACAGACAGCAAGGCCAACAACCACGGACTGAAACTTTCAAACTTGTAAGGCGAAAGCAAGCCTTTTCTTTTAATGAGTGGGTTAGCTCAGGTAGTTGTTATGGTAACAGAAAGCTAAGATGGCAACTTTTAAAAGAAGACCTTGAAAGCAAATGCTCCCAGTCATGCGCTTTCCTTCAAGCACTCACCGTCTACCCAGCCTCGCTCTGAGAGAGACACTGCCCGCCCTGCTGTGCAGTGAAGGAGACGGGCACTATCATGGTGCTCGTGAGCCCTCCATCCTAGTGCCACACTCCTCATGTGGCCCAGCACATGCTCAACGCTGCCTAGAGAGCAACCGTGAGCAGAAGACAAGGTTGAAAACACCTGGCAGATGTGCGCTGTGCTAAACTGAGAGAACGGGCACCCACTGCCCCCCTGGCTTCTGAGCCACTGCCATTTGTCCAGGAAAAACAACAAACAGAGGGCTTATGGAAGCCTGTGACCCCAAGCTCCCCAAGTCCCCAAGGCCACATCATCAGCATACGTGAGAGCAGAAGACAAAAAGCCTGTTTACCGTTGGAAGCCTTTTCTACAAGAGTCTCCAAAGCACTTGTTGCTGAGGCCTTGGAAATGCTGTATGAGGGAAGCAAAATGCTGAGTGAGGCTGTCTCGGGCCAGGTAAGGCCTTGGCAGGGCCGAAAGCTTCCGGCTTCCAATCCAGCCGAGCCTGTGAAGAGAGTCGGTCCTGCCCTCCCACCCAGCAGGGCCACACAGGCCTTGAGCCCTCCCAGGCACAGTACTGCGACCTCGCCTTCCCTTCCCTTCTCATTCTCCGTCCTCTCTGCACTGATGAGGAACATTTAGGGATCTTTTCTCAGGCAGT
>NW_004524677.1:5271814-5272869 GCF_000260255.1 Octodon degus
TGTTCTATAACTAAAATTTCTGAACTGGCGACCTAGCTCAGCAGCATAAGCACCTGCCTACCAATCACAAGGTCCTGAGATTGATCCCTGTACCAATAAAACAAAAGACTGATTGTGACCTTACTGAACTAGCATAAAAATGGTCTTTGCTTCATGAAAGACAATCATAGTCCTAAATATAGCTACTAGAGAAAATGTAGGATGATCAGTTAGACTTGAGTAAACAAAAACTAGTTAAACAAAGACTCGTTCTTCAGCACGTGTGCATCACCTGTAGCATCTGCATTATTGGTGCTAACACTGAATTGCATATTGAAACATTGTTGATTATATGAAATTCACACTTGAGTGATTAACCTGTATTTCTATTTACTAAATCTGGCGATCTTAATCATAAACTAATTAAAATAAGAATAATTTTTAGAAAAGAATAAATTATACTTTTACCGGGAGTAGTGGTGCATGCCTGTAAGCCCAGCGCTTGGGAGAATCTACGCAAGGTCAAGGCCAGCCTGGGCTCCATAGTGAGTTCAAAGCTAGCCTGGAGTAGACAGTGAGACCTTGTCTCAAAAAAAAGAAAAAAACAATAAATTACTTTTTAAATGAATGCAGTTAGTATTGTCAGGGGAAAAAAATGTCAGCAAACAGTAGTGGCCACTGGGATGGTGGTTCTCAGATTTACAGTGAGGAGAGGAAACAGGAAAGGAGGAAGATGCCTTTAATTCATATAAAACAGAAAAATTCCACAAACAAACCTGAGTAATGGTTTAATTTTGAGGGAAGAAAAAACAAAACCAGAGCAAAGACAACAACCTGAAAGTACTTTGGTAGGTGAGCCTCCTTTTCACTCACTTTCTTTAGTTATTCAGGAAATATTTTGTGTCTTAGCCTCACCAGGGAGGCAGATTTTCCTATTAGTTTTCTGTTGCATAAATTTTATTCCTTTTTCAAGTTTTCAAATCAGCTCTGACTGGCTTAAAGCCTGGCATCTGGTATTTCCTTTGTCTTCCTCCCAAATGTCTCCTCCAAATGCCCATAACTACCGGTCCTTCCCC
>NW_004524677.1:5274104-5276604 GCF_000260255.1 Octodon degus
CACACACACACACACACACACACACACGTACACATGTGTACAATGATTTCACTAAGGGATTGGAATCTTTCCCAGGGAAACGAAAAATCACCAAAGGGATAAGCACAGGGGGAAAACGATTGCATTTTGTTACAATCTCAGATGGTTGTGTGAGCAGAACTTGGGGAGATGATGGCTGAGCACAAGGGAAGACCGAGGCAGCGTGCACAGGTCTGTCGCAGGGCCTCTGTTAGGCTGAGCTGGGCTGGAGGTCCCGGGAGGCATCCAGGAGAACTGATGGGTGGAAAGCCATGGGGAGCCGGACGAGGAGAGACCCCGCCCGAGGGGACTATTCTGAAATCACAGCCTCTGAGGGGTGGAAGGAGGCCAGGCAGGTGGGTGTGAGGACCCCGGAATGGTGTGAGGCCTGATGGAAGGACAGCGGGGCACTGATACGTATTAAATGAGCTGAGGAAAGAGAAAGGTTCATAACCTAGAAGCAGGAAGGGGCAGGGAAGGTCATAGCAGGAGACCTAGAAGAAAATGACATGGCAAAACCCAGGGAGAAGGGGGTTTCCCTAACAGACTCGTTCTGGCCAGTGCCACCGAGGAAAGCATAAAGCAAGGACAGGAACGGGTGCTTGGGGTTGGCCGTTAGGAGGCATGAGAGACCCAGACTGAGCATCTGGCAGACAGACTGCTGGGGCTGGAGTTGTGGGTGAGAAGACGAGGCAATGAGGGGCCATGGAAGGAGAGCAGGAGGTGCAAGGGGAGTTTAAGAGCTGACACAAGGGAAAGGCTCTCCACCAAGAGGAACAGAGTCTAGGCGCAATTAGGAAGGACCCACCACCCAGTCTTCTTAATTTTTTCCATATTGACTACAGCAGGGTCAGAAAATTTCCTTAAAGGGCCTGAGAATAAACATACTAGGCTGGCTCTCTTTCTTCCTGAGATAGGCTCTTGCTGTGTAGCCCAGGCTGGGCCTGAATTGACAGCAATCCTCGTGCCTCAGCCTCCCAAGTGCTGGGGTTATAATGTGTGTCACCATGCCTGATACCATTTCAGATTTTATGAGTGAAAAAGCAAAATGACAGGCTATTATTTACATACTTATTTATAGGATCATTAAAAAATCTAAACATTTATGAGTATAAAGACCATTTGTAATCCCAGAACCAGAAAAAAGTGGAAGCTGGCTGGGTTTGGCCCATTGGTCTTCATTTGCTGGACTCTGGTCCATTGTCTTTTTTCTGGAAATCATACCATAGACACCATTGTAGTTTAGGTCTTGAATGTCCCCCAAAGTCTCCTGTGTCAAAGTCTTGGTCATCAGCCTGTGTCACTGTTGGGAGGCAGTGGAAACCTTAAAGGGTGTGGCCTGTGGTGGAAGTGAGGTCATTGGTGGGCGGGTGGTTGAAGGAGCCACTGGAACCCCAGCCTTCTTTTCTAAGCTCTCTCACTGCCATGAGGTGAACAGCTTCTTGAGCCAAGCACCCTGCTGTGAAGGGTTTCTGCCTCACCACAGGCTCCCTGAAGGTTCAAAGGCAACCACTGATGGAAACTGTGGACCAAAACAAGCCTCTCCTTGTAAAATTATTTCTGAGGTGCTTTATCACAGTGGCATAAATATGCCAATTCCTTAATATATACCATCGTTTTGTATTTTTGAAAACTTTAGGTAAATATAATTATTCTGTACAGAACAATCTTTTTTTTTCTCTCCCTCTCTCTTTTGAGAGAGAGCCTTGCAATCCTCCTGACTCAGTCCCCAAGTATCTGGGTCCACAAGAGCGCAGCACCACACCCTGCTGATGCATAATAATCTTCAGCTGGCTATTTTTGGCCAACATTATTTTTGAGATTCATTAATCTTAACATATGTTGTTTTCCTTTCTTCCTTTTATTTATCTCTTGGTCTCTATGACTATATGAGGCTGTATTTTTTTCTTCTGTTCAAGGAATGCTTCCATTTTCCCTCTATTTTTACAAACAATGCTATAACCAACATCCTTAGCTTCGGCTCTGTTTTGTGCACTCTTGAACAACCCAGAAGTGAATTGTGGGAACTGTACAGCAACAACACCTCCGGTTTACTAAGTATTTTCAAATTGTCTCTAGAATGACTGTATAGAAAAATTTCCTGTTCCAGGAATCTGATATACTTGGGAACCTGAAAATTATCTCAATGTGTAACACCTAGAAATAATTCATGAAATATAAGAAGCAATCTTTTGAATATATAATGAAATCTCAAGAAAACAAAGAAACTCCCAGGGGCCGAAAATATATATAAAAAAAAAAAGATGACAAGAACATGAAAATCTAAATCCACAAATGACAATGGGGATTTTCTAAAACATGGATGTTAAGATTTGGGCCCCACAAAGAGGAAAGTGATTGATGATGTAGATTGTGCCTAAGGAGAGTCACATGGAGAGAAGACATTCTCTCAGGCTTTCACAGAGAGCACATTGGCCAAGCAATGGCCGTGACTCATCCACATGGCTGACACTGACAAAGG
>NW_004524677.1:5277079-5289697 GCF_000260255.1 Octodon degus
GTGTTTGTAAATAGGATATCATGTCCGCATCTTGTACAGCAATTAACCACTAGGAAGAATGTATGCAATGTGTTAATTATCAAAACTGTCCTACCAATTTTGTTTGAAACTGTCTCATTGCTATTTATTTCTCAATAAAATTATAGAAAAAAAAAAAAGATTTGGGCCCCAGGTAAGTAAGAGTCTACCGAATGTTTTTAAGAGGCTCGTATCTATACCATGGGTCAAAAGTTAAAGCTCAAACTGACCCAGGATAAAATAAAATGAAATAAAATAAGATAAAATAAATCTCACAATGGTCAAGTTCAAAGCCAGGGGAAATCATCCTGACACTTACAGAGACCTGGGAGAGCAGCCACAGGAGTCCCAGTGTGCCCCAGGGGTGGGGCCGGCGTGGTATGCCAGGGAGCCCCCAGCCTCAGGGTCTGCCTAAGCAGGGTGCTTTAATCCGCTGAGCTATCTGGGCAGCCCCAGCCTCTGATTTTCTTTTCCTTCTATTTTTTCTTTATCTTTCTGTGACCTGGGGATGGAACCAGGCATGCTGGGCAATCGCCCTCAGCGCAGCCCCAGGCCTCCTGTGACCTTCAGTTCCGCCTCATCCACTAGGATCTTCCTCCTCTTGGAGATCCCCATACTCCAGTTCCTCCTCCACTGACAGCTGTGGGTCCTGTGGGCTTAGACCTATGCTGAGTCTTGGTCCTTCTGCTTGCAACTCTTTGAGGCTGACGGATGCCGCCCTTCCCTCCTGTCCTACACCTGGGGTTGAGCCCCACGTACAGCCACGACCTCTCTTCAACCTCACCACCTCCTGTCCCCATGACATCCTACTTCATGGTGGCATAATGGACATCATCCTGAAAAAGTATTGGGGATTAGAGCACTTGACAATGGTGTGGTGATAGAGTTAGAAGACTTGGGGTTACCTTAACCAGGGTGAGACTTCCTGCAGCCAGGGGCTGCCTCAGCCTGTCCCCTACCTGACTCTTCTTATGAATAGAAATCAACAGATTCAACAAGCAGCAAGATGAGGCCTACACCCTGCTGGAGCAGCTAGGAAAAGGTGATAGTGAAAGCTATCACATCGCTGACAATAGCCTTAAAATAAAGACATAAAAGAAGGAATAAACAACCAAGTTTTTAAAAATGCCCCACAACATGATGTGTGTTTGCAAAGGATGGACTTTCTAGAAATGCAAAACAGGATCACTAAGATGGAAAGCCCAGTGAGCAGGCACTGTACGAGGTTCCTGTTTCTCCACATCTCTGCCAGCATTGGAGGGTGGCGCCAACGTTGCCCAGGTAGGCAAATTCCAGGCTGCATTGTTTCTTTACAGAACTGAGCTCAGCCCAGCCCACATCTTCCCTCTTCGGCTCTCCTGGGTTCAGAATTACAGATGCAGAACAATACAGAAGGACACCCCCACACCACTGCCTGTTCTGCTTTTATTTTAGCATGGCTGATATTTCAGTGGGCTTTCTGTAGTTTCCTAGTCTCTAGGGTACAGGCCCTCAGACAGGGCTCTCCATGGTGACCCTGTGACCTCATTGCTGTCCTCTGCCTGGTTCCTGCATCCTGCACCTTTTCCTAGCTGCTCTAGCAGGGTGTATTTCCTGCCTCCGGTCTTCATTCTGCTAGTTCTAGCCTTTCCAATTGCTCAGTCTGCACCCATTCCTGCTCCTGCCCTCTGCCTCCACTCCAGGTTCAACCCTGCACTCATCATTCCTCTTCCTGTGAGCCAGAATTCAGCACAGCACAGCAAACATAGTTACTAGCACGCAGTGGCTGCTGAGACCCAGCCAAGGGCATTGTGATGTTGAGAACCTGCAGCAGGGCAAGGGCCCAAGTTACAGTCTCCTGACCCTGAAAGTAGACAGAGCCTGGCAGAGCCTGGCACCCTGACGGGTAGGGTGCACAGGCGGAGCGGGGGCTCTAGACGACTCTTCTTGGAGCCATGCCTTAGCTGTGAGACCTTGGCAAGTCGCTTCGCCTCTGTGTGCCTTGCTTTTCTCATAGGGGAAGCTAGGATAGTAGTATCCACCTTACAACACCCCTGAGAGTTCATTACGTTAGGGCAGTGCCTCGAGACACTGTGCCGGAGGCTGAGCGCCGTGCATGTTGGCTACGAGCATCATCACTAGCACTTGAAGCTGAGCTGTCCAGGAAACAGAAGAGGCCTTCCTGTGCACCAAGATCAGAGATACAGCATCAGAACGCACAACTTCGATTATGCAACTAACAGTTCCTTCTGGTCTCTGCTTCTCAGTTTGCCCCAGAATGATCTGCATCTTACACTTCTGAAGCTCCTCCCAGGCATCTTTGTCCCCGGCCACCACGTAGTTCTAGACTCCTTGTTTCTGCCTCATCCCCTTCAGTGCTTCCTCTGCCAACCTTGCTGCGATGGCAGCTGATAAACCCCACGCTCTGGTACGGGGGGGGGGGTGTCACCTTCAGTCTCCTACTAAGGTGGAGCCCACTGAACCGGGAACAAGGTAAAAATTGCTTCATGGCCCTGCAGAGCGTGGCCTTGACTCTGAATTCTCAGAGGATCCCACACTAGCCAGAGCAAAATGATGAATATCTGTTGGTCAAAATCCTAGAAAAGCTGTTTACTGGTGACTTGCAAGCAGCTCATTTCACTCCCTCCTCAGTCAGGCTGTAGAGAGCGTCTATCCAGAAAGAAGTGCTGACTCAGAGGAAGCGAGGCTGCTGTCACGCGGTGCTGCCTGTCTGCTGTTGGTGGATGCTTACACTGGGCTGTGTCACAAACTAGCTCGCAAGACAGGCAGGCTGTTCAATGGCTTCTTTTACCAAACATCCCCCAGATATTATTCTAAGAATTCAAGGAAACACAAATGTGACACCTATAAACTAACCTGAAGTCTTAGGCACCATTAATTTAAAAAGACACACACACACACACACACACACACACACACACACACTAATTAATGACACATTAGGCCTCAATCCTTGACTAATGTCATGGTAAAAAATGATTACTGAACAGCTTTTCACTTTTTCCACACATTGGCAATCCGGGCAGGGCCCAGTAAGCACACTGGAAGAAGCACAGCTTCCTCTGACTTTTCCTGACATTCTAACACTATCTGTTTTTAGGAACAAGGCAGTTTTTAGTGATAAGCTTTGTATCCACTCTGTGGATGATTTTAGTATTTATCAACTATCATTGAGTTATTGACTTCTGCAGAAAGGGTTTGAAGAAATCAGAGATGAACTAATGAAAATTTCCCCGAATGCAACCACCGCCCCTTGCAGCTCCTTCCAGCTCTGAAACTGTGTACACAAGAGTGTACAGTGCCTGCCGGACTCCTGGCCACCGCTCCCCGCTCCCGCCAAGCTGCATCCAGAAGGAGCGGCTTGCCGTCCCTCTCCTTGCAGTTTCCCCTGCAGATACCCGGGAACCCTATGCAGACAGCACCAGGAAGAAGCAGCCAGGTGCTGGACTGGGGAGGGCGGGCCTGACTGCTAAGGTCCCCGAAGGCACCACATCAGGATGTCAGTGCCTGAGTCCCCCATCTTATTTAAAGAACTGGCACTTGAGGAGCTTCCCTCTGCTTCCACATTGTCCACCTACACTAGCTGTGTGCAGAATCCATTGGTAGAAACCAAGGCAGCATGTTCATTGACCCAGAGCAAATCAGCAAAACCCCCAGCAGCAACCAAGGGTATTTTGCATGTTACGGTAACTGTGAGAAGAACAAATCAATTGTGCTTTAACCTAAAAGACTGCAATTTACTGTTTTGTCTTTTCCACCACCTTTAATTGGTTACACTCATTACTTTTGTAAATAAACTTTCAAACAGTAACAACCAGTGCAAAATAAATAAGTAAAAAATAGCCCTCAATGTACCAAGATCAAGGGCAAGCAGAGGACCAGACTTTCTCCATGTGTTAGAGAGTGGATGCCGGGCAACTCCTCAGTCAATTTCCTGTTTACATTTTTTTAAACTCATGAATTTTCTTTAAAATGCATTCCAGTAGCAGATTTCTGTAACCCTGCTTTCCAAGAGTATTTGGAACAAGGGGCCCTCTCAGTGCACTGTTAAGAGCAAAACCTATTATCTCTGATCCTGACCGATTGAAACATTCTTTTCCACGTACTGCCAAAAAGTTTATGGTTTTCTTAATGTGCCCATTAAAGTTGGGAAATTACAGGGATCCACACATCTCAGAAGACAATGATGGCGCGAGGTTTAAATCAAGGACTAGGACCCAGTGCAGTGATAGCCAAGTCCTCCCTCCATCCCAGCAAGAGGCAGTTTTCATTTTCTCCCCTTGTAGAGAAAGGACTGGGGTCTTGGGGGGTGCCCTCCCCTGCGAGCCCCGTAACCGCGGCACCCGCCAGCAGGAGGTCGCTTACCCTGGTGGGTGGCCAGGCCCAGCGCGAGGCCCAGGACCCCGAGGCAGGCGGCGCGCGGGGCGCTCATGTCAGCTCGCGGGGTGCTGCGCGGGGCTCCCTCTGGCCGCTGCTGCCGCGGAGCACATTTCCTGTTTCCTGCTTGTTTGGGTCGGTGCTCACTTGAAGGAGAGGTGTTTGCCTGTTTTTTAGGAAGTGATGTAACTGCAGGAGCCTGTCAGACCAGCACGGATTGCAAAAGAGAAGCTGCTCGCCCAGCTCTGGTTCAGCTAGCGAAACCTCCCCAGCTCCGTGGAGACTCAGCCTGGCCCTGTCCAAGTGGCCCCGGCCAACAGGTCTGCCCCTCGCATGTCACTCGAGGTCTAGGACCGCAGGCACCCTGGCTTCGCGGGTTCACACACACCAGCGGAGTCTCAGAGCTGCGGGGAGCCTGGGGCTGCGCTGTCTGAAGTCTGCTGGGGCTGACAGAACAGCTCCGAGGGCGCTGTCCAAAGCAGTATCTATCAGCTCGCTAGCTTCTGAACTCTGAGGAATCCAAGGAAAACCGAGTTGTCAGTTCATTTTTAAAAACTGAACTTTGAACAATTCCCAGGACCAGTGGCTGCCGTGCTGCAGGATAGCCCAAGCCCACGCAGCAGGGACAGCTGGGGCCTCAGAAAAACCACTAGGCACTTTTCTGCAGCAGTCCATTCCCCTACTTGGCCCCAGTTGGACCCCACCAGGCTCATCTGGAGGTCAAGGACAACCCTCCTTACACACTGTGGTCCCAAGGTGGAGCTCTCTGTCCCCAAAAGGATGGCCTCTCCCTGAATGCATTTCCAAAACAAAAGATGCAGGCAGGCTAGGCAGGGGCTGTCCTCATGTCATCTGTCTTCTTTCTTGTGTGACAGAAAATTTCTCAGAGGTTGTTAAAGGGCAAAATAGGGCTGGAGGGAAGTAGAATTCAGGGGAAAATCCTGCCCAGGGAAAGGGAGCACTTAGGAGGTGTCAACTGAGGCCATGCTGCGGAGGGACAGAATGTGCATCTGGTGTGTGTGGCTGCTGGAATTGTGTCCCTGGGCCCAGGTTCAAGGCCCAAGCACTGCTTCATGCAGTTTCCTAATTGGATTCACATTTGCACAGGATAGACAGACAGAGGGACAGAGGGAAGCCTGTATGTGCCAGCCCTTCTCCTAGATGCAGCCAGAGTCACCCCCTTTGCCATCGCAGTGATCTGCTTTGTGGCTGCAGATCCTCCACACACACACAGCTGTGTCCTTCTTTGCTGCTTGCTGCTTCTCAGTATCATTAGTCACATTTATCTCAGTCCTTATCTATGAGAAATAGGTTGGTGATTCACGTAATGATCATTTACTCATAGATTTCCAGTGTGTATTTGAATACTTCAAACTGGCAGTTAAATGCACCCTTGATAAAGGATGCATTTGTGCAGTTGGGGGACCATACAGAACAGCAGAAGAAAACGGGTGTCTTCGAAACTGGGTGGCTGATTGAAAAGCAACAGAGAAAGAGCTATCTATTCCTGCTCTTCCAGGTGTGTGAACAGGCCACCGGCCCCAAAGCCCTCTAGGGCTGAGTAGGGTGGCAGTTACTGCAGTGGGGAGCAGAGTGTTTGGCCAGCTGTACCACACAAGTGTGAGAAAGAAGGCCTGGGTTGGCAGTTTTCTTCATCTGTTCCATTCTTGCTGTTAAAGGCATAGCTGGCTCCCTGGCTGGAGGCCAGCAAGGGTCGGTGCATCACAGTCCTGTGTCAGGCTGGACCACAGACTGTCTTCTTGCACAGCCCTCTGCTGAGCCCCAGGGCATGGCCAAACAGCTCCCCAAAGTACTAACAAGTGGGCTCTGCATTGCTCTTGAGCAGCCTGACAGTAAATCAGAGTGGTGCACTAGATGCACCGAGGGAGGCTGTGAAGAAACCTCACACAAGCGTGTAATTTTCTTTTGACCCTGGTATTTAAGGGTCTTTTTAAAAGACCCTTACAATGATAAACTTTATGTGAAGGGGAAGAAAATTACCATCATTGATCAGAAAATGGTGCCAACCTGGTGATCCATGCGCTGTGGTTAAAATCACAGGGAGACCATGTGGGACGCAAAGGGCAATTTAACTCTGTTGGCTCTAGTTTTGCCAACCAATTCTGGCAAGTGGCTACCTGGGTGCAGATTAAACCTCAGTACACTCAGGGCAGGGAGTCCAGGCCTTAGTGCTAGTCCTTAGATGCCAGGAGCCTCCAAGGGAATGGTAGCACTGCACAAGGTCACTTTGGTGGCCACAGGTGGCTCTCCACACTGGGAAAGGAGCCTGGCGCCTAGAGACGCCCCGTGCCTCCTCATGCCCTGTGGACTCCCAGCAATTCCTCCTCTTGCCCCGACCCACTCCGTGGGCTGTCCAAGGGGAGAGCCTATGGGAACACAGCCAGAGGCCGTCTCTTTTTCTTCTGCATTAACAGGGACTGAACCCGGGCCTCGTGCATGCTGGGCGCGTGCTCTACTGCTGACCTACATCTGTAGCCTTTTTCATTTTGAGACAAGGCCTTGCAAAGATGCTCCAGACAGCCTAACTGCAGTCCTCCTGAATGTCTCAAACAGCTAGGATTACAGTCTGTGCCACTTCACCTGGCACAGAAGTCCCTTCCCACTATGCGCTTTCCCATCCCAACCTTGCCATGCCCACCCCCTCTGTGATCAGCACACATGCTCAGAGACAGACAGACAGACAGACACACACACACACACACACACACACACACACACACACACACACATATGCAGGTGCACCTGCCTCCTCCCCCACGTGCCTTTGTGCACACTGGGGGAAGAAAAGCAGATGGGAATGAACATGGCTATTTAATTCAGAGCTCGATAAATCAGGGTGTTGGCTGCATTTGCATTTGTTCTGGCAGAGACCCAAGGGCAGGTGGGGAACACTTTGCATGTGCCCTGCATTGGTTGTGGGTGTGGGGAACTAGTAACAAGCTCTGGTTGTTGGTGGCAGTGTTCACGAGTGCCTCACATTCCCATATTTGGCTTCTCCCAAATTGGAAGTGGGATGGAAATCAGGAAAGCTATCAGGTGGAGACCTGACTTCCTGCCGGCTGGTTTACTTGTGCAGCAGCCGACTTCCAGGCTGGTTCTCCAGGCTGCCTGCTACAGATCCTGGGCCCCAGTCCTGGTTGTTCTACCTGACCTGGCCATTGTTCCTGTGGGTATGGAGTTTTTCCACACCTCCCTGTACACACACACACACACACACACACACTCAGAATGTGTGTACATGCCCTCACATGCGAACACCTGCCCCAACTGTCACAGGAACTTTCTGGGGCTCCTTTTCCTGTCTAAGTGGCAGCTGGTGGTGGCTGACTACTCCTTGGTGTTTGATCTGCAGGGTCAGGTGTTCAGATGAGGTGACAGGCTCGCTGGAAGGGGCTGTCAGCCATGCTGCAGGAGGGTAGAATGGCACAGGAAGAGGCAGGTGCAGGCCTGGAGAGACAACTGGGCAGGGCATGCAGGGTCGGCAGGGCAGGACAGGGCAGGCAGGACAAGAAGGGCAGTGCAGGGCAGGCAGGACAGGGCAGGCATGGCAGAGCAGGGCAGGCAAGACATGGCAGGCAGGACAGGGCAGGCAGGACAGGGCAGGCATGGCAGAGCAGGGCAGGCAAGACATGGCAGGCAGGACAGGGCAGGCAGGACAGGGCAGGCAGGGCAGGACAGGGCAGGCAGGACAAGAAGGGCAGGGCAGGCAGGACAGGGCAGGGCAGGGCAGGGCAGGGCAGGGCAGGGCAGGCAGGGCTGGTGTAAGGTAGAAGGAGCCAGGCTGTACTAGGTGCTGCTGCCAGGAGAGGAGCTGACCAAAAGTGGCCACGGCCCAGCCGCTCAGCTCATCTACCACCTTGGATCTGTGTCCCTGCGTCCAAGCCTAGGCACACACTGCCCAGCAGGTCACACCGAGTCTGGAGGACCCTGGAGGCATTCTCCATGCCTTGGCCTCCTCCACCTCCTCCTGCACAAGGTTCCCAGGGACCAGCAATGCCTGGCCACCACAGGGTAGAGCTGAACAGCACTGTGACCAGGAGCTAAGGGGCAGGGGGCACATGTGGCAGGCAGCCATGAGTGGACATCAGTCACCTGGCACAGGAACCCAGGTCCCCTAATGTCCAGTGCCTCCCTCAGGGCAGGGCCTTCTCATCTTCCTCTCCAGAAAGTAGGAGAGGGCTTAGTACTGTTCTGAATGAACAAACAAGCCAATAAGTGAAAAAAAAAAATTCCTTTTGCTATAATATTTTTAAAGTGGTATTGAGGACAGTGCCTAGCCCCCAGTTATTTTGGGGGAGCGCTACTAAAATGCAGAATTCTGCTGGACAGGGTGGCACACGTCTGTAATCCCAGCACTCAAGAGGCTGAATAGAAGGATACTTGGAGCTCGAGACCAGCCTGGGCTACAAAGTGAGTTCAAGGCCAGCCTAAGCTACATAGCGAGACTCTGTCTCAAAAAGACTAGATAGATAGATAGATAGATAGATAGATAGATAGATAGATAGATAGAATGCAGAATTCCTGGCCAATTCCAGAAGTCCTGAGGTCCAGAATGCCATGTTTTATTTTTATTTTTCACGTTGTGTTACTTTTATTTTTGCCAGCATCAGATGTGTTTATTAATTTATTTTAAAGTTTTTAACAATTATCATAAATTCAGATTAGCAGCCAGACCAACAGAACAAAATATAAACACATAAAACAACTGTATCACATCAAGGTATATTTTTAGATACATTTGTGATGCTCGATTACAAAACCCCTTTTCTCTTTTTTTTCTATTATCTGTTTTTTTATTTTGCATTTTTATAATACATTGGCTTTCTCATATCAAAGAAACCATGCACCTTTAAGCTTGTGTATCTGATTTACTTTGCCTAGCATTTTGGTCTCGAGGTGCCTGTATTTTCCTACAAATGACTCAGACTTATCCTTCCTATGCCAGAGAAGTACTCCATTCTGTGTAAATACCGTATTTTATTCATTCATTCACCTGTTAATGGACATATATAGGCTGCTTCCAAGATGTAGCAATTATGGATTTTGCTGCTATAAACACAAATATGCATGGATCACTGCAATATATTTTTAACTCTTTCTTTCTTTCTTTCTTTATGTATTTGGTACAGGGTCTCACTACACAGCTTGGACTCGTGGTGATCCTCCTGTTTTCAGCCTCCCCAGTGCTGGGATTACAGGCGTGCACGCTGGGGGCGGGGCTGGTGCAGCGTGTGGGACCAGGGATCGAACCCCGTCCCTGAGCTTGCCAAGCAGGTGCTCAGTCCAACTGAGCTATATCGCCAGCTCTTATATCTTTAACTCTTGCAGAAAGATACCTAGAAAGACAATGGTGGAGTCAAATACAATTTCTATGTTTAGGTTTTTGAGGAATCTCCATATTAATGTCCATAGTGGTTTTACCAGTTTACACTCCCAACAAAAATAAATGAGTCCTTCCCCTCCCCTCAAAGCCTGTCCAGCATTTGGTATTATTTGATTTCTTGATGTCAGCCTTTCTTTCTGGAGTAACATGAAATCTAAGTGTTCTTTTAATTTGCATTTTTCAAGTGGCCAGTGATGCTGAACATTTTTCCATCTATTTATTGGCCATTTGTACTTCATCTGAAAACCATCTTTTCCAGAATGTTGCATTTTAAATGAAGTTTGAAGAGGTTTTTGTTTGTTTTTGTGGTGCTGGGGATTGAAGCCAAGGCCTTTGTACTAAACTGCCATCTTTTTAAAAATTTCTTATTTTGAAAGAGGATCTTGCTAAGTCACTGCACTGCCCAGGCTGGGCTCAAATTTCCCATCCTCCTGCCTCAGCCTCACAGGGTGCCAGGAATCTAATCCTGTACCACCCGTGCCTGGCTTTGGTGAAATTGCTATACAAAACAAAACAAAACATAAGAATCGCTGTTTTAGAATTTTTTTTTTTGGGGGGGGGGGCTGTGTGGCAAATAGCTCAGCAGTTTAAAGCGCTTGCTTAGGCAGACTCAGGAACCAGGAGTTCGATCCCAGGCCTGCCATGTCGGCCCTGCCCCCGGGGCATGCTGAGAGGGTGACTGAAACTGGACATGGTGGTGTGCTCCTGTAATCCCAGCATTTGGGAGACTGCAAACAGAAGGATCACTACGAGTCCAATCTACACTGTGAGGCCCTGTAGACCCTGTCCTAAAATACAAAAAAAAAAAAAAAAGAATTTTTTCCTAGAAAAGTCTGTCCCTTTTATTAAGGAGTAAAAATAAATGAGCAGCACGCTGTATTTTCCCTTCTGGCCTGATTCCAAGGAAGCTTGGAAAAGTCAGGCTGAATTGGGTGATGTCTGCTTGCTCAGATGTCGTCACCACTCCTAGGAGCATTTGTTTCCCTGGCTAACGCTGACATGTCTGTCTCGAGTGAGGCAGGAGACCTTCCAGAAGTCCTGGAAGGTCCCGCCGGCTCCTCCCCCTTCCCTGCCAGGTCAAGCCGTTGCCCTGGTAACGCCCGCCTAGCGGTTGCCGCTCTCATTCTTTCTGCGTTGCCCAGGCTCACTCTTCCGAGGCCACCAGCACCTGTTCCGAGAACTCAACTTCCTCCCAGTGCCATTCCGGTTTTGATCAGGCCTCACCCTCCTAAATCTCTTCAAATATTTTTGCAAGTGAGACAGAGACTCCTGGGTCTGTACACCGTCTGGACACCAAAGTCCACTCCAGAATGACAGGTGCAGGTTGGCGCTGTCGCTGGCTTTTCTGCTTACTGACATAACCCAGAGTCACAGTTGATGGTGCCCCGCTCAGCTAAATCCCCCAACCACTGAATTTAGACAACACAAAGATGCGAAGGTTGGGGATGTAGAAAATTATAGGAGAAATGGGAAAGACGGTGGTTGGAGCTGCTCCAGGGCCAGGGTACATGCACAGTTAGTGCCACAGATAAGTGACATTTGAGAAGATGTTGGCTTTGGTAAGAAAGCACAGGAGAGTAAGAGGACATTGTTTTTACAAGTAAGAAAAGGGTAGGAAGGTAGCTCCATAGCAGACAGCTCCCTAAGTTCGCCTAGCAATCATCAAACCCAAGGACTGCAAAACAGAGTAAAATGCCTTAGTGACCTGTTTATATTTTTTCTTATTACAAATGCAAGACATATTTGTGATGCAAAAATTAAAAGCATAAAAGCAAACCCAAATCATCCACTGTTAATCCCATCTAGAGCTTGGTGTAGATACCATCTATTAGCTAGTAGGGTTCCTTCCCCTCTAGCAGCTGGGGATGCGACCCTACCAATGACACAAACTCGGGGATGGGGAAAGCGGCAGCTTACCCTGTTGTCCTGTGGCAGCGGCAGCCTGCATTCAGTGAGTAGCGTGGTAGCAAACAGAACCCAGAGAGATTTACTTTAGTGGCAGCCCACATTCTCAAGGTGAACCTGCGCCATGCGAGGCCTCCTCTGAGCCCCTGGGCCGGTTTCCTCGAGGGCTGCCTTGAACACACCAGAAATCCCACACCAGGACACCAGTGGGTGGGAGAGGTCTCTCAGGTGCATCTCTGGCTCTCTGGCCCTTGGAATATCAGTGCTCAGAATTAACTCTGTTTTAGCTGAGCCCTCCTTCTCCTAGACCAAAAGGTCTACTCTGCTCACATAGGTGAACTTAGGGAGCCATCTGTGTGGACAGAGTCCAGACCCCCAAACACCACCAGTTTGCAGATGTATGCAGCTGTCTTGCTTCTGGAGCTTGGCACTTTCAGTAACAACACAGAGCAGCATGCCTGAGGGATGCACAGGGAGGGGCACTGGGGCTCCACTGGGTTAAGTCAGAAGTCCCAGGTCTCGAGTTCCTTTGCAACAGCTTCTCTTGGCCTTATTTGCTTTATCTATAAAGCAGCAGGGCTGGTGAGAGGCTCTCCTGAGCCCTAGCATGCACTCGCTGTGGTCTACCAGATTCTCTTGGCAGGAGGTTCATTTAAGATTTTCAGCATGGCAAGTGCATACTAACAGACATCTTAATTTTAAGGTTTTTGAGACTAGAGGTAGATCTCAGCTTCTGGAGACGGTCTAATGCAAACACCCAGCCAGGGTCTCGAGCCCCACTTGATCTCCAAGACTCAGAAAGTAAGGCTTATCACAGGGGCACAGCGGTCAGGACAGGGTAAGAATGGGGCAGCGGCTGCAGGAAGCCACAGGCAGGGGAGCTGCTGAGCAGAAGTGCAGCGGCAGGGGCGGGG
>NW_004524677.1:5289809-5296459 GCF_000260255.1 Octodon degus
AGGAGACCCTGTGTTGGATCCCAAGGGAGGGATGGAGGGGGAAGAAGGAGGGAAGGAGGGAGAGGAAAAGAAAGGAGCAAGGAAAGAAGAAAGCGAGAGAGGGACAGATGAAGGGAGGACGGAGGGAGAAGAGAAGGGCAGCTAGATACATGGTAGGTTAGCGAAGCAAGGCAGTTGTGAAACTGGGCTCAGAGAAAGGAAATAAGCCGGTAGATGAGCAGGAGGAAGTGCGAAGTCGTTCCTCTTCTGCCCTGAAGCTGCCTGCAGCACAAAGCCTGTCTGATGCCAAGAGCAGGAGTCTCTGCAGCGATGATCAGGCAGCTGGGCTGCGCAGTGGTGCCAGGCATTGCCGTGGCGACCGAGATTCGGCCCCGAGGTCGGCTGCAGCTGTGCCATGCGTAAGAGGCACTTGCTTGAGTATGTCATTGCCATGTTGTCTCCTGAAAAGCAGTGACCCTTTGAGGGGACAGGTCATCACTCCCAGGTTCTTCATGCCCTGTGTGAGTCACAGTCACCCACGCATGTCCTTGTGACATGGTAGCTCCTTCCGTTAGATTAGGCAGAGTGTATCTCCATGTCTTACTGATGTGGGGCCAGGCGCTGTAAGATTTGCTCTGACCAAAGAAATAAGATGGAAGAGACAGGGTGGCGGGAGGGGGCAGACTATGACTTGCTGCATGGGGTGCCTGTGCTTGTGCACCTCGGTGACCTGCAAGCGTGAGCCCTGAAGTGCAAAGCAGGCCCGGCGAAGTCAGAAACCTGGACAGCAGCTTAGATGACAAACTCAGAAGCTCTTAGGATAACACTAAGGTAACAAAAGCAGATGAGTATAACTCAGGATTCTTCCCTCAAAAGAAAACAGACCTGTGAGCAGAACTGCCTTAAGGAATTTGAGTCAGGGCTCCACCCTGTGCAGCACTGGCCAGAACAGGGCTGTCTGCTCCTTAGAACTACTGCTTAGGCTCCTCCTGCAGGGAAACTCAGTGGGGGCTCCAGGCTCCCCAGGCGCTGGAAGCGTGTATTACAACCTGTGCTCTCACTATCTTTCTGCCTACTGAGCGATTCCGAGAATACGAGTTCTGATACCAGCTCCGTGCAGGAACATTAGCACCCGGAATTCTGCTATATAACAGAGATGGCTTCTTTCTGCAGTCACTGACCATCTGCTTCTAGAAAGCAGGATTAAAAAAACAAAACAAACAAACAAAAAAACACACAATTAAAGATAAAAACTTGAAAGTAGGTCAGTGAGATAGCTCAGTGGCTCAAGCACCTGCTTGGGCAAGCTTAGGCAAGACCATGGTTCCATCCCTGGCGCCACATGCTGCACCGGCCCTGCCCCCAGGGCACGCTGAGCCTGCCACAGAGTCTGGGGATAGTGGTGCATGCCTGTGATCCCAGCTCTGGGAGGCTGAAAACAGAAGGATCATTACGAGTCTGAGCTGCATAGTGAGACCCTGTAGCAATCAAATACATTAAATAATAATAATAAAATAAAAGCAAGCTCTGCATTTAAATTAACTTGATGGCTTCCTCCTGTTCAAAGCCCCATCCTACAAGAAAGCTCAGAGCCAAGTAACTTTATGGACTGAACAAAGAGAAAGAAAAACCTAGAAGTGCCCTTTATTTCAACAAGATTCCCCAAAAACCTTTTCTTTGTGCATAGGTACCTGTATTAACAAATGGGCATAAATCACTAAATCAAAAACAGAAAATAATTCTCACTGTTTCCCTGACAAGGATTAACTAGCGAACCTCGGCAAGGGAGAGTGTGCAGCTGAATGAGCCCCAGTGCAGCTCTCCCTGCACTCAACACTCCTCTCCTAATGTGGGGTTGCTTCTTTTTGGAAAAAGAAATCGGACACACTAGGATGAAGGCTTTGTGTGTAGATACCCAGTGGACTTTGGCTGGAGGGGGCGCCTGTTTTCAACACTTGCTGAGCACTAATCATGCCTTCTTGTCAACCCATTAGGGATGGAGTTTTTCTGGCTGGGGGTAGAATAAGAAAAAAAGCCTTGTCTCAGCTCACGCACGTTAGCATGCTAAAGAGTAATAAACAAAACCGGGCCTGCCTATGCATAGAAAATTAGAAGGACGGGGTCCCCCAGGAATGAAGCCTCTGCTGGAGAGGGAGATGGAAAGGTGGGGTGGGGAAAAATCGGGGGGAGGAGAGGAAGCAAAGGACACATTGTCCTTAATAAACTTTGGGACTATTTGACAAAAATGAATGCCTTCTTTTTCCTTTTCTTACCGCTCTGCCACCAAGCTGTACCCACAGCCCTCACTTGCTAAATATTAAGAACCCAACAACAACAAAGGACATGTGAGGAGGACAAAAGCTGCAGTTATGGGGTGGATGGCCTCCAGTCCAACACACAGGCTGGAGGTTGTAGCTGATAGAGGAGAGATAGCGCAGGGGAAACCACTTAGACCAATAGAAAGCACATGGCAGAATCATACATTGTGCATCACAGGTGGGGGCGTTTAATCAAGGAAAATGGAAGGGATGCTGGGAGAGGAGGAAGTGTTATAAGTTCAATATTTTAAAAATGAAGGTTTGTTCCAGGAGATTCTGCAGACAGAATTCAGAGAAGCTTCAGCGTCTGCGTGTGGCCAGCTGCAAATGCGTCTTTACAGAGGACTCACGGGGCTGCAGGTTACAACATGGGAACAAACTAAGCCTTGCTTACTTGGTCAGGGAGAGACAGAAGGGCGACCAGGGACAGCTCTAAAGCCCATACCAGCAAAGTGGGGGTGTGGGGAGGTACCAGTGTCTGGGGGCATTTCTGAGTGCCAGAACTTGTGGCACTGCTGGCACCTAGGGGAAGGCATCCTGCAACAAAGACACCTGCCCTGGACCACCAAGAATGACCCAGCTCGAACTATCCACCATGCCAAGGCTGGGACACCTGCGCTGAGCAAAAGCGAGTAAGATTTGTTGGGAGCTGAGCACTGCAGGCAGTGTGCACTTCACACTTTACAGGTGTCTCCTCGGCCATTGGCTCCTCATGTCAATCCTTGCAGCCCCCGCCTTGGGCGTGCTGAGCTGGCCACTGAAACCACGCATGGTGGCGCATCCTGTAATCTCAGTGTTGGGAAGGCTGAGACAGGAGGATCACTACAAGTCCAAGCTGTGTAGGGATACCCCATACCAAATACATAAAATCAAAATTAAATGAATAAATAAAAAACCTTGCAAATGGCCGAGCAGACATCTTTCCCCTCCCCTCCTCTCCCTCTTCTCCCCTCCCTTCCTTCCTTCTCCTCCCCTCCCTTCTTCTTCCTGCCCATCTGCTCCCCTTCCCTCCCCTTTCCTTTCCCCCTTCTCCTGTCTTTCCCTGGCCTCCTTTCCTCCAATACCCCACACCCCTCCTTCTTCTGCTTCTCCTTCTCTTCACCCCCTTTATTTTTCTTCCTGTCTGTCCCCCCCCACACCCATCCAAGGATGGATCCCAGAACTTCATACATGCTAGGTTACTGCCTGCCATTGAGCTTCACTCCAGCCCTCCAGCATCTTTATTGCCCTGAGAGTCCGAGGGAAAAAGCCCAGAAAATGACCCAAAGGCACCCAAATCCAGCTGTGGGCCCTTTCACCTTCTGCTACCTCTCCAGTGGCCCCCGGGCTGTGCATGTGGCCATCTCTGAACCACATGCATGGGGGGTGAGTATGTTCTATACTCTAGACACTGACTTAGTGGAAGAAAAAGTGGAAATGTCAGAATTTTAAGGCTCAATAATTGGAAGAAGCTGATAGAAAATCATTCAAGTGTCAGCAAAGGGGCTGCCACTCTCCTGGGGTGTCCTTCAGTCACCTTTCATCATCTGCGCTCAGGAGTTCTTGATACACAGAGGTCTGGAGACTCCTGGCTTGTGCAGGGAAGGCCAAGCCCAGGTGATTAGAAAGTGAGGAGTAGAAGACCAGGGGGAAAATCAGGACGGAGAGGAAGGAGACGAGGCCTGGATGTGGGGAAACGAACGGAGCACTGTGGTGACGAGTAGGCCTCTTTCTAAGGACAAAAGCAACATGATTGACAGTGTTCTGGGAGAGCCACTCCATCAAGAACATCCTCTTTTAAGTAACTTTTATTTCTCCTGCTTACGTAATAAAATAGATTGTCTTTAAAAGAATCACATTTGCCATTGGTGGGTTTCAATGAGGTGCTTTGCTACAGTTTAGGGGACACAACCTGCAGCCTACTAGGGCACGGGAAGCCGGTGGAAACAGCGTCTCCCACCGGCTGCCCTCTGGGGGGCCCACTTAAGAATAGAGTGAGTGAGGTCATAGCACAAATGTAGCTGTCATCCGACACGAGCCCAAATAGGCTTATTACTACAATTCCACAGTGGAATGGACCAAAATAGGCTGCGGGGCGTGCACAGCGTATCCAGTGTCACCTGCACTTGCCAACTCTGAAGTGGAGATCAGCGCTCCAAAAGAATGAGAAGGCAAAGTGTCTAATCACTCTCTCTACTCAGCCGCAACCTGTATTCAATAAACGCCTGCCCTGCCCTTTTAAATGTTTACAACTTGGAGAGCTTCCGGGTTAGCTCAGGTGTTAAAAGCGCCTGCTTGGGCAGACTCCGTCAGGCGCAGGGGACCGCGGTTCAAGGGACCCAGCTCCACAAGCTGCACCCACCGGACCTGCACTCAATGCAGCCTGAGCTAGCCAAAAACTACCAACAGCAACAACAACAACAAAAATCCTTCTCTAGGGCCAGCCAAATAGCTCAGTGGATTAAAGTGCCTACAAGCAGGCTCAGGGGCCGGGGGTTCGATCCCCAGGCCTGCTGTGCCAGCCCCGCCCCCAGGGTACAATGAGGCGGTAATTGAGACTGGGCGTGGTGGTGCATGCCTGTAATCCCAGCTCTTGGGAGGCTGTAAACAGGCAGGTCACTATGAGTCCGATCTAGTAGTGAGACCCTGAACATCCTCTAGACCCTTCCCTAAAATACAGGAAAAAGAATTCTCTAAGTGTTTACACCTCCTGTGTTCGCTTACGTACATGCGTGTATGAGAGTGTTACCAGGGATGGTACCCAGAGCCTCACAATGCTAGGCAAGGCCTCTACCAATGACTTACATCCCCAGCCCAATTCATATTTTAAAATATTTTAATATTTTTCAGGCACTGCGTGGTCCTGGAAGAAGATGTGTAAATCCCGGGTCAATAAAAGTTTCAGCCATTCTCCCACGATGATGTTTCTTTTCAGAGTCATTTTCTAAATCACCGTTGTGCTATGCAAGTAAAGACTTTGCCTTTCCTCGGCCTGGCCAAATAGCTCAGCAGACTAAAGCGCCAGTTTAGGCAGACGCAGGGGCCGGGTGCGACCCCAGGGTCTGCCGTGCCGCCCCGCCCCTCGGGAGTGCACTGAGAGGAGATGGAGGCTGGGTGGCGTGGCACGTGCTTGTAATCCCAGGTTTTTGGGAGGCTGAACTCAAGAGAATCACTACGCGTCCCATCTATGTAGTGAGACCCTGTAAACCTATACTAAAATACAAAAAAAAAAAAAAAAAAAAAAAAAAAAAAAAAAAAAAAAAAAAAAAAAAAAAGACCTTGCCTTCCCTTCATCTTACAGCTTCAGTGAAGTTGCATCAGAATATTTTATTGTCATGAGGTGGCCACTGGTTGGCACTGTGGCACTGGAGCCAAAGCTGTCACGTGGCCCCCAGCAGTGGGCCTGCCCCAGGGCCTTGTCCTGGAAGGGTGGCAGGTGGTGTAGTAAATGGTCACTTGCTCTCTGCCAGCTGGAAGTCGCAGATACAGAGAAAGAAGGAAAGGCTCGTGAGTGAGGACGCTTGGGTCAGCTGAGGAGCACAGAGATGCCACCCAGTCTGAGGCAGTGCGTCCATCCACATCGGTGCTCCCACGAAGCTCCTCCTCTCAGGGTGGTCAGATGCCCTGTTTTGTTTCTGACAACCAAAACCAAAAGTGTTCCATTCTCTATCTCTTTCTAATGTTCCAGGTCGTTAGCAGAAACCTGAGACAAAGCAAAGATGAATGTTTATGAAAAGAACTAATTCATTTCTTCTCTCGAACAATGTGATATTCACGATCTCGGGAGAACTCCAGATGAAATGTCATGATTCCTGAGGTCAAGGAACTTCTTATGAGATATAGCCAAGAATGCTGTCAAATGAAATCATGCTGCCGGAAAGTTAGTATAACTAGCTTCACTGATTCAAAGACAGGATACCTAGTGTCATTCAGCGTGCATTTGGAGTCATGTAGCAGAAGGCTTCACTTTAAATGTTTAAACAACAGAGAGGCTCATGTAACAGGAGTCTGGAGAAAAGGTGGAGCCAGGGCTCCAGGCACAGCGGCTGAGCCTCCTCAGGAATCGGGGTCCTGCCACCTGTCTGTCCTGCCATCTCCCAGAGGACACTGGTCCTCAGGCTGGGTCCCTCCTAGACGCCGGATGGATAGGCATCGTCAGAGGGTCAAAGCTTTTCACCATGATGTCTGAATTCTGGAAAAGCGTCACTCCTAATCGTGTTACAAGACTTTCCCAGACATCCCTGGCTTCTCTGCACATTTCCTCACCACTTTTAAGCCAGTCACTGGCAAGGGCAGTGGAATTACTTCAGTGGTTTAGTTTACTCAAGAGTCACCTCTCTACTGGCATAGTTCTACAGATATTGTCCCAGCCAT
>NW_004524677.1:5296819-5297788 GCF_000260255.1 Octodon degus
TGCAAGATGATTTTTGAGTGGTCGGGTAAGACTGTCACAGAGTTAAATGTATTACTGATGAGATACCAAGATGCTGGTCACAGGATCCAAAATTTTAGCCATGAAAGAGAGAGAGGGGGGAGAGGATTAGACAGGAAGAAGAGATTGGCAGAAAGAGGGGAGGAAGGGTGGAGGGGTGGGTCCGATTTAATTGTTACCTATGTGTATGAAGTTGTCACCATGTAGCCCAATAATTGGCATACCCACGAAATTTTTTGCGGCGGGGCTCAGGATATAGTTCAGCAGCACAAGTGTAGCCTGGCAAGTACAAGGGTCTGAGTACTGATTCCTGGTACGAAACCAAACAATAATTTTTTTTCAGCCAGGAGAAGTTCAAAGGCTCTGTTGTAGAACACAGTGACTACAGTTAATCAAGTAACTGTTTTCTTTTTTAAAGGAGGAGGAAAACCCCAGTAAAATGAGTTTTTTAAAAAATCAGAATTAAAGGTGGTAAGAAACATTTAGAGAAAGTACAGATTAAGAAAATATGTTTATTTATAGCATAATCTCATGACAACAGGAAAAAAGAAAGCTGAGAAAAGCCAAGATCTGACAGAAACATTAAGTGAAAGCCCAGAAAATGAAATGATGGAATGAGTTAAGACTGGCGATTCTCAAGGAAGGGTCCCGGGCCAGCAACAGCAGCGAAGCTAGAAATCGAGACAGGACGCCAGCAGAGCTGCTAACCAGAGCCTTAGGGGTGGGGCCCAGAAATCTGTTTTGTAACAAGTTCTCCTGGTGAGTCTACTGCAGCTGCCAAGTGAGACTACTCAAGTAAAGACAGACACCCTAAGATGCTAAAAAGTATAAAACTGAAAAAAAAAAAAAAAAATCAATTGGCAAAAAGAAGAAAAAAAGTCAGCCCTGGGCCAATGCCAGTTAGCGCTACTGTCCTGGACAGACGAGATCCTCCGGGCCTGTCCCCGGCCC
>NW_004524677.1:5298021-5326551 GCF_000260255.1 Octodon degus
ACCCAGCCTATTTCGCACCAGGGTCTAGAGCATGCAGTGGAGTCACCTAGAAGTTCCTTACACACACACACACACACACACACACACACACACACACACACTCACGGATTCTCCCTCCTGGCACCTCCTGATGCAAGTGGCCTCAGCATGTGAGAAGTTTCTTAGGTGATTTTCGCGAGCAGTCACTGTTCAGTGGCTTCACTTTCTCTTAGAGAAATGGGAGCAGTTAGGAGAATGGAAAAGATGATGAAGCACAAAGGAAGGATGGGTTCCCAAAGGAAAGGACCAGAGAGACACGAGTGACCCGGAAGTTGGTATAAAACGGAAAAGCTCCTGGAAAAGCTGTCAGGAGCCACAGCTTTGACTGGAGACAGTGGAAAGAGTAGAGGAGTGAAGTGTCTGTGTGCTGGGGCCACCATCAGGTGCCGCGCACCCGTTCCCACCTCTGCTGGGACCAGGGCTCTGAGAACAGAGCTGCACCCCGCAACCCAGGGCCTGGGTATGACAGGAAGCCAGGCCACCACAAAGATCTAGAGGGGACTCAGAGACGAGAACCAGGTGGGCTGGAGAGAAACCATTAGGCCTTCGAGAGGAAGTGAGAGAAAACACAGTTCTTCCGCCTGTCAGGCTGAGAGAGGACTTAATACCACCCCTCCTGGAGACAAGGGGCAGCAGCATAGACCTGCTGTTCTGTTTTCACTGGGGTCTGAGAAGGACAGCAAATAATGTCACCCCATGTGTGGCTGCTCCTTACCTTACCAGGAATCTTACTTCCATCCATTGGTACTGTCAGCTTTTATCAGCAGCCACGATGGCAGCAGGGGGGCAGAGAAGCAGAAATGAGGGGGAAGGGAGTCTTTATTAACTCTGAAGACATGGAGAGGATCGAGGGCAGGGAGATGGGTGGATCCTCTGACCGGAGACAGGGAGGCTGAGACTTTATAGACTTTAGCTAGGGGTAGAGTTTGAGGGGCAGGTTCAGTGATACACAAGGAGCTGATAGGAGGCTCCCTTATGTGGGCAGGAAAGGTAGAGCTGGAGTGGGGAAGTAGGAGGAAGCGGTCACTGGGAAGATAAGCTGTTGTCTGGGGATTCAGCCATATTGAATCAGGGCCATGATAATTTAGCAGTTCGTACTCTGGCTGGAACCTACAGACTGGGACCTATCAGGTAACATCTTTCTCAACCTTCACATACTAGTGGCACTTGTATTTTTGTTTTGTTTTTTTTGAGACAAGGTCTCCCTATGTAGTTCAAGCTGGACTTGAACTCACCGTGTCGCCCAGGCTGGCTTCAGGCTGCTGGCAATGCTCCTGCCTCGGTCTCCCTAGCACCAGGCTTATACCGCCTTCCCTGGGCACAGGGCTGCTATGACTTGTATGTCCCTACAAAGCTTCATGTGCTCATGAGTGGGGCTTTTCCAAGCGGCTGGATCTAGGCTGTGGGACTATGGATTAAGGTTGTGATAACTGGATCAGTCTACTGATTGGTTTAGCACCATTCTAGGTGTGGGGCAATGGGAAGCCCCACTCTGAGTGTGGGTGGCACCAACGAATAGGTTTGTACCCTGACTGGAATATAAAAGGAGGAGTGGGAGGCAGGCCGGCGGCTTTTGTCCTGCTGCCCTGCCGTGGACTATTTCTCCTGTCCTACTGCCCTGCCTTGGAGCCAGCTGCCTACGGACTGAAACCCTCACAGGCTGTGAGCTAAAATAAAACTTTCTTCCTTTAGCTTATGGATGTCAGGTGCTTTGTCCCAGCCATGAGAAACTGCTAGGACAAGTGGCTTTTAGGGAAATAGTGTTATGTTTTGTGTCTAGTTGTCCCCCCCAAAGCCTCATGTAATTCATGGGGCAAAATTCTAGAGTTTGTGACTAACTCATGATCCACTGAGATTATGGTGTGAGCGTTGCTGGGATTATGGGTGTGAGCGCTACACCCAGCCTGGGGCGCACAGCCTGGATGCAATTTAAAGGAGAAAGACTTGCTCTCTGTTGCCGTTGTTGCTGCTACTCCTCCCATCTGCTCTTGCTGTTTTGCTGTTTTCTGCCACCATGATCTGCTGCCCTCTGCCATGTGCCAGTCTTCCTTGGAGCCAGATAAGTATGGACAGAAACCTCCAGTAACTGTGAGCTAAGTAAATCTTTCCTTCCTTCATTTTGGAGGTCAGGTATTTTTGTCCCAGCAATGCAAGAAGAGTAACTGAGACAATTAGAATATTCAGCTTGAAAACTGTATTTTGGGGGAGGGGGTATAGCTCAGTAGTAGAGTACTTGCTTAGCAGAGGTCAGACTCTGGGTTCCGTTCCCAGCACCACACATATATGTGTGCCATGTTTTTCTTTGACATCATTGATTTAGCCATTTTGAATCTGTTTCCTGATTTCCATCATATACTGACTTTTGTTATGCCCTTGCCCTACAACCTATTACTGTGTAGGATTTCTATTCAACTAATTTGTTAGCTGAGTATCTTTTACCTTCCTGGCTGAGGCCCCCAGTGAGTAGTGGGGCAGGTGAGGGAGTCCTGGCTTCGGTTCGCTTGGCCCCTGGTCATTGTCAGCCCTAGCAGAGACCGGAGTCACTGCTCCCGACGTCTGACTCCCAGACCTTGGGCAGGGCCTGCGGGTTTGTATGTCTGACAAGTTTCTGCATCAGCCTGGGGAAAACTTCCTAGCAGCCTTCTACCCAGGGAAGTTTCATCTCAGTAGAAAAATCATGTCCCTGGAACTCCTCCACTGCGGATCCCCTTGCAAGCAGTGGGTCCCTGTGTTACCCGCGCAGAGCAGAGCAGCGCAGGTCTGAGCCCAGAATGGGGGGCAGCTCTCCCTCTGGACACCGTTCCTGCCTAGTTCAAGGCAAAGTTGGAACTGGGACAGGGAAACCAAGTCCAGCATCTACTCCATGAGAGGCACACCTTAAGTTTGCAGATGTGTGTGTGTGTGTGTGTGTGTGTGTGTGTGTGTGTGTTGCTAATGTTTGAGCCAAGGGCCCAGGTCCCTTTTGTTTTTGTTTTAATTTTGAGCCAGTGCCTTGCTAAGCCACTAAGATGCCCAGGCTGGGCTTGCACTTATGATCCTCCGGTTTCCATCTCTCAGAGTACTGGGATTACTGGTGTCCAGCATCATGCCTGGCTTATGGTCACTCTTCTAGATACCATTCTCCTTCTACAGAGGAGAGACTGGGACTTGAGACGATGTCACAACTTGCTAAAGAAAAGAATTAGAATGCACAGGTCGAAAAATTGCATTGTTTGTTGACATCACAGAGTCAACTCCTCGTGCTGCACCACGGTTACTGTTCTGTTCACCCTCATTTTTGTGAGGCCTGCGGCGCGTTGGTCAACACTGCTTGGCCCATTCCTGGAGGTCAGCGGCCCCTCCCCCAGGCCTGCAGCATTACAATGTACGCCGCCTGCTTCTCACTCTTAACACTGTGTTCTGAGCTTGGGTGCCGGCCTGCTGAGGACCCCTTAATTACTGGATGAGGTTGACACAAAGCCCTGAAGAAGAGGAAACGGGTGCAAGAAGTCCTGCCATGGCTGTGTGTCGCTGCATGTATTGACATGAACAAGTTTCAGGGAAGGTCTGAACTTTAAAAATGCAAGTTGAAAATATTCACATGTACTACTTTTTATTCTAAAACCACATGAAAACACATGTGCACAAAACGTGCATGGGAACACAGAGCGCCGCATGCTCTAGAAGGCATCATGGGAAGGTTGGCAATGGTCAACTTGGGGACTGACGCTCTGAGTGAATTTAGGGTTCTTTTATTTTGCTTTTCTCAGCAATGTGACTTCATGAGTAAGCGTTACTTGTGGAAGAAAGCCTTCTAGGCCTACCCTTAACCTTCATTTCTTCCTTTTCCATACCCAAGCCTTCACACATCCCTGGTATTTATCCTCTCAATTAAAACAAAGGTTCTCTGGGAGCAGAAAGAAAGAGCCAGCCCCTGTTTTGTGTCCACTTCAAGAACACAGGCTGTCTACCACACCCCCTTGGGCCCACACTTTGTGTGCCCAGGAACAGCCCCATCCAAGGACATCTCAGAACCGAATGAAATGATTTCTTCAGAGTTTTGGGCTCTGCAGGGCATGCATAAGCATGGAACACACCGACTCATAAATCTACATGATTTATAACAGCGACATCCACAGCATAGTAACTACTTAAGAAATCAATGCACAACACCTCTATGTTGCACCAGTGCCTCAACAACCTTCAGAAATGACTAGCTAGAGTTGGAAGCCCTGCAAAGGGCAGTAAATCCTCTAGCAGCTTTCAACCCAGCTAAGTCTGCCAGGGACCTGGAGCGGTGGGGCCAAGCTGGGCTGGCAGGAAGGAGCATCGTTCTGTAGCATCAAGCCAGGGTCTTGCTCTACAGAGCAAGCCTGAGGTCCAGGCCTTGGCACCAGGGAGACGCACGCATCAGGTGATGCACTAGGTCAGGGTGAGCTCACTGCATCACACCCAAAGTCATTTGCCACACCAGGCACCCAGTTCAAGCATGGGAGGTTTTTCCTGTATCCCCAGAGCATAGACACTCGTGACCTTGTGGCTGGAGCTAGGAAGAGAACTGTCTTCCTTCAGGTGAATACACAGAAGGGGGATGGAGGGAATCATGCCCCGAGCAAAGAGAATTACTTGAAACTAGAACATTTCTAAGCCTGCACAGAAAATCCTATAGTCTTTAGAATAGGGCCATTAGGATAAAAGCAATTTCTGACCCAGGGCCCAACCCCGAAGTGCATCACCTGGACAGCTGTGGAAGAAAACAAAGGAGCCACCCCTTGTCCGCCCTTGTCCCGGCCTGCCGGCTCTGGCCTGGAGCTGTTTGCTTAAACACGTGGTTGTTTTCTGAAGAGCTCTCAGCAATGCCAAAGTAATGAAACCATTTCTCTTTCCCCAGCTGACAGAGTCAGGCCCTGCCTTCAGAGCTCTCTGCCCCAGGCTGGTTGAGCCTGGGAGAGCACCATGGGCATGAGGTACACCCAGAATTCCTGTGGCCGTGGTGCCTCTGGGCATCTGGTGCCCACGAGCCATCTCCCCTGGGCGTGGTTGAGATGCTTCCCCCGGGTTGCATCTGAACTGATGGACCCAGAATTGTGTCCTCTTTGCAGCGATCTGGAATATGGGGGAGGGGGGCAGCTTGGCCCTGTCTGAGCCTGCCTTCCCACTGGGAATGAAATTGATATTTGGTCTCAAGCCTCCAGTCATGGAGCAGGATTTCCAGTGCACTGTACATATGTAAAATTTTTTCTGTATATTTTGATGCTTTGATGTCTTAATCTTGCTGGCTGAGAAGAAAGTGCCCCTCCAGGGCCCAGCTGATCCTTACAGGCAGCCCAGGACCCAGCTGGGAGCGCCCTTCAAGCACTGACTGACCAAGCCACACCCTGGCCCCTTCACCCACAGACCACAAGAGGCCACGTCCACTGCTTTATCCACCCAGGGCCTGGAAAGAGGCACTCAGGAGCCACCCCTCTAATTCACAACCCCTGTGACCCTCCCAGCCCAACAGCCCTAACCTGTGCACCCACCCCGCCATTTCCCATGTGGCTCTGGCCTAACGCTTATCTGGGCTCCTACCTGTCCTGTCCACCCTGCTGTCCTTCCCATGTGACCTGGGTGGAAAACCTGGCTCCTATGAAGAAATCAACCTTCTGCATTGGTCTAGGGGCTCTGGGACTCACCTGGCACCTTGGGCTACTCTCATGGCACTGGTAGTTTTGGCAAAAACATTAGACTGTGCCCAAGGCTCGGTATGTGAGGCACCTATGAAGACTTCGTTGCTGCCTACTGCCCTCCTGCCTGTGGCCTTGGTCCCCATAGGCCTTCTGTCGGAGGATGGGAAAAAACCCCGTGTGATTTATGTCCTTTATGGCTTGGGTAAAAAGGTGCTGCAATGAAAAGAGACAGAGAGACACAACATTTTACACAGTTCTGTAGCTTGTGCTTGTAACTCTTAGCCATGCTGTATTGTCCCTTTACCTCTGCTTCTTCTCTAGAAAGGCCCAAGGAAACGGGGTCTCACTGCATAGAATCTTCTGGACTAGGAGAGCACGTCTCATCCATGCATGGTGAATGATATGAACCTTCAGTCCTCCTGAAACACAGACAGCTCCCTCCTCTCTTTCTGTGCTGATGGGTCTTGTGGATTCATCTGGAAAAATAACCACATTGCCTTTCCACAAGGAAGTGATGCCTCCTTCCACGGCAGACCTGGTCTTTGTGGCCTGCGTCCCCCTGCCTGTGGATTTCAGTGTACGCTACTTGATGTTGGGCTTCTAGAGAACTGGTGTTGCAGGTAATGGAGGAACAGTCCCACTGTGTGGGGAGCTACACAGCCCCTGGACACATCATGCAAAGAGCAACATGGAAAGATGCTGTGGTAGATTGCCAGTTGGTGACCAACCTGTTACACTCAGCTGAACTGAGCTGGCAAGGTGCTAGGTGTGGCACCCCCCCCCCCCCCGAGGATTATTGCTCGTGGTGTAAGAGGCAGAACTGGAGGGGAAAAGTGGAGAGACTGTAGGGAGCTATTGGGAGCTGTTAGTTCTCTTGGAGGACCTTGTCATGCTGGCTTCCCTAAATCAGTTGTTCTCATTGTCCAAGGAGCTCAGGATCTCACTGTCATTGAGAATGGCTTGGAGGAGCTCTGGTCCTCATTTTGAGCATCACTTCCTGGCTCCAGAGGGAAAGTTGGTACACTGCTCAGTCTCCTGGAGAAACTTGTTGGGTTGGCTTTCCTGATGGGAACTCAGCTTTCCTCATCTCTAGAGGAGCTTGGGACCTCGTAGATGCTGAGGCTTGGTGTGGTAATTTTGAGAGGAGCTTCGGTTCCTACCTTAAGCATTGTTTCCTGGCTCCAGTCCAGATCCCTCAGCCTGCTAGCGCAGACCCTTCATCCCACTGGCGTAGACTTTCTATCTTCCACCACTGGCTTTGGGGCCTTCGCAGCACAGATTAATGGAGTGGGTCTGTCTGAGGCATGGTCGGGGATTCCAGGCCTCCAGCTGCACTCCTGGGAGGCATTGTTATGAGCTCTAGGTCTTCAGCTGGACTCGTGCAGGACATGCTGTGGGATCCAGGCGCTCAGCTGGAGTCTTTGGTCTTTAGTGTGTGGATAGATTTTCTGTACTTTTTGTATATAATTCTTTGAGTGACTACTACAAATAATTTTATAACATGTATCCTGTATTATATTCCTTCCCCTTGCAAAGCCCCAAACCAAATGATGACAGAGGCCATAGTTTACCATGGGGTAATGTGAGTAGAACCAGCAAGGGGATACCACCATGTGCTATAACAGTGACTTTTTATTTTTTTTTTAATTTTATTTATTTATTTATTTATTTATTTATTTAATTTATGTGTGTGTGTGTGTGTGTGGCCAGCTCAGCCCACCAGGGGGCGGGGCTGGCTGGCATGTGGTGCTGGGGGATTGAACTGCGGTCCCTGTGCTTTGCTAAGCTTGTTCTAAGTAGGCGCTTTAGACCACCGAGCCATCTCACCAGCCCCTACAGCGACTTTTTAAAAACTAACTAACCAGCTAACTAGCTCACTAGCAATAATCACCAAGTGCTCGCCGGAACGTGAAGCAACTGTAATTCTCTCGGACTACGGATGGGCACATAAAATGTTACAATCACTTTGGGAAAGAGCTTGGCAATTTCTTATACAATTAAATAAGCACTTATCATACAACTTAATAATCCCAGTCACCACTGGAATAAAACGCTTAGGTTCATATAACAACTTTCCATGAATGTTGGTGGAGGCTGGGTGTCTTAGTTACTTTTCTCTCCTTGCTGAAACAAAAGACCTGGTACCCAAAAGAGGAAAGCTCTTAGCTTACTTAGCTCAGTTTGGGGAGGTTTCCATCCATAATCGGCTGACGCCCAGGCAGGGTGGCACATGGCAGAGGGGCAACAGTCGATGGCCACAGAAGACAGCAAGCAACGAGAGAGCCGAGCCTCTGCCTGCCCCTTACCTTGTATTCAGTTGACTGGGATTAGGGCAGTGCCAATGAAATCAGTAGGCTGACCCAGCAATCACCCACCCTTAATCCCAACCCCCTTAATCCCAGCCTTACACTATGAATCAGTCACATGCTCTAGATTCAGCTACCACCAGGAAACCCTACAATCACATGAGGCTTTGGGGGGACATCAAAATGCAGACCACAGCAGCAGGCCAGTCAGCTTTCCGTCACTAACAAATGCCTGAGCTGGTCAACTTGTGAAGAGAAAAGGGCTGTTGAGGCTCACAGTTTAGGAGTTTTCAGCACATGGGCACGTGGCCCCAGCGCTCTAGGCAGGCGCCTTGTTGTGGCAGGCTCGCGTGGGACAGCAGCATCACTCCCTGTGTAGCGGTAAAGTGAAAGAAAAGGAAGTCTGCCCGTGGGAGTAGATAAGCGAATGTGGTGCATCTATGTAACCAACATTTACCCAGAAATACGAAGGAGTGAATTACTGAACACAGACAGACCTGGAAAACCTTATGGTAAGTAAGCCAGGAAAGTCTACACACCATCTGTTTACCTTCAACTCATGTTCTCAACATGAGCATTTCAGAGACAGAAAAACCAAATCCAGAGTCACCAGGAACTAGGCATGGGAATCAGGGTCAGCTACAGAGAATTATGAGGAAATCCTGAAAGTGAGGTAGAAATTCTGCATCTTAATTATGGTGATGACTACGTTACTGTACGCATAAAAGATGGAGGCAGCGTTTGTCATCACGCAGACTGTACAAATTCCTGTGACACTGCAGCTCTGATCAGCTGTTCCGGGCAGACCTTGTCATCTCTCTGGATTGTCCCTAAACTGCTTTCCCACTGGAGGAATTGCTATTGCTGCTTAACTAATGGAGATGGCATTGGAAAAGAAAGCCAGGCTGTGTGGCTGATTCAACCAAGCTAGGAAGGGCTGTGCTGGGACTGCCTGTTACCCGCAGTGTGGGGTTATCAGTGCCCTCCGGGAAGTTGTAGTCACACATTTCTAGCATGGTCAGTATTTCTCATCAGGGCTGAGGAGATAGCTCAGCGGTCTAAGCACCTGCCTGGCAAGCACAAGGACCTGGGTTTGATCCCTCATACCACATGCCATGCTGCCATGCCTGCCACCAAACCAGGGCACAGCAGGGCACGTCTATAATCCCAGCGCTGAGGAGGCTGAGATAGGAGGATCACTATGAGTCCAAGCTGCACATAGAGACCCTGCACCAAATAATTAATTAAAAAATATTTCTCATCAACTTTTACCTTGAGTAAACCCAAGGGTGACAATCACTAGCAACAGCCCTGCCCACCATGTGATTCTGCACACTACCAGCTTTGGAGGATCCCCAAGCGCAGCAGTCCTCCAGTCCTCACTCTCTCTCTCCCCATGAAAAAGTGCTGAGCACCCTGAGGCCACTGTCCCTGCGTGCAGCAGTCCAGTCATCAGCTGAAAAGCCATCTGGCTGGCCTGGAGCAGCACAAGCCGGGCCTGGGCAGGACAGAGAAGCCCTGAATGAGGCCTCTCCCCATCACAGAAGGCAGGCACTCCTGGGAGCTAGTCACCGCCCCTGGACAGAGTCCTCGGAGCCAAGGAGGAGCGAGGGTTGGGGATGCTGTCCCGGGTGGCTCCGCTCTGCTCTGCCACATCCAGGATGGGGTCCTACCACGACAGCCCACCCTCTTGCAGAATAGGCTGAAGGGAGCTGGAGTGTTTCTCCTTTGTTTCTCCTCACTCATGCTTCATTGTCCATTTTGGGGGGCAGGGGAGCAGAGTCTCACTATGTCACCCTGTCTAGCCTTGAATATGAGAGACGGTCTTCCTGCATCACCTGCCCAAGTGCTCGGGTCACAGGTATGCACAACTGCACCTCAGTTCCATTATTCTTTCATTGCAGTTTTATCGTTTCTTGGTTATTCTGTTTTGTTTTGTTTTTTAATTTGTGTATTCAGTACAGGGTCTATAGGATCTACAGGGTCTCAGTACATAGATCAGACTCGTAGCCATTCTCCTGTTTTCAGCCTCCCACGCACTGGGATTACAGGCATGCCCCACCACGCCCAGTCTCAGTCACCTGTCTCAGCAGGGCCCAGTGGCGGGGCTGGCACAGCATGCTGAGGATCAAACCCTGGCCACTGAGCTCTGCCCACGCAGGCACCTTAGTCTGCTGAACTACCTGGCTGGCCTTCCTTTGGTTATTCTGGCCAGCAACATTCTCTCCCTTCCCTACCTCCCCCTACCCTATGCCTTTCTCTCCCTTCTCCCCCATCCCCACAAAATGAGGTGCCTGTTTTAAACTATACAAATTGATAAATACATTCAGAAAGCTGTCACCTCCAGAATGAAGAGAAAGCAACCCAACACCTCCCAAAGTCTCCCTGTGCTCTTGGCAATCTGGCCCTCCTGTCCTTACCTACCCACCGCCCCAAAAACATTCCAGCGTATTTGTCTGAAATGGACTTCCTTTTGTTGAACTGAAGTGACTTCCTTTTATTTTGCAAAATCTTTTCCCCATAGTGAAGCACAGGATCTTCAAGCCAACGCAAATATTTAATAAACACTTGGCCATTTTGGTGTACACCTGCAGAATACCTCAGTAATATTTTTTTTTTCAGAAAAAAAACCCTGAAAAATAGAAACCTGACACAATTAATTAGGCAGAATGAAAATCTGCTCCAAATATTTGTTTCTGAGGTAAATACACCACACACCTGTTCAATTAAGAAAACCATCTTACAACGCAGGAGAATTTTTTATTTTTAAGTAGGGCCTAGAACACTTAGGCACCAGTTAGGCGCCGAATGGTAGCGCTCCCCCCAGCTTATGCCATGAATCTGCAGGCAACAGGTTCTAAGAACTCAGGCCCCTTCCATTGGTTCTCACACAGTGCACTTCTCTGGACAGGGCAGGCTGGCACTTCCTTTGAACTCAGATTCTTTTCTCTTTGGCTTTCATCTTTTCCTTTTTCGTGTTTAAAAATTATTTATTTATTTATTCGTTACAGGGTCTCACTACTCAGTTCAGACTCATAGTGATCCTCCTGACTCAGCCTCCCCAGTGCTGGGATTACAGGCGTGTGTACCACCACATCTGGTTTCAAGGCCAGCACAGTGTGCCAGGGGTTCTGGGCTGGCAGGGCATGCAGTACCAGGGATGGAACCCAGGTCTTTGTGCTTGCTGGGCAAGCGCCTAGACTACTGAGCTGTCTCCCCAGCCCCTTCCTTCCTTTTCGCATCACGTTCCTTAACACATTTCAGGAAGCCAGCTGGACTCTGAGTGTTCTGTATGCTCACTATGCGCCGTAATCCTCCCGGGGAGTACGTTGCCTTACCTTGCTTGTTTACAGCACCGCCACCAGCATGCGGGCAGCACTGTAGACTCTTCAGTTCTTGCGCGGCATTCCTTTCTGCACACCATCCATTCCCTTGATGTCTACAATGTCACCCTCTTGGTAGCTTCACATGGTTGTGACCAGAGGAACAACATATATCGGATTCCCTTCCTCTTGCCCTTTGCGTTTGTCATTTTGGCAAATTACTGGAAGATGGCAGTACTGGCCAAAAGTTCACCCCACATTCCTAACCACCTCCGCCCTGTCATCTGTCACCATAGATTAGTTTGTATTTTCTAGGGTTTCATACAAATGCAATCATACAGCATGTAATTTTTGTCTATCTGCTTTTACTAGGAAAAGCCTGTCACAGTCTATCTCTGTCGTCACAAGCATCAACTATTCCTTCGTTTTTACCACTGAGCAGTGTTCCATCACATAAATACTCACATATTGGTGGACATTTAAATCGTTCCAGGGTGGGGGCAGCCTTTCTCTTAAACCAGTCTGGTCAAGTCCTTCAGAAAGCACGCGAGCTCCAGCTGCAGGGCCCCACGCCCCATCACACCTTACCCACTGCGGTGGGAGTGACAGGGATCACACTGAAGCCCACTGTCTCCCCACCTCCTACCCATCTTTCAGCTTTTTGGGTCACAGCTGCCCTACAGCAGAATTAGGAAGAGGGGAGCGGATGAGGATGGGGAAGGAAAGTTCAGTTGCGATACCTTCGTTCCCTTGCTATCTCACCCTGGCTGCCACTGGGATAAAGGCAAGTCCCTGCGGAGTGGTCGGTCACTGACATTGTAACTGTAGCTCTTGCAATATGTGTTCAAGAAGCCAATTGTCTTGGTTACTTTTCTCTCATTGCTGGGACAAATAGACAAATATCCTTCCCAGAATTAGGGAAGAAAAGGTTTATTTAGTTCCCAGTTAGTAGAGGTTTCAGTCTATAGTCAGCTGGCTCCAAGGCAGAGTGGCACACAGTAAAGGGCAGCTGTTCATGGCAGCAGAAAACAGCAAAGCAGCAAGAGCCAAGGGAGGAGTAGCGGCAACAACAGCAGCGGAGCAAGTCTGTCTCCCTCATGTTATGTGGCATTCAGGCTCTGCGCCCCAGGCCAGGTGTAGTACTCACACCCATAATCCCAGCAGCACTCACACCCATAATCCCAGTGGACCATGAGTTAATCACAAACTCTAGAATTCCACCCCATGATTCACATGAGGCTTTGGGGGGACAACTAGATGCAAACCATAGCACAAATATAAGATGTTTACGACAGTGCTCCTTCAGCTTTGGTGCCGATTGTAACCATTAGAGGATCATGTAAAATGCAGACTGTGGCTCAGTTGGCATGGCCTGGCCACACCCCCTGCCGCTGGTCTCACCACGCTCTTGAAGGGGCCCATCCTAGGTGTGGAACTCTTTAATACTTGCTTTCTAACAAGTGTTTAATCACTAGCTATAAACCCTCACCAAGTGCAGGCCAATGTGAGCCTTCCTCTTTCCCTCGGTTCCCTGCAGCTATTTGGGGGCCAGTGGGCCTCCTCCGGAGCACCCCAAGTGTTGCCCTGAAGCTGCACTGACACTCAGTTTGGGTGGTGTCAGAGTTTAGGGTATCAAGAACACAGCCTCCATCAGTCAATGATAGACACTGCTTTTCTTCTTTTCAGCCTTCTACTTTGATCCCTGAGAAATGACTGAATTGAAGAACCAATCTTCTGCAGAAATGGGTTATAGGATTAGCCCGGGGATGCATTGAAAGAAAGGGAAATGAGGGCACTGCCAAGAAAGAGACAAAGAGTTCCTAACTGTGCCATAATTCCTAATTATGACCTTGTAGCAACCCAAAGAATAAACAGTAAATCTGAGGCATGTTGCAAATTTAAAAGCCTAGACTTTGAGAAAAGCTTCCCAGGGGCCATGCTTGGCTTGCAGCTCCCACTAACATGCTACCCTTCCTTCTCCTGGCCTCCAATGGCTCCTGGGTCTGAGGAATGGCTGCCTTTATTTGGCTCATCCTTTCGACTGTGTATGCTATTTATTTTGAGGCTAACTCTGATGGAATCCTTTTTCCTTGGGGGCCAACCATCACAGACATATCTAGGGTAGAAATGAGCTGGTAATGGCCTCTGTGGAAATCACAGGTCTCTGGACACAAAGTATTGATAAAATGATTCGTTCAGTCAGGCAAAATCTCTTATAATTTGCAAGGCACTGTAGATACAGTCCTCTCAAGGGGGAGCAAGACACAGTCCGTGTGTGTACTCATTCATACTGAGAGGTACAGATTGTTCTAGAGTGTGGAGAAGAGATGGGTCGCTGGTAGCCATGGTGTAAGAAGGTAGACTGCTGTAGATCTTTCTTATGATATCTGAATGACAGGTAAGAGATTCTAGGGTGAAAGTTGGGATAAAGGATAGACTGGAGTCAAGGCACAGGATGGGAATGTCGACTGTGTCTTTAGGAAAAGGGAGTCATTCAATGTCCCTGTCTGGAGAAACAAAAAGAAAGATGGGAATGGAGGCTGGAGTGCCTTCAGCCCATTACAGATGAGCTCTATTTGAGGCAGATTGGGGCATAGAAGTGATGAGACCAAGATGGCACTTGAGGCTGTACCATGCTTTGATGGAACAAGCAGGTGAGTCAGGAGATAAGGCAACTGGGGGAGCCCAAGGGAGATTTTCACCCACTCATGCGTGCAAGACATCAGCAACAGCTGGGGAGATAGCTCAGCAGCTTAAGCATCTGCCTGGTAATCACAGGTCCTGAGTTGGATCTCTGGTACCAAAAATAAATAAATAAATAAATAATAAATAAAGGACTGGCTAAAGACATCAGGAACAGCAGGCAGCATGAAGCTGAGCCAGAAGAAAAGAGCGGCCTGTGTCCTTGTTGTGTAATTCCTATACAGGGGGTTATCTCATATTTGCATTCTCACATGCAGGCCTCATGGGTGCATGTGTAGTTGTCCACCACTAAGTCATGATTACATAACTGTATCCCACTGTGTGCTAGGGCTACACAGCCAGGTCACATCCCCAGATGTCCTGAGATGCACCTGAGCTTTGAAGCAGTCTGAGTGGTCCCCCTTACTAGGCCACTGCGTTTGTTCACGGCAGCACCTCTGCCAGTTTAGGGTTGCAGGAAGAGAAAAGGGAGTTTGGATATGGGAGCTGGGGGGGAAACTCCCAGGATTGGGGGCTGGGCATTCAGGGGACAAGGCAATGCTCGTTCTCAATTTTGAGACATTTTGGAGTCCTGCTTCAGTTAAGTGGAGCCAGTTTTGGGAAGATGCTCAGCGTTTGGTTAGAAACATCACCCGCAGCTCAGAATGCAAGAGCCTCATGGGAATGGGGAAGAGGCTAGCCACATGGAGTCCCACATTTGTTCTACAAACAAGCAAGCAGAAACACAAGACTCTCTAGGACTCCACTCCATGCCAGTCGCCGGGGCTCCATGGGTGGGAGACAGGGTCCCTCAGGCAAGTTCTCCACTTTCCAGAAGATACAGGCTCCTCCTGTACCTGCAGACCCTGGGGCTGCTGGTGGGGTGGTTGCAGATGGAGATGCTGGTATTAAGATTGAAAATCTTGGGCTGGGGAGATAGCTCAGTGATCTAAGTGCCCGCTTGGCAAGCACAAGGACCTGAGTTCAATCTCTACTGAATGGTGTGCCAGCTGGAACCAGGCATGGTGGTGATATGGGGAGAAACACTGATCTCAGGTGGGTGACCTCCAAATAATACAGGGAACTTTCAAATGATATAGGGGAAAAATGATCTCCTGACCTGACCTGGATGAGTTCCTGTTCTCTAAAACTGAAGAATGAATTTTAGGAACAAATAGAGCTTATGAGAAAAATATATTTACTGAGGAAAAGAAAGCTCCTGTCCAAGAGAAGCACAGGAGAGGGACCTGAGCAGGTTGTCCCCGGGAAGCTATCTCTTCCAGGGACTTTTATAGAGTAAAACCATGCGGTGAAGCGGGTCTAGGGTGGCGGAGAACATGGGAACTCGCTTAGGTGGGCAGGAGGTGGGATAAAGCTGTGGTCAACCAATGAGATTACAAGCACCACTGCTCGGTCACATTGATTAAATCCAGGACCAAATGGGGAAGGAGTCAGGACTTTATCTGGTAGCCATCAGATAACGATTCTTCTGGCTTTCTCAGGGTGAAGATCAATCCTGGATACTAATCTTTAAGGAGGTTAGCATTTGTTTGATCTTTGGTCTTTAGGTCTGGCTCACAGCAGGAGCATCTGTCCCTCCCAGAGTTGCAAGGTATCTTGTCTTCTGTGCTGTCTCCTTCAAGGGCCTTGCCCTGTTTGACTGCCTATAATGTTTCTATCTAATCTGGCTACCTGCAACTGTGGCACATACCTACAATCCTGTGCTGGAGAGGCTGAGACAGGAGGATCACTATGAGTCTGAACTGTGTAGCAAGACCCTGTACCAAATAAGTTTTTAAGAAAGATTTGAAGGGCCAAGGAGATAGCTCAGTAGAATAAGATCTTGCCTGGCAAGTGCAGGGTCTTGAGTTCAATCCCTGGTACTGCAAAGGAAAAAAAAAAGATTGAAAATCTATTGGGCTAATCATCTCAATATAGTTTATTTGAACAAATAAAAAATAACTGGCTCATTAATTTGGTCACTCACAGAACCAGAATAGTTCTAAGAACTACAGCAAACAATATGCCCATTTATAGAGAAATGGAACGAAAGTATAGAAAATCACTTTACCTACTTCAGTTTTGTCAAGTGACCAGTAAATTAGTTACAGCTTAGTTAACTGGCTAAAGGTTAACTTAACTTAACTTAACTTAGTTAACTGCAACTAACCAAAGCTCCTTATTTTGGTTGAAGTACATTGCTTTGGTTTGTTGGGCCCAGTGCAGGTCCTAAGTCCAAATCCATGGCTTTCCCCAAATTTTATTTAATGTAGAGAAAGCCCGGAGTAGTGGAGAGGAAGGGGCAGGGCAGGGCACAGAGCGGTCAGCACGCGTCTTCTAAATGCTTGTGATGAGAGGGACGCAAGGAGGCCTGGTGAGCCACATGTGTAGTGCCGCACTCAGAAGTGTCCATGTTCTGCCAACAGGGAAAGAAGTTAGAGAAGGATGGAGACTGAATGCAGGGCTCCACGTGAGCCAGCTCTGTGCCCGGGCCTGGGAGGCTCGTCCCGCCAATGCCCTGGGTGAATGTTCCCAACTGGCTGCTGGGCATTTTCACAGAACTGACATGTTCACAGTCTGTCTTGATTCCCCAGGGGCAGGAGATCAAGACACCAGCAGGAGATGCCCCTGAGGTCAAAATGAAACCCTCGCAAATGATAGCCATGGCCGTCCAAGCAGATGGTATCAGAAGATCAAGAAAAAGAACTGAGTGGAAAGAGTTGGTTGAGGAACTTACTGTGGCAGTGATATTTGGTGGCAAGTTCAGTTGTGAAGTATCAGATAGAGGAATGAAGGAATGGGAGGGTTGTGGGTGGAAGAAGGCTGAACATAGACGTAGTTCAAGGTGAGAGCAATGAAGGAGGTGCTTAAAGATAAGACAGCCTGAGCTCAAGAAAGAAGCATCCCAAGCTGTACGTGGTTGTGCATGCCTGTAATCCCAGCCCCCAGGAGGCTGAGGCAGGAGGAATGCCTCAAGTTCAAGGCCAACCTGAGCTATGCCACAAGACCTTATGTCAAAAAACAAACAAGGAAACAGAAAAAGAGATATACTCTGAGCTCTGAACACTAGAAGCCCCCAATCACCAATGATGGCCTCTGCATGTCCTGGTCATCAATTGACCCTGATTTCTACTAACCCAAGCTTAGTTGACCCCAGTGTTCACTCAGGGTTTAGGGTTTGCTTGGGAAATATTGCTAGTTGTCTTTCTCCCCAACAATTGTGCTGATTGTCCGCATTTGGAAAACACCCTTGTAATCCCTAACTGTAACACACACACACACACACACACACACACACACACACACACACACACCCTACTTATGTGAACCAAATAGCCAGCTTTCCCAGGCTGCTATCTCCTGTGGGTGCCTTGGCTTCATGGTAAGGGCAGGAGGGCTATGAGGAAGGGTGCGGATTAAGGGAGTCTCTCCCTTCGGTGGGGAGTGCACAGGAGGGGAAAGACGAGGGAATTCAAGCAAGCTAAGCTGGAGCTCCTCCCCCAGGCAGTCGTTTATCCACCCTCCTCTCACTTTCTCACCTTCTTAATTATTCATTGATCTGTTCATCCAGGCAAAATGTATGGAGAACCTGCAATAAACCAACTCTAGAAAGAAGAGACAAAAATACCAACAGAGCCACAGGAAAGACCAAAGCCAGCCTGCAGTGACTCAGAGGCCCGGGCACACCTAAGGCTCAGGGGAACCTGTTTTATTCACACTCCTCACTGCTTGGGATTTCTTTCACCTACTGGAACCTCCGGCCTCTCTCTCTCCCCTCCAATGGCAATAAAACCCTCATTTAGCTATTCTGGGCAATGAGGCGGGCACAGGACACTGACCAGCTCACTTAAAGACTCTACCTATGTTGTCAAATCTAGAGATGGGCATGAATGCACCATGCACGATCATTCTTGCAATCTGTCATGGCAAAGAGAAAATGAGGATTTCATAACATTAAAACCTGACGCTTAGGCCTGTTCTACCAGAAGCTTTGCTAGAAGTTTTGCAAGCGTCACTGCTTAGTGGTCAGAGCTCCAGTCTCCAGGCCACCTCACCTCCGAGTTCTACCCAGGATGGCTGTCCCTGGGGCCACTTTCTCCCATGGGGTTGCCACAGGACCTGCAATCCTGTCACCTTCATCTGCTCCTCCAAGGCTGAGTTCAGCCTATCTTTGGGCCAAGGAACGCAACAATCAGAACCACTAACTATAACGTAGAGCAAAATGAAAGATTTTAACAGGAATAAAACATTCTACCTCATTCAAACATTGTCAGGCAAGGAAACATACAACAGGCTACACCTAAATGCTCATTAAAAATATTCATAATTTTAACATTTTTACTGGAAGAAAAAATGTTGTCATGGAGGAAGACTTTTAAAGCATTGAAAAGGATTAAGAATAAATAATAGCCAATCCAATGCTCTATGATGTGGGAGGCACAATAACTCCAGGCCTCCAATCCTATTGCAAGTGGATTGCCAGGTTCCTCTTCCCCTACCTCTGCTGAGCTAAGCTCCTAATTCTTCTTACCCCGCCTATTTCCCATAAGTCTCCTGCTATGCCCCGGAGGTGGGACTTCCTGTCATAGCCCGGTTGCCTAGTTACTCGCGCCTTTTACCCGCCTCATTTCCCTGCGCCTCCACTATATATCCCCAGCACCTCCCCTGAATAAACGAGACTTGATCAGAATCCTGTCTTGTCTCCATTTCTCACGTCTCCTGTCCATTGTCTCCTCTTCAATTCCCTGCTCCTCTCCCAGGTGACCTTCGTTGACTGACCCACTGGTTCGGGACACCATGACTCAGAAATAAACCCTTTTAACATTTGATCTGTTGCTGGTCTTTTTTTAAAAAATGTATTTGGTAGTTACAGGGTCTCACAATGCATCTCAGACTCACAGTGATCCTCCTGTTTTCAGCCTCCCCAGCACTGGGATTATAGGCATGCACTACCATGCCTGGATTCTGTGGCCAACTCAGCCCACCCTGGGGGTGGGGCTGGTGTGGAAGGGGGTGCCAGGAATCGAACTGCAGTCCCTGCGCTTTCTTAAGCTTGCCTAAGTGGCATTTTAGTTCACTGAGCTATCTCACCAGCCCCTGTTGCTGGTCTTTTTAATTTAACTATATTTTTTAATGCATGTACAACATTGCTACCAATACTATAGGTACTCTTTTATGATCTATTTTTTATTTTATTTAATATATCATGCCCACTTTCCATATGCTAGGATGTATATATATATATATATATATATATTTAGAGCTGTGGTATATCCACAGAAAGAATGATACTAAGACACTTTACTTGAACTAACTCATTTCTTATAACTCAATCAAGCAGATGACACAAAATTGTCCTTATCTTACAAATGACAAAGCTGAAGCACAAAGAACCCACACAGCTATGATCTGGAGAGTCAGGCTTTGCACCTGGGCCATCTTGGAGTCACCTCTTGACCACTCTCCCACACTGAAATACCATCTAACTAAGCTACCTACAGCAGTAGATCCTCCTAACTCAGGGCCCTTTCACTGTCAGGAACACCACTGGGCTGAGCATCCTGGAATACACACGTTGGTCCACATGTTCAGTGATTCCTACTTTTAAGACTTGTTTTTTGTTTTTTGGGGTTTTTTTTTTTGGCAGAACTGGGGATTGAAGTCAGGCCCTTGTGCTTGCCAGGGAAGCGCTTATTCCACTGAGCCATCTCCCTGGCCCCAAGACTTTTGATACATATTGCCAAATTTCAGAAACATGAGATACATCCCTGTAATCCCAGTGTGTGGGAGACTGAGCCAGGAGGACTGCAAGTCTAAGTTCAACCTAGGCAACTTAATGACTTAGGCAGACCCTGTCTCAAAATTTTAAAAAATTAAAAAGGGTTGGTGATATAGCTCAGTACAAAGGCCTTGGGTTCAACCTTCCATACCAGGGTGGGGTGGGGGGCGCAAAAATATCCAATTATATTCTGTATATATGAAAGAACTAATTTTTAATAAATTCTTAAAATGCTGGTTATTTTTTCTTTGTAATTTGCTTAGTGAAAAGTGATTCCTTTTGAATGTTTCTTCTTTACTAGTTTTACATAATTTTTATTAGATTGTTTATATTTTTCTTTTATAAACCATGAATGACTTTCTTTTCATATTTTCTATTACATGTTTCATTTTTGTTTGTAGAAGTTCTTCATAAAAGATTCTTAACCTGTGTCTGCTGTCTACATAATGCAATTTTAAAAAAAGTGATGAATGGAACTTTAGGCCGTTCCACAAAGTGTGGGATCTTCAGTTTGAGAAGAGGTGCACCAAACCTCACGTGGGGTGCGTCAGGCAGTACGCAGCCAGCATCAACTTGTTTGGTGCAGCCGTCTGGTTGAGAGCTACACTTGCAAGAAGGCGTGTTTTAAATGTGCCATAAGTCAGCAGTCCCTAGCTCTTTGGCACCAGAGACTGGTTTGGTGGCAGATGATTTTTCCAGACAGGGAGGATGGTTTCAGGATGAGTCAAATGTATTACATTTATTGTGCACTTTATTTCCATTATCATTCCACAGTAATACAGAATGAAATAATTACACAACTCAGCAGAAGGCAGAATCCGGGGGCCCAGCCCTAGCTCAGTTCTTTAAGTGGCTGCTTCCACAATACTGGCAGCCTCAGTTTGCTGTAGTTCGATCCCCGCAACACTCCAGCCATGCAAAAGTGCCCTGAAGGCATTCAAGGAGCAAAACACACACACACACACACAAAAAAAAATTCCTTATGGGGCTGGAGAGATGGCTCAGTGGTCTAAAGCACCTACTTGAAACAAGCTTGGCAAAGCACAGGGACCGCGGTTCGATCCCCAGCACCACATGCCAGCCAGCCCCGCCCCCTGGTGGGCTGAGCTGGCCACACACACACACAATAAATAAATGTAATAAATAAATATTAAAAAAAAAAAAAGAAGGCAGAATCCCTGGGGGCCTTGAGCTTGTGTCCAGCAGGTTGGCAGTCTCAGCTGGGGGCGATGGGACATAATGACACCTGAAGTGTGCTGCTTATATCAAGTCTACTCCATAGCTTTGCTTTGGCCTGCCACCAGATGCAGTGGACCACCTGCCACTCACTGAGAGGGTTTTGATCTGAGTCTGGCAGCACCTGATTATTTATTATGCTCTCTGTGTAGTCAAACCTCTCTCTTCATGTGAACCTGCATTTGCAGCTGCTCCTCAGACCTGGCATCACTGCCTCATCTCTGCCTCATATTATCAGACGCTAGGCTGTCTACATAAGGAACAGGCAACCTAGATCCCTCCCAGGTGGCGTTCACTGTAGAGTTTGTGCTTCTGTGAGAACCTCAGACTGCAGCTGATGCGCTCAGGCAGTAACCTGAGTGATGGAGAGCAGTTGTAAACATGCATGAGTCCATGTTGTTCCAGTCCATGGCTGGAGACTTGGGGATCTCCACCATAAATCATGGAGCACGAACAACACATTCACCTGAAATTTTGCTTTGAAATGTGAAAAAGTGCTAAACAATTGCACAAAATGTCAAAATCAGTTTAAGGTGATGCTGCTGTGATTTTAAAAAGGTGTGCAGCATTTACAAGTCGTTCAAATGCTTTTGTAATGGCTGTAAATTGGTTGAAGATGACTGAGGAGACATCCTTGAACATTGAAAACCCAAGAGAATTTTGCAAGAGTATGTGAAATGATTCAGTTAAACAGGCAGTTGACTACTAGGGAAATTTCTGAAGCTCTCAAAAACTTTTACAGTTCCATTGAAAGCATTTTAACAACACATTTCAACATGAGGTGAGTGAGTAGGAAATTAGTTCCATATATTTTGACTGTTAAACCAAAATCAGTGGTGTTTATAAGCTTCACTGGAGCTGCCATGCTGCTTCAAGTTTCTGGTTTTTAAGAAATGTCACTACAGGGGATGAAACATGAGTCTTTGTGTAGGACTGTGATCGTAAGATCAGAGTTCAGAACTCTCAGTGGAAACCGTCAGCTCACACCCAGCGTGCAAACAGCAAATTCAATCAAGAGCAACTTCAAGGTGATTCTGAGTTTTGACCTTGGTGGGATTGTGGGAGTTGAGTTCGTACAGTGAACTCCGAACAGCGTAAGGGATTATTTAGGCGCTTAAGGCACAATGGGCGTAGAAAGCAGCCTGAGAAGTGGACAAGTGATTTCGCCCTCCATCATGAAAACTCTCAGGATTACTCAGCACTTCTGGAACAGCAGCCTCTGTCACATAAAAACATTACAATGTGCCCTCAGCCACCTTATTCACCAGATCCAACACTGGAAATTTGACTCTTCCCCAAAGTCAAAATGATCATGAAAAGTAAACATTGGGGCTGGTGAGATGGCTCAGTGGTCTAAAGCACCTACTTAGAACAAGCTTGGCAAAGCACAGGGACCACGGTTCAATCCCCCAGCACCACAAGCCAGCCAGCCCCACACCCTGGTGGGCCGAGCTGGCCACACACACACACACACACACACACATACACACGATAAATAAATAAATTTTTTAAAAAAAGTAAACATTATTAACTTGACTCAGGATACTGAGGCAGCCATTGGTAGTGTGACGAAAGGCACTCAGGAAAGATACTTCCAGAACTGCCCCGAAAATGGCAAGAAGGATGGGATGAGTATGTTCAAGGTGAGGGGGGTAGTTTGAAGAAGATAAATTTCAATGTACTTTTTACTATAACAAGTATTTTTAAAGCATTCATCATATATTTTGATCATTTTGTCTAGCTAAGAAACATTATACAAGGCTATCATTTGCCTTTTAGTATTATTTACATTGCTTTTCCAAAACCCAGATACTTCTCATTTTTGTCCAATTCACTGATCTTTCCCTTTCTGTTTTGTTTTCAATGCCAAATTAGAAAGGCTTTCTTTACTGTAAGAGAAGGTAAATAAATATTCACTCATATTTTCTGTGCGTTCTTTCCAGTCTCATGTAATGCCTTTCTGATTGAGGAAAGCTATCCAGTCACTTGATTGATTGTCCTACTCAACATCTACCTTGGTGCCACTTAAAAAAAAAAAAAAAAAGTGTCCCTTGGTGGAAGACAGGACCTGGAGCTCAGAGATTTGCATCCCGCCTTCCCCCAGGCTTCACTTCCTCTCCCAGAGGCAGCTGCTGCAGGCGCCTGGGGAGCCGAGTTCGCAGTCTGGGTGCGCTTGGGAGCCTTCCTTTCCCTCCATGCTTCCCACACACTTGGGAAGAGCAAGCACTGGAGCTCCGGGCACACTGAAAACTGGTTCAAGGACTCCCATATTTTTTCCCTTTAAAAAAAGAAAAGATAACCACCTTTATGTAAGTGTGCTAAACCATGTCCCTGCAGAAACAAGACACCTCAGGGACCACTGCTAACTGCTGGGACTAAGGCAATGAAGTCACTTTCCTAGGACTCTTGCTGAGTGACTGGACGGGAGGGTGTCAGGGTGAGCCCAGTCGGTCTGCAAAGGTGCGGCAAGGACAGCATGCTCTGGCGCAGAGGCCGTCTCCAAACAAACTTCGAGCAACGCCTGACAGGTGGGGAGCCTGAGCCGCCTGCTCCCTGCGGCCTGGAAATTCACCATACTTACATTGCTTCTTCCTTTCTCTTTTGTTGGAAGGGTATTTTAAATGTTCTCTTTACATAATTGGTTTTCCTTTCTTCACCTCACTCCTCCTGGAGAGGTTCCAAGAGGCCCTTTTCTCTTCACAGGGCGGAGCTTCTGCGGAGACAGGGTGGGTTCTCAGGAAGCAGCTCTGCGCCCCAGCTCCGTTTTCCATCAGCTCCCCCGTCCCACCACCAGGAGGATGCGCGCTGCTGGCCTCCCTCTCTCTGCTGAGCTGGGAGCTAGGGGACCATTCGAAGCTCGTGCCACCTGCGTTCCTTCTCCCAACAAAGGGCTTTGGACTTCGTAATCCATTTCAGCCGCTTTCAGTTTCTTCCCCCTTCTTTAATCTTTCTGAGACAGGGCCTCGCTATGCATTTTAGGCTGGCCTTGAACTCACTTTTTAGCCCAGGCTGGTCTCAAACTCACAACAATCTTCTTTTTACTCCTTTTCAATACCAACATACTCAAATGCTCTTTAGCTAAGGTAACCAGAGTGGCAGAGTCTGCACCCAAAATACGTGTTCTGCAACCAGACAGGTGTTCCGTACAGGTCATTGGATGGCCTCCTGAGGCTCAGGCCCACATGCATTGATCCCACTCTGCAATTTAGGATTTTTCTCCCACTAGAGTGTGAGCACTGTTAGAGAAGGAACCTTATTTTTTCCCACCCTATACGACTGTTCCCTGGCCCGAGGATTGCGGGCTGGCCGGGCTAGCAGTGTGTGCTGGATCCAAGAGTCTCCTGCTGCCGAGAGGTGGCAAAGGCCAGCAGCCCCTCCTGCCCTGTTTTCCCTCTCTCTTCCAGGTTCCTGGCTACTGTGAGGAGGGCCGCTTTCCTCTGCCCTGTCCCTCCGCCATGACGTCCCACCTCACTCAAGCCCACAGCGGTGGAGCTGCCCAATCAAGGGCCAAAGCCGTGGGCCAGAACCCCCCTTTCCTCTTCTAAGTTGTTTACTCTCAGGCACCTTGCTGCAACGTTGGAGAGCCCCTTGGTTGAAGAAGCCAAGGGGACAGGATGTCACGGTTACCCTGGGATGCCACATATCTGTGGAAGAAGTGAGGGGGCTGGGTAGAGGAGGAGGATGAAAGAGGGAACCTTCTCTGTGTTTCAAATCACTGTGCATACAAGGCTTTGATCTCCTCTCCTCCTTCCTGTGGCCCCTGCCCCATGTGCCTGGAGTTTGGGGGACGCACTACTGGGTATATTTGCTCTCTGCTCAGAACTCTCATCAAAAACAAGAATTCAAAGATGCAGGGTTAAAATGCAGCTAAGAGCCCTCTCCACACTTGTTAGGGGCCTTCCTGACCTGCTGGAACCCATCTCCTCATACTCAGGCATAGCCCATATATTGATTTTATCATTATTATTTTTCAATCTGGAAATAGAGAGCAGCAGGCCTGACTTGCAGGGAGATTTACATGGACCTGCTTAGAATGTTGATTATCTGGCAGAACCCAGTGGAATCCGGGCCTTTAATTTTTTTCATCATTTTTAGCAGACAAGCCTGTTCTGCTGCCAAGAAAAAAAAAAAAAGAAAAAGAAAGAAAGCAACTGGGTGGGAGAATTATCAAACGAAATGATAATTCTGGACTCTAAAAATCAGAGCTGCATATATGCCAGAGGGCTCAGCAGGCTTGTCGAACACATTTCAAGAACAGCAGGTTTCTTAAGCACCTCACCGCATGTGGTATTGGCAAAGCTGTGCAGGGCTTCCCCGCCTGCTGGAACTGCATGTGTTTTATTCATTGTGAAGCACCTTGCGATTGTCAAATATTAAAAGGTAGAAATATGACTTGTCATGCCATATAAATAGGATTTGCGAACCAGATATGACTTGTCTGCCAGAAAGCAAACACTGGAAGCACAGGAGGAGATGGATGTCTCAAAGTTTAAAGATTTTAATAAAAATACTATTCCCCAAAGCCAAGAAAGCAAGTGAAAAATGATGCGAAATTATCCCAATGTGTGTCTCCACTGGCGAGTTTAAAATCATTCTAGGGAATGGTCAACCTGTCCAGGCAAAAGAAAACTGGCCCCTCAGCCTTGACATCAAAGATCTTAAGCAATGTGGCCCCAGATAAAAGCTAGCCACACCAAGGCCTCAGCCATAGCAAGAGGGGAGGTGATTTCTGGGCCAACAGCAGCCCAGCCATTGGCAAATGCTGTTACCAGCAGCAAAAACTGGATAAACAGCTTAAATGTCTGAGGGCTGGGACGGCTGCTCAGTGGTAGGGATTTGCCTAGTGTGCAGGAGGCTCTGGGTGCTGTCCCAGCACCGCAAAACAAAGAAAGAAACCCAGGCAAGTTTCTGTAGTTTCTCCCACAGTGTGAGAAACAGAGTTGGTTACCTCCACCATCTGGGTAAGTACTAGGAATGCTGGCATCGAGGATGCTACACAAAGGACAGGTCCAACTGATCGAAAGACATTGTTAACAAATGTCTGCTTCAGAAGAGTTACCGTTTAGACACATCATAAGCTTTACAGACCATTCTTTTCTTTTCTCTATTTTTGAGACATGGTCTCCCAATGTTCAGACAAGATTTGAACTCACTGTATAGACCAAGCTGGCCTCAAATTCTCAGAGATTCTCCTGCCTCAGCCTCCCAAGTGCTGGGGTTACAGCTATGACCATCATACCTGGTTCATCATGAGTTTTAAAAGCAAATTTGAATTTTTTAGTAGGCAATAAAAAGGTCTAAAATTTAAAAAAAGTAAAAAACAAAAACTATACAAACTGTTTTTGAGTCAGATATGATGGCACATCTTTGTAATCCCAGCACTCTGGTTAGCTGAGACAGGAGGATTGCAAGTTTGATGTTAGTCTGGGAAATTTATGACTTAATGAGATTCTGTCTCAAAATAAAAATAAATAAAAAGGACTAAAGTGATAGCCCAATGTGAAAGCCCTGGGTTTAATCTCCAGTACTGGGGTGCAGGTGAACATTGCTGAGTGTGTTGTCTTTGGATGTGTTAGCCCGAGGGCCTCAGTCCTGGACACACTTGCTCTACCCCTGGGCCACACTCCTGGTCCTTTTTCTTCAGGTTTTCACTCCTTTTGCTTCCAGGATGGAGCAAGTCCTTTCTTAACAGAACTCAGCAGTCTTAGGAACTAAACAGTGAGTCAGAACAGATTTAGGGACATTTGCAAAACATTGAGGTGCCTTCCAAACACACAACTCACAGGACAGTATGAAAAAGAATCCAATATTTGAAACCCTTTGCGGAGGGCTACATACTGCAGTCAGATGAGTTCCTAAAATGCCAGGGTTTCGTGAATTCATCTGGAAAAAAAATATTTGTTGCATATGAATGATGGAACCAAAACATCTTTAATTTTTACTCCCTTTTTCTTGATTCATGCAACAAAGTAATCATTTCTGTCTTGTTGCTGCTTCCTAGGAAAAATGCCCCACGCTCAGATCTCAGCTAAGAGTGCCTGTCCTGGCTGCAGCTTTGGGCCCTCTACCCACCTGAGCACTGTGTCATCCACCCCCTGCATGTGCTGAGACCTGATACACTCTGGGAAAGGGACAGGAGCCTCGCCCATGGAGGCAGCTCGGCGGGGCCTGGGATAAGGCACACACAAGGTGAGCGCTTGGGAGGGCGAGCCTCAGTCCTGGCTCTGCCTCCTGCTCCACAACTCTTGGGAAATCACTTAACCCTGGAAACCTCATTTTCTTTGCCAATAAAACAAGGAGAAAATTAGATCAGGAGCTCTTCCCCTGGCGTTCGGGACCCCCAAAGGATTCAAAGATTAGGGGCCTGTGAACTTGTATGGGGAAAAATTGTATCTTATCTTTACTAAAATCTAATTGAAGATGGACATTTACTTCAATTGTGAATGTAGGTTACAGCCCACAGCAGCACGGGCAAATATTAGCCATGCCAGGTCACTAACAGGAAGGACACTGCCTGGTGTTGGCTATGGTTTAGACCAAGAATGTCCGGGAAGTCACCTGTATCTGAACGATGACCGGATGCCCTGGAATTGAAGGCAGAGCTGGGTGGGATCGCCTACTGCCCTGCTGGCCGCAGGGTGCTCTGGGCCAGCTTCTGAAGCTTAAATCTTGTCTCTAGCTCCTAAACAGTATGACCTTGGGCAAAACACTCAGCCCTTTGGGGCTTTTCTCGTGTGCAAAATGTTGATAATAATGCATTTTTCATAGTAGTGTTCTGAGAATTAAATAATATGTGTCAAGTCTTAGCGTAGTGCTTGCAATACTAAATGATGGTTGAACATTAACTTGGGTCTTACTTTTCTTGTTGCTAAGACAAAATACACAACACCCAAAGTTTAAGCAAGAAAGGTTTCTCGTAGCTCACAATCTGTAGAGATTTCAGTTCATAATCAGCTGGCTCAAAGCCAGGGGTGGCCAAGAGAAATAATTCACAGCAGGCAGAAGGCAGCAAGAGGTGAAATAGTGATGTAGCAAGTGAGGACAGTCTTGCTTCTGTCCCCTGTGCTTATCCAGGCTACCTGCCCCCTAGGGCACACCCCGGGTGGGCTTCCCCACCACCCACACCCTTGCCAAACCAAACAGCGGGCAGATAATCATACACGCTTGATCCCAGCAGCACCCACCCCAGGACTAGCCACCACTGAAAAGTTCCACCTGTGACCACACGAGGCTTTGGGGGGATATGTAGACACAGGCCATAACAGCTTGAGTAAGAAAAACACACAGAGGAGGAGCCAGTCAGGGCAGCACACACCCGTAATCCCAGCACTCTGGGAAGCTGAGGCAGAAGGGTAAGAACTGAGAGCCCAGCCTTGGATGACTTAGTGCTTTTATTTTTTCCTTCTTTCAAACATTTTTTTGACCAATGTGGCATGATTATATCTGGTAATTTGAACAACTAATTTGAGGACAACAATATGTAATATAATAGCTATTGTTGAATTCCTATCATTTTG
>NW_004524677.1:5327296-5332927 GCF_000260255.1 Octodon degus
GTATTTTCCCCTTAAATTTTCAATTAAAATGGATTGCGGGGCTGGGAGTATAATTCACTGGTAAAGAGCTTGCCTAGCAGGCATGAGGCCCTGGATTCCATCTGCAGCACTGCAAAAGAGAGGGGGGAAAGAAGGAAGGAAGGCTGTGCTGGCCCCACCTCCGGGGCGCACTGAGACTAAGCGCGGTGGCGCGTGCCTGTGATCCCAGCCCTTGGGAGGCTGAAAACAGGAGGAGCACTACGAGTCCAATCTGTGTAGTGAGACCCTTATAGACCCTGTACTAAATACATTAATAAAAATAAATAAATATCTAAAAAAAGAAGGAAGGAAAGAAGGAAGGAAGGTAGAAAGGAAGGAAGGGGAAATGTTATAGGCAATTATGCACTCCATCCTTGCAACCTGGCATGGCTTCTACCAGTCAGTCTCCCCGTCTGGAAGGAGGGTGCATGCACCTAACATAGCTGTGAGCGCGGCGCCGGGTGTGTAGAGGCACAGCTTGTGAGCACCCTTCCTCCTCGGTGAGAGATGCTCTGCAACAGTGGTGGCGGACCTGCCTGGCAGGCGTGCCACAGGAGGTGCTTAACAGCTCCAAAAGGTTCGCCATCACTGGACCATACCCCAGTCTAGGGAGCATAGCCAGGAACAAATAGGATTGGAGAAATAGGGTTGACTTAGATCAGAGTCAGCCTGAAAAAAGAGCTGATACCAGGCCAGAGAGAAAAAGGAGACAGGAGAAACCCACCCTCAGCAAGTCGAGGCCAGCCTGGGCGATGGAGAGAGTTCAGGGCTAGCCTGGGCTACATAGCGAGACTCCGTCTCAAAAAAAGGAAAAAGAATTCTTGTTTATATGTTTGTTTTGATAAGCAGTATAACTTAAGCTATATCATACTTAAACTTTTCAATATTTTCCCCTCAAATCTTCAAATAAAACAGATGTTATGAGGCTGGGACACATCAAGACAGCCAGCGTGGGGCAGGTGGCACCTAGCAGACATGCAGGTATCAGGAAGAGGCAGGAGGGGGACTGGGAGCTGAGGCGGGCAGCAGGCTGGGTGTTCAGGGCTGAGGATGTAAGGAAAGAAGGAGAGAAGAGGAGGCAGCAGGAGGAGGGAGGAGGAGGGTGGAGGAGACGACAGCGGAGCCAGTTTCAGAAGCCATGTCTGTCCATCTGTCATGCAGGCTCTGGGACTTTCATCTGAAGCTGATGCAGATGAGAAAGATCAGATTTATAGAAAGCGGAGCGCAGGAAGCAGCAGGTGGGTCCAAAGGGGGCTGGGAGCCCCCTCTGGAAAGCAGAAGTCCTCTCGGTGAGAGGAACCGAGAGCCCTGAGTGAGGAAGCTGCCGTCTTGAGAAAGGAGTGAGCCAGTTTATAGAAAGAAGAAAGTTGAAGATTACTCAGAGCCTTACTATGTGCTCGGCACTGCTACAATAAATTGGGTCACAACCCACATGCCAGACACCGAGCCAGGAAGCAGAATATACTGGCTGTAGTAAATAAGAGCAACCCAAATCCTTTCGCTGGTGCACCTCACTTTCTCCAGGGTAGCAACAGACAGCAAGCAAAAGAAATAAGCAAGTATGGTGACACAGTAAGTAATGGCAAATACTTAGAAGGCAAAATAATTTAGGCAAAGGAAAACAATGTTGAAAATGGGTACCCTGCTATTATAGTGTTGTAAATAGCAGAATCGCACAGAACCTGGATAAGCAATGCGTTTGAACAGTCCCCTAGGAAATGGGAGCCCTGGACAAAACATCCCAGCAAAGATCACCATGCGTACAGCGACAACATTGCCAAGGTCCAGAGGCAGAGCTGCAGCACTTGTAAATACCAGTGGGAGGGCCAGTTGGGTCAGATGTAAGTATAAAGAGGGACCTGGAGACATGGTGGAGAGGTAAGGGACTCCCCATCTCCACAGACTCTGAGAGTCGTTATCTGGGACTCTGTCTCCCGCTCCAAGTGGGAGGGAGCCCACGTGGCATCCTGAGGAGGAAGCGATGGGGTGAAGGTAAAGGTAAGGGAATCACTCTCCCTGGCCCTCAGGAGCAGATCACAGAAGGATAGGGCTGAGAACCAGTACCCAGGAGACAAATGGCAGTGCAGGGCCTCCATGGTAATGGAATGCAATGAAGAGGAGGGGAATGATCAGCTTCTAATTAGAATTTGAACACACAGTTGATAACTTGGCTGCTAGGGGACTGGGGAGATGGCTCAGTAGAATAAGTGCTTCCCTGGCAAGCTCAAGGGCCTGAATTCAATCCCCAGTTAAAAAAAGCAAACAAAAACAAAAACAAAACACACACACACACACACACACACACACACACACACAAAATTTGGCTGCTAGGTCAGATACAGTACATAAAAGAAAGAAGCCAGAGGGGAGAAAGGGGGAGAATGAGGACAGAGGCTGAGGCTAAGGCATTTGGGCTGAGCAGCTGGGAAAGTGGGATTACCCTGGACTGACCTCGGAGGCTGATCTGAGAGCCACACACTCATACCCTGTAAAGGGCTCACACCGGAGCAGAGGCCTGGGCAAGGTCAACAGAGGTGTGCAGCTGTTAGGAGGGGCAAGGCGGACATTTAGGGTGGGGGCATAAGGAACGCAAGTGAGAGGATGTCAGATTTGGGGTACCCAGTCGCCAGCTAGGTACATTAGCCTGGACCTCAAGAGGCAGCCTGCCTTGGAGATGGAAGTGCAGGAAAGCCTTTCAAGCTCCAAATGAGATCAGCTAGGAAGCAAATAGAACAGATGAAAGACCTGGGTGTGGTGGTGCATCCCTGTTAACACTCAGCAGGCTAAGGCAGGAGGGTCATAAGTTTGAGGCCAGCCCTGGGAATTTTCTTTTTTTTTTTTTTAGAGAAGGGTCTGCAGGGTGTTCAGGGTCTCACTACTAGATCAGACTTGTAGCGATCCACCTGTTTACAGCCTCCCAAGAGCTGGGATTACAGGCATGCGCCACCACGTCCAGTCTCAATTGCCATCTCAGCACACCCTAGGATCGAATCCCCAGTCCCTGTGCCTGCTTGTAGGTGCTTTAATCCACTGAGCTATTTGGCGGGCCCTATTAAAAAAAAAAAAGAGAGAGAGAGAGAACAAAATTAGTAAAACTGGGGCCGGTGAGATAGCTCAGCAGTCTAATTCACCTGCATAGGCAAGCTTAGGCAGGCACAGGGACCACAGTGTGGTCCCCAGCACCACATGCTACCCCAATCCTGCCCTAAGGGTAGGCTGAGCTGGCCAAAAAAAAAAAAAAAAGTAAAACAGAAACAGTGCAGAATTTCACTAAACAATATAATAGGAATTCAACAATGGTTGTTACATTGAATAATGTTGTCTTCAACTTAGTTGTTTAGTTTAACGGATATAAGCATGCAAATTTGGTATTAAAAAAATTATAGGAAATTAAAAGGGAGAAAAAAAGTTAAGCCTTAACTTCTTTCAATAGACCAGCAGAACTCAGCAGTGCAATTATCCAAGCTATGTCGTATATAAACATAAATATATCTCTTTCTTTCTTTTGTCCTTTTCCTCATCCCACTTGTTCCTTCCCTTTGAACAGCTTGTGCAATTTAGTGAGACCCTGTCACAACAAACCAAAAAGGAAAAGGAGAGGGGAGGAGAAAGAAAGAAGAGAGGAGAGGGGAGGGGACCTAAGAGGGGGAGGAGAGAGGAAGGAAGGACCAATGGAGGGATGGAGGGATGGACAGACAGAGGGACGGCCGAGCAGGCAGGCAGGCACCAGGCTAAGGCCACCGAGAGGAGTTCAGGACAACGCTGTTTACAAGAGACAAAATGGAGCAGCCAGAAAGGTGGAAGGAAACGCAGCAAGCGTGCTGTCCTGGAAGCCACATAAAGAAGGGGTTTAGAAAAGGACAGCTTGATCACACAGCTTTGCAAAATGCTGCCTCTGGGTCAAACCAGAGGGGCATCAGCCAGTTTAAGCACTGCCCTGTTATCAGGAGTTTCCCAGCAGAGATTCGTGGAGCAGTTTGAGGAGAGAATATCCCCAAGCCTTGTACATTTTACTTTGCAGTGGGTCTCGCTAAATCACTAATTTGTCTAAGCCAGGCAGAAATTTTGATCCTCCTGCCTCAGCCTCCCAGAGTGCTGGGATTATGGGTGTGTGCCACCATGTCTGACACGGATGTTTTTTTCAGGGAATTTTGCCCTGGCTGGACTGGTGAGGGAAACAGTAGAAGCCAGATGGGGAGCTGGGCTGAGAGAGGATTCTGGGTAGGACGGGAGAAGCAGCAGTTGTGTATACTTATTGGATGAGTGGTCCTGGAGGGGGCACATGAAGAAATCCTTTCAGGTGGGAGCAAACAGCTTCCCTGACACTGTGTGAGATGACCTTAGAGCTCACTAAAAGGACAAAGAGAACCAACACAGAGAAACGTTTTGCATTTGTTAGTTAAATGTTGAGTGGAATTTAAAACTCAGTCCTTGCATACATTAGCCACATTTCTATAGTCACTTTTCCATCCCTAGGAGAAAATGCTTTTCACCTGCCACAAAGCAGAGGAGGTTTATTTTGGCTCATGGTTTCAGAGGGTGCAGTTATGGTTTATTGACTCCAAGGCAAGGTGGAAGCTTGCTGCTAGAGAAAAGCTGCTCAGCTCAGGACAGCAGAAAGCAAAGAGAGAAGGGAGTATACCCTTCCAGGCCTCGCCCCCAAGAATATACCCTCCCTGGCCACGCCCCCAAGAGTATGCACTCCCACGCCACGCCCTCAACATCCGTGGTAATGACAGACACCCCACCTCCCAATAGCATAGTCAGCTACCAAGTCACCAGTGGATTAATCCTCCAATGGGTAAAGTTTCCTGTGACCCAATCACCTTCCAAATTCTCCTTGTCTGACCACATGAGACCTTGGGGACACTTTAAAACTAAACCGTAACAGAAATGCTCAGTACGACCCTTGTACACAGAAAGTTCTTTTGAGGAGAGGGAAAGGACGGCCTGGGAGGATGTATTAAAACTGAACTGACTGGAAGGTGCAGGCGTGGAGGGTGGGCTTGCTGGGTGGGACTGGGCTGGAAGCGCAGCTGTGAGCCTGGCTGGGGCTGATGTGGCAGTGAGCTGTCCAAACCAGGGCAGGCTTCTCCCTCCAGATCCGAGGTCTTACCACCTCGGGGAAGGTAGAATTGTTTCCTAGAAGTGAGAAACAAGAAGAGATTAGCAGTGAATTTCAATGTATGAACTTGACAAAATCCCTGTTGCCTCGCGCTATCCATATGTCCTCGCACTGGCTGCACTGAAGGAATCTTCAGTTTTATTACTGGTTAAAAGCTTCTGCTTTTGAAATACTGTTTTAACAGTGACCTCTAGCGTCGTAAGCAGGTCTCTGCGCACTGAGGAGTCGGTCTGCAAAAGAAAATTCCCTTCACCTGAGTGAGCCGAGCAGCGTCCTATCGCCTGAAGGCACCTTACTGCATTATTCAGGGTCTCTCACTCTGCCTTGAGGGAGGTTCACACTTGAACAATTCCAGGTCACTTCTCTTCAGGGAAGATGTAATGGAGCTGAAGAGAGTTCAGAGAATAGCAACTGGCATAGACCAGATGCTTTCCAGTCAGAATGGCTCATAGCAGAAGGAGGAGAAGGTTGGGAGGAGGGGGAAGGGG
>NW_004524677.1:5333386-5334548 GCF_000260255.1 Octodon degus
GGCAAAACCAGGATGGGAACTCAGGGTTGTAGATTAAGTCTGAGCGTCTATCCTCAGTCCAGCAGCCCTTTAATAAGAGAGAATGCCAAGTTAGACATTGAATGCTCATATGTCGTAAATTGGCAAGGGCCAAAAACATAAATTTGTTTAAGAAGAGTGGTAGTTTAGAAATGTCTGGGGTACATACGTTCAGGTGAGTCCCTTAAACTGACCCTGGGACTCGGTCACATGTCATTACATATCAGATCTGCTGACCTTTAGAGATGGAGCCTTCTGAGGAGCCAGGTTGTAGTTCAGCGGCAGAGTGCTGGCTTAGTGTGGGCAAAGCCCTGAGCTCCATCTCTAGCACTGCAAATAGACACGTACACAAATATGCCCACTAATGGACTGCTTCTGTGTGTTTAACACAATCTCTACAACTTTCAATGAGAAGAAAGATTTGTACTAATAGTGTTTGGACAGGATATCATGTCTGCATCTTGTACTCTGAGTAACTACTGCAAAGACAACAATATGCAATGTATTAATTATTGTAACTGTCCTACTAACCTGCTTTGAAACTGTCTCATTGCTATTTCTTTCTCAAAAAATTCAAAACCAGCCAACAAACAAAAAATCTCTACAACTGATGCCCCAATTCTTTTATCCTATCATCAGTAAAGATGGAACAGTTGCACAAGGTCCTCTCTATCCTTTTCTATATATAAATATCATTGAGTCTCTCCAGCTTTTTTGACCTACCTACCAGAAAGAGACAGGCACAGAGAGAAACAGAGGCAGAGGGTCTTCCATTCTTTCAAATACCTCCATAGGCTTGGTTTTTATTATTTTGGTTTGGTCTGGTTTTGTGACTTTAATGCACCCTATGGCACTTTTTCCGACCCTAAAGAGAAGTTGTCCTTCTATAATTAACAACTTATAGGGACTGGAGAGATAGCTTGGTGGTCTAAGTGCCTACCTGGCAAGCTCAAGGACCCAGGTTCAATCACCAGTGCTGCATGCTGTGCCTGTCCAGAACCCCAGGGATGCTGTGCTGGCCACCAAAAATAGTGGCACACACACACACACACACACACACACACACACACAATCCTAGGCACCACAGGCCGTGCTGGCCCACCCCCAGGCGTACTGAGCCAGCCACCTAGACCAGGTGTGGTGG
>NW_004524677.1:5334669-5355183 GCF_000260255.1 Octodon degus
GCCAGTTCTTCAGGCATACTTTTTCAGAAGAGACTCACAAGGCTGTGATCCATGAATTACTGTGTTTTCCTGTTGATTTTGAACTGGAGGATCACCAGGAGTCTGAGCTGCATAGTGAAACCTTGTATCAAACAAATAAATAATTACAAGATTAAAAAAAAAAACTTACAAAAGTGCTTTCTTCTATAATAATTGCACAATGTTTCTAATTTGTAAAGAATTTTTGCCGGGCATGGTGACACATGCCTGTAACCTCAGCACTTGGGAGGCTGAGGCAGCAGAAATGCTGGGAGTTTGAGGTCAGGTTGGGCTATACAGTGAGGTCAAGGTCAGCCTGAACTGCATAGTGAGACCCTGTCTCAAAAAGATCAAAAAAACAAAAATAAAAATAAAGAATTTTCCTATACCTTATCTTCCTTGACTCTCTCATGTTTGACTCTATTTAGGAGGAAAAAATATGAAGCTCAATTAAGTGATTTACTAACGCACATAAGGAAATAGTACCTCAAAGTATATATGTATATGCATAGAGAGGCGATAGGTAGGTAGATAGACAGATGACAGACAGATAGAGCAATAAGATTGTCAAGAAAAGAAAGGGCAGAGTATGTGAAGACTCAGAAAATTCTGGAAGAATGTTTTGGAGGCCAGGTGAGAGTTGACAATGAGTCATTATAACATTGCACAGTGAGCAGAGCAAAGGTTATTCCTCGAAGGTGAAGGCACGGGGACACTGGGTCTCAAGAAGTCAAGTCATCAGTGCTGATCACAGTGAGACAGAGGACAGCATCCATCAATACAGCTGTACCAGCTGTAGAAAGCTTCAGTGTGTGTACACGAGGTTGCGAGTGCCACCAGCCCCACCAACCTCTGCTAGACTCCGCACCACCTCTGTGAGCTGTCTGGCTCTCCCCACTGCCTGGCAAGTCAGGGGTCCCTGCTCCGCTTGCACTTAGCCCTAGCAGGCTCCATTTGGGAACCGATGTGGACACCCACAGGGGGAGGAGTCAGAGCTGGGCAGGGGTGTGGGGAGGAGAGCGCAGCGCTGGACAGAAGGCTCCAAGTGGTGTCTGCTGCTTAGTTGATTTCACTCTTCCACTCAGAATTATTACCCAAAAAGGCAGCTGGGTTTGAGAAGGGCAGGTAATAGATTTTCTCCTTTGTTTTCACATTAGCCTGAAAAAAGAAACAACCAGCTGGCGTGCAGCAGCACCCTGGGGGAGCTCAGAAGAGAAACGACCTGCATTTCAGAGGAGTCAGAGAGCTGCAACAAAGGCTTAGGGACGGCTCTCGTGCCTGCTGGGTTATGCTGCCAGTATGTCACAGGAAGCCCATGACATCCAGGGTCCAGCCCCTACCTCGCAATAACCTGGGAACTGAGCTGTTTACAAGAGGGCAACTTTTGGCTGATCTTGCACGTTCTGAAAGTTTGTACAGAATTTATTTTAAATGCTAAAATAACATTGTTGATATGGAGTACAGGATGTTTATAGGAATAAATTTTAGAATATGGATGTATTTCACTACAAGAAAGCCTACCATACAAGAGTCAAGCTTAAAGGGCACACCGGTTAAAATGCTTGTATTGTTTTTACTTTAAAATAACAAGGTTTGCATGTAAGACACACCCTGGATTTCCTTTACACTAAAAAACTCCTACAGTGTGTATATATGATTCCATTTTATAATAAAGTCCAGAATTTCAAGAATAGAGACACTTTACAGACGAAGCTACATTTCCTTCTGCTTTTGCCTGAAGTAGCTGCCAGTAGGCAAGACACTCCCACTGAGTCACTCACTCCTCTTTATTCCCCCAGGAACTCTGAGATCAGGCAGGTTGAAAGACTGCCGCAGAGACAATAAATACCTACCCGAATGGAGGCTGCACCCAGACTAACGGCAGCCATTCTGCCGGGGAGACTGATTCTTTTCTCTGGGCCTGTACTCTGATCGCCTTTTGAAACACTGCAAGTAGAGAAGAATTACTAGATGGGTACTATGAACACTTTTAAGTGTCTAAAGACCTTGGTCTTCCTGCAGATGGAAGCTCCCGCTCCTCTCATTTAAAGCAATTGAGAGGGCCCAGCGGTAACTCAGTGACAGAGTGCTTGCCTAGCGCAGCAAGAGCCTGCACCACAAACAAGCAAGGTGTCAAAGGAGAACAACTTCCAGCGAAACTTTGTCTTCATTACCACCTTGATTTTTTTTTTTTAATGCAGCTACTTGTGGGCTTCCTGCCCTGTATTTTTAGAGAGAAAAGATGAAAGTTTCAGATACCTTCACCTGGGAGTTGTGTTCCCAGTTGCTTATAAATAGGAAAGCACTCAAGGAGCGTGGGACATAGCTCAGCTGCACAGTTCCTGCCTGGCAAATGTGAGGTCCCGAGTTCAATTCCTGGTACCATAAAAAAGTACTTCGGTTGTCTTTAACGCTTCTAGATATTTCAAGGTTATTTCGTTCATTTTTTGCTTTGCTTGTATTTTGAGACAAGGTCTCAAAACTTGAAGTCACTATATAGCCCAGGCTGGTCTTGAACTTGAGACAATCCTTCTGCTTCAGCCCCCTGAATACCAGGACTGGGATTACAGGTATGTATCACAAAACCTGGCTTAGCTTTGCATTTTAATGTTGGGTGTTTCTTTTTCTCTTTTTTGGGTCTTATTGTCTTTTTGTTTATGAAACATGGTCTCATTACATATTTCAGGCTGATCTTGAACTTACTTTGAGCCCAGGATTGCCTTGAACTCAAAGCAATCCTTCTGCATCAGCCTCCCAAGTGCTGGGATTACACGTATACCCTCCACACCTGGCTAAATGTTGTTTGACTCATGATAACTAAATGTTGATTGAGGTCTTATTCACCAACATCTAGTATAAATTTTTTTCTAAGAGATATGTACATAGTATAGCTGGCTTCTGATTAACTCATGAAAAAATTAACTATGTACTAAACATATGTTAATACAGGTATAAGTTTACCACTGGCTGGTTACAAATGAAATTTTCTTACACTTCCATGAAGATATTACATTGGTTAGGGCGGAATTTCCATTGGACTGGCCTTAGGATCTGCCTCAGGAATTGGTGGAACACACCTGTAGGTACCTCTAGGTGTGTCACATGGGTCTATGCCTGGTGCCTCAACCCTTCCCTTCTGCCACTTTTCCCCTGCTCTGTTTTCCAGCCACCATGAAATGAACAGCTCTGGCGCACCTTTGGAGCTAGCCGACTGTGGGCTGAAACCCACAAATTAAACCTCTCCTCTTTTCAATTGTGAGTGTTGGCTACTGTGTCTCAGAGTCAGAAAGCTCATTTATACAGGGGCATAGCTGAACTTCATGCATTCAAGCCCTGGGGTCCCTGCTTCTCAGAGGAGGGGCAGACCTAGATGCAGGATGACAGGGGTCTGAAAAAGATGGAAACTACTTGTCAGGTACTTGCTCTGTGTTGTACTTCTATGTAAGTGGTTGCACATAGAACATATTATGTCCTTAGAAATAGTCCTTTTTGTCTATGGTCATACTGCCCTGAACGTGCCCGATCTCATCTGATCTTGGAAGCTAAGCAGGGTCAGGCCTGGTTAGTACTTGGACGGGAGAAACAGTCCTTTTTGCCCCTGCCCCCTTCCCCAGGTCAAAGTCTGATCTATCATAGCATAAGCCAGATACATGCAGCCTTTTGGACCAAGCTGGCTGCTAAATTATATATCACTTGGTACGTGCCAGACGCTGTTTAAAGCATTTTACAAATTCTTCTCTTAGATCTCAAGTTGTCTTGATTTCCCACTTATAAGCTGTCTGATTATGGTCTCAATGACAACTTCCCTGAGCCTTCGTTTCTTTATCTGTTATCTGTTATGAGATAATAAAGTCTCATAAGTAGCAGCAATCAGATGAACTCTCACGCTACTGCTTCAGAAGTAACAATAAGTAGAAGTTATTATCCTTCTACAGTTGTCGCTCTACCAAAGACATAGGTATTTCTCCTCCTAGGGTCTGCTAGCCTAGGACTGTGATGACCCAAGCTGGAGGGACTGAGCCAGAGTTCAAGTTCAGAAGAGCACGATTATGATAGCAGTATAGTTAGTCTAGAATGGAGTGGGATGTGTGTGTGTGTGTGTGTGTGTGTGTGTGTGTGTGGTTGTATAAAACCGAGAAAATGCTTTCCCCCCAGGAGAATTTTGACGTGGTCCCCTCATCATTCCCTTGTTCAACTCCATATACTGGTACTTCCGGTCTCGGCTATCCCCGCCTCTGGGAAGCCCCTCTAATTCTCAAGCCCAGGCAAAGGGTTCCTTCTGGGAGCCCCAAGGCACCCTACTCATCCCATGCATTCTCCCTGGTAGTGTTACTGTCTGGCTCCTCCGACAGACTGTGCGCTCTGGAAGGAAGTAGGCCACAAATGTCTTCAAACACAGCAGCCCAGCACTGAACAGATAAACTGGCTTTGAGTAGGAACGCAGTAAGTAGCCAGAGGAATAAAATGCTCCTGTATCTGGATTGGAGAGGTAAGAACACGTAACTCCAGGGCCTTATAGAAGCCTTTCTAAAGGTGCTCCAGAATGGTTATCTCTTGTTACCAGATACTCCTGCTCAGCACTGGGAACGCATATTCCCCAGTGATCATGAGACCAAGCTGGCATCCAAGCGCATGCCGCAAATACTCAGAAAATATTGTTTTTGATTTTAAATGAATTTCCTCTCTCCTAAGGACTTTCGTGTACCCAGTTACCCTTGATAGTAGCTCTACAGTCTGGCTCAAAGTCGGTTTCAGGATTTGAGGAAAGGCAGGACAAATGGTTTCCTTTCATAATTCTGCCCCTTCAGCGTGGACTAGCTTGGAAGCAACCAGCAGAGATGCCAAGCAGAGGTGCATTATGGAGCTTGTCCAGGAAGCGCAGATATCCTTGTCACTTTCAGAAGGGTCAGTGAGTATCCTCTTCACTAAAAAATTTCATACATTGCAAGGAGATGAAATGACAAGAAGAATAAAATGAAATGTCACTCACAGTGAAATTAAATGCCTGGGAAAGGGAAAAGGAGCCAGACGAGGATGATGGAGTTGACAGCCACAGGCAGACAGCTGTTTAGCATAAGTTAATTTAGCAGCCAGCTTGGTCCAAAAGGCTGCATGTACCTGGCTTACACTGTGATAGATCAGACTCTGACACAGGGAAGGGGCAGGGGTAAAAGGGCTATTTCTAAGGACGTAATATATTTTATGTGCAAGTGCTTATGTAGAAGCACAAGAAAGACACCGACAAATGGTTTTCATCTTTTGCAGGCTCCTGCCAAAGGCAAAGAAACTAGGTCTGGGAAGCCTCCAAGTAGCAGAATTTACATAAAACACACAAACCTTCCCTTTACTTAATCTTTAAACCTTAGTAAGCCGTCCTTAAGGCCCATCTATAATCTTACCCTCCATAAAAGGCCAGGGAAATACCAGAGGGCCAGAAGAAATCCAAGATTAAAATGAAAGACAACTCAGGGAGCAAATCAGATTCTAAGAGCCCTCCCAACATATGCGCAGAGGGAGGGGGAGGGGAGGAGAGGGGAGGGGAGAGGGAAGGGAAGGGGGAGGGTCCTTATTAGAAGAGCTGCTGGCCAGAGCCCCAGCAACTTACTTCCAAATTCTCCCAGTCATTCTGAGTTGCTGTCATCTCTCTGTTCCTCCTTTCCCATCTTCCAATAAATCTTCTTTGACTCCAAAAGTACCTCTAATTCTTTACCGACGATTTCCAGGACCTGCTTTTTCAGCAGAGCAGTGGCCTGCAGTCCACACCTGAATGTTACACTAGGAAAATTATTTAACCTTTCTCTGCCTCAGTTTTCACAATTATATAGTGGTACTAATGATAATGGTACTGACCTCATAGCTTTAGAATGAAATCAATTGATCTGTATATAAAATATTAAGAACAATTTGTTTCATTTTTTTTAAGTATTTTATTTATTTATTTACTTATGGCAGAACCAGGGATTGAACTCAGGCCCTTGTGCTTGCCAGGCAAGCACTTATTCTACTGAGCCATCTCCCCAGCCCCCCAGTTTCCTGTTTTAACTCTGATTAGGATGCAAAACTCCCATCAACCCATGTTATCAATATGATGCTCTGAGTTTAATGTTGCGATGCTGTTGTTCTAAGCATCAAATAAGTAGGTGCTTTCAGAGTTGTGAGATGAGCGAAATCAACGAAGGCCGTGGAGGACATTTTGGGAAACACAGATATTTGGGCTTTCGCTGAATGCAGATGGGTGGGGGAGGGGGAGGGGCACTCCAGGAGGAAGGAAAGTCCTGGTTTGATTTCTGCCTTGACCCCTCACTAGTCTCCCGGCCTGTAAAATCAGGATAATGCTGTCCTTGATCATTATACAACATACAGTATTCATGTACTAAACCATCACACTGTACCCCATAAAAACTTCCAGTTATTATACAAGTTATATATTTTTTAAAAACACAATAGCTGGGCTGGGGAGATAATTCCGTAGAATAAATGCTTGCCTGGGAAGTGCAGGGTCCTGAATTCAATCCCCGGTTCTGGAAAAAAATAAAAAATCTTGCAGGGTTATTGATATTAAGAACCTAATACATGAATAAATGAACATAAAATGCTTAGAACAATGCCAGGAATAGTATAAACACCCAGGTCAGGTGGCTAGTACTGCTATTGCCAGTACGTGTAGAAACACAAGCCTGTGAGCTAATGAAAAAGTTAGCCCCTTCCACCTAGGAGCCAGGCCAGCCACAAAGGGGCAATTTGCCACCTACATGAGACATTAACAGCGTTAATGTGTTTTAAGTGGAGCCTCAAGATTCACTGGTTTGGATTTAGGGATGGAGGCTGGATTGAGTTTGGTGTATACTACTTAGAATAATCATTATAGTTATATTGAAGTTGGCTAATAGCAAAGCTACTGTGAACTGCATAATTGGAAAGATGACCAAATAGCTTAACGGAGAGGTGATTTGCTCTTTCTTTTCTTTTCTTGTGGGGGGTGGTAGCAGGAATTGAACTCAGGGCCTCAGGTTTGCCAGGCAGGCACTGTGCCTCTCAGCCTTGAGTTCTTCCTGGCAGACAAAGCTTTGCCCCTCTAGGTCAAGCTGCGGCTGCTCAGTACAGGACAAGAAGTAACAGGAGCCGTATTCCTTTCCAGCTACTGCTTAAAATGCTTTCTATAAACATCTAAGTCCTAAAATAATTTTCTGAACCCCAGGGCTCTTTTGGACTGTGGTATTTCCCACCTAATCCTTTCATCCAACCCCACCCCAGATATATTTAAAAAGTATGAGCTCTAGCTCAGATTTTCCTTCCGTGTCTACAGCAGCAATTGCAAATTTGATCATTTTTAAAGCTTCTTCGTGAAGATTGCGTGCATCCCAGGGAGAATATTTTTGCTTTGTACAATCAAGCGTGGAGTTGTACAGACTTCTGTGCAACACACGCAAGCTGTAGGTGAAACCGTAGACTCATTTTCTACAACCTCCGGTTGGAAATATAAACCTACACTTTTTCTTCTTTACATATGGGGAAGAAAACCCCAAATCAAAAGGCCTTAGAAGTTCTTCCAAAGCACCTTGGTCTGTTCAGCTCCTCTGCTCCTTTGTCCAGTTTTTGCTTGGATTTGTCACCCCGCACTTTCCTTTCCACCTGGTGTCTTCTACGCAAAGCCATTCTCTGTACTTTTGGAATTTTGTCACACTGATTTGAAACTTAGCATATATTAAATGGCTTTTGCCACACCATAGTCCATCCTGTCTTCTCAATTAGAAATCCAAAGTGCAGGGCGAGTCAGGTCCTTCTCTCCTGTCTGCCTGGTCACTGCAGACACAGCCCTTGGCAGAGGCGGCCCTCTGGCGATGCACTCCTCAGATCTGAAACAGCTATGACTTGAAATGGTCCATTTTCTTTGCTTTGAAAAGGGAAGACAGCGTCCCCAGGAGTCTAATTTGGGGTCTGGTAATCTGCAAGTTTTTAAATGCTGTGTTTCTGCCGCTTCACCAAGCAGTAGGAGGAGGAGGAGGTTCTGCCTGGCACTAATCCTGGGCTCAGTGTTGGGTGTGGCAGGAGTGCCGGGCCTCAGTTCTAGTAACTGGTTTGAGCAAGAGGATTAAATTCTTTGCAAAAATACACAAGCCAGCTATTGAAAATCACTATTGAAAATAGCATTCAAAGAAGAAAGTTAAAATTAACATGGAAAGGAAAGTCAAATTGCTTAGAAATTACAGCTGTAAGAGAATAATTCATTAACATTTTCTTAAGCATTTATTGGTAACATTCACATGTTTAAAAAAGATGTCAGTGCCAGGTATCGATGGCACACGCCTAGAATCCCAGCTCTCGGGAAGCCGAGGCAGGAGTGTCACTGTTCCAGAAACAGGCTCTGTCTTTTCTGTCAAAGCACAAGGCCAAAGCAACTCCATTTTGGGTTTAAATGACCTGGCCATCTACTCACTATCCACCCACCTCTCCTTAGTATCTCGAGCTTCAAGAAATGGTAATCATGTACCTTTGCCCAGAACATAGCTGGTTTGCAACATCTGTCCACCTCAAATCCCACATCTCCTCTCTCCAGCCACTCCCTCCCGCAGGGTAAGGTCCAAGGACTTTGCATTCCAAATCCTGCCCCAATTTACTCAGCAAGGCTCCAAAACCCCATCCTACCTCAGCCACTCCAGTTAGTGAACTGTGGATTGGAAGGAAGCCTTTTAATTCAGCCAGTGAATTTACTGGTCAGCTGCTTCTCCTGCTTTGGGGGTAAGGTGGGCCACCCACCCTTGCCCTGTGAGCCTTCCACCTCATGCTTGTGCCCTCTGTAGAAGTAAAATGCCTTGTTGCAATTTCTTGATGTCTAAATGCATTATTATCTACACGGACAATTTGAGTCTGGGGGCTTATTTCCAACAACAGTGAGCCTGAGGTCAGCCAGGGCTACACAGTGAGTTCAAGGCCAGCTGAACTATGGAGTAGGACCCTGTGCCACAAAAAAGCAAACAAAATAATTAATCATAATAAGAAAAAGCAGTCAGAAAGGATGTTAGCTCAACTGATTTAGCAATAGGGTTTTACTTTTCTAAAATATTCTTTATAGGGGCCGGGGAGATGGCTCAGTGGAATAAGCACTTCCCTGGCAAGCGCAAGGGTCTGAGTTCAATCCCCGGTTCTGCCAAAAAAATAAATAAAAAATTAATTAATTAATTAATTATTCTGTATATCTTTTAAAATGATAAAGACTCTATGTGGTGAAAAGCTGGGGACGTGGCTCAGTAGGAGAGCACCTGCCTAGCATGGAGGAGGCCCGGGGTGCGACACCCAGCGCTGGGGAGAACAAATAAATCTCTTATAACTTTATGGACACAGCCTGCTTTGGAATAAAATCCAAAGGAGATTATTGATCAAGAGATATGTTAAAAACACCACTTTCTTCCAAACAGCTAGTCTTGAGTTTAGGAAGAAAAATGGAGATACTTCCAAACTCTATCCTACTATGTCTCATTTCAATATATTTTGTACTTACTTCGAATTAACTAGAGCAAAAAAGGAAAGAATAGAGAACAGAAAAAAGCCACAGGTAGTAATTAAAAGCCAGACTTCTATAACCATCCCTTAGGCCCGCGGAAGTCGACGAAGATTTTCAGAATTGCTCTTGAGAGCTTTGGCCATCTGGAGTCCTCCGAGGAGTCGGGCTGCCGAGTCATTAAAAAGTGTTAGCTTTTCCGTTTGCCTGATGAAGAGCGTGGTGTCGTCTCCCTCGGGTCCCGCAGAAACCAGCAGGAGCACTCAGCTGGCTTTCCACACCGGGAAGCCTTCTCTGGGCAGTTAATTAGGAGCCGAACCCTTCCCAGGCGCCAGAAGTTCTCAAGCGTCTGCGGCCCAAGTTACGGCGGCGAAGAAAAAGCTGCCCGGGCGCGTGCGGAGAGCTCCCGCGGAAAATGACAACGGGAAGCGCCGTCTTCCATCCCGGGGCGCTGGGGGAGGAAGCCGGTGTTCAGGAAACCCGGTTTCTCGGCAGCTGGGTAGGGTAGAACGGTGACAACCAGGCTTTCCGCAGAAGCCGTGGAAGCTTCCCGCCCGGGGGGTGGGCTCGTCGCCAGGCGGTGAGGGGCGCTGCGGCCGCGCACCGAGGTCACTTCAAGGGCAACGGAATCTGAAGAGAACAACGGATATTTCCAGAAATACACAAAGTTTTTAATTATGAGAATAGCTGCAGAGTATGATTAAAATGCTCGATATCAAAAAAGAAAAATTTACTGAACTTCTTTTATGCTTTCCACGCCCTCAAATATATTTTTACTTTACTCTTCCTCCTCCACATCTGAGCCCGAGCCAGACATGCAGAGCAACGCATTAGTGCTACATGGGATAAGAGGAAGGAGGGAAGCCATGTGCTGGAGAATTGATTCTCTGTTTAAATAAAATTTATTTTGCTTCTTGTCATTTTTTTTTTTCTCAAGTGTTTTCAGATCTTTCTTTTGAAGGCCAGGTGGAGGCATATACCTGTAATCCCAGCACTTGGGAAGCTGAGGCAGGAGGATCATTGTGAGTTCAAGACCAGCCTGGGCTACAAAGTGAGCTCAAGGTCAGTCTGAACTGCATACTGAGACCCTGCTTCAAAAAAATAAATAAATAAATAAAAATAAAAAAGTTATTTTGGAAAAAAAAAAAGGTTATTTTGAGGTTCCAACCTTAAAATACTGTATGTAGTTTACAAGTGATTGTACTTCTTTTCCAACAGCATTAGAGATTTCTTTTCTTCTTCTTCTTCTTCTTCTTCTTCTTCTTCTTCTTCTTCTTCTTCTTCTTCTTCTTCTTCTTCTCTCCTCCTCTGCCTCCTTCTTCTTCCTCTCCTTCTCCTTTTCTTCTTCCTCCTCTTCCTCTTCTTCTTCCTCATCCTTTCTCTTCTTCCTCTTCCTCTTCCTTCTCCTCCTCCTCCTTCTTTTGGTTGCTGTTTTTGTTCTTACATGAAGTGCTGGTGACCAAATTCAGGATTTCAAGGGCCATACCCTCCAGATCCATCCTAGATGTTTTATCCTCTATGTAGGATAATCCTTAGTTAGGAATTAGGAATATTGGTTTAACATAATTCAGGCTGCCTTGTGAAAACCAACACTTTAAAACCACTAGGAAAATTTGGATAACATTCATTCAGTGTGCGCTTCCTTATTATATGCACTATCCACGCATATTTATAGAGCGAAGGCAGGAATGGCTTGTAAGGCTGAACTCCAACAGGACCCTCCCAGCAAAGTCTGCCAGCAGAGGCGTTGCTCTCAGCAGGGACTCACCTCAGCACCCAGGCTGTCATCAACACACATAGGAGCTTATAAAAGAAATGAGATAGGACAAGGAATATTGCAGGTTCCTGGACATCTGGAGACAACTGAAAATTATATCACACTCCTGGAGGACTTTGCCCACTGAAGTACAAGATAGCCAAAGAACTTTGATCACAGATGCTTAATGACATCGTCCCACCTAATGTTCGCACCTTCTTTCACTTCTATTTCTCTTTATTTCCTCAGATGGCCTTATTACCCAGTCTGCCTTCATCAGGCACAATAAATTCCACATCACGCTGCCTTTATAGGCCCCCTGGTCTCTATCCATCACCATTCTTTACATGGATCAAGAGTATTAAAATGAGACCATTAAAATCTATTTTATTGTGCTGGGGAGATAGCTTGGCAGTCTAAGAGCCTGCCTGGCAAATGCAAGGACTCAGATTCAATCCCCGATGCCACATGCCATGCCAGTCCCGGCTGCCAAGCCAGCCACCAAGTCTGGGTGTGGTGGCGCATGTCTGTAATCCCAGCTCTGGGGAGGCTGAGACAGGAAGACCACTATGAGTCCAACCTGTGCAGCAAGACTGTACCAAATAAATAAATAAATAGTTTTTGAAAATTCTATTTTATTGCTTTTATAAACATGTATCCCTTTTATAGTGTGATCTTATTTGTACTATGTATACTGTACTCATTCTTACCAGAGTATAATAGTATGACTATAAAAGAAGGGGACTCACCAGGAGGGGGAGCTGTTGAGTGCAGGGCAGTTACAGGAATCATAAATGGGCCCAGCTCAAGCTCTATTCCAAGGTGTCGCATAGGAGGATTTTCTGTCCTCACGTCCACCATGGCATGCAGACCCCAGGGCCCTGCCACCCTCGAAATGACCCATGAGGAAGAGGACAGAATCTGCCCAGGCCCAAGGGTGAGCACTGGGATCATTTCCGCAGGGTCTTCACCAGGCATTTACCAGCTGCTGTCAAGGGGAGTGTGTCTCCCACACGCCTTGGGGATGCCAGAGAAGGGGACACATGGACACAAACTCCAGCCCCTGGCAATGAACACTGCTCATTGTGGGAGTGCTGAGCACCCCAGAGTAGACTCAGCTCCCGTGGGTTCTCGCCCTTCACACAGTACCTTTTTGGTAACCTCCAGCGTATTCTTCTGCGCCGCTGCAAGAACTGTTCATATGGAGTCCCTTATATGGGTTAGGCGGGGTAAATGCCTTGATGGAATGAGCAACAGGCTGGCGAGCGAATCTCAAGTGAGCAGAGAGGAGCCCTGACCTCGCTCCCAGTTGCTCTCTCTCGAACTATTTTCTCCCTACATGTGAAAGGAATTATTTTTAATATCAGGATGAAACTGTACTTTCCTCAAACTCTCCTTTCCCGATGTTTGCCTGTATTCCCATAGTCCCACTAGTTGAAACAAACATGGAACTATAACTGAGAGGTTAAAATAGATTTTTTTTTTTAAAAAAAAATGTATTTGATACACAGTCTCAATACGCAGCTCAGACTCATGGTCAGACTGTAACGGAAAGTACAAGCCCCCTGGAAGTGAGAAGACCAGCTTACATTCCATTTGGCCAAATAGTGGGGGGTTACCAAAAAGGATTACTCGTGATCCTTCTGTCTTCAGCCTCCCCAGTGCTGGTATTACAGGCATGTGCCACCATGCCTGGACTCGGCGACTGGCTCAGTGTGCCCGGGGGCAGGGCTGGTGCGGTCTGCATTACCGGGTATCGAACCCTGGTCCCTGAGCTCGCCTAAGCAGATGCTTAGTCTGTTGAGCTATGTCGCCGGCTCTAGATCTTTGAAAAAAATTAAATAAATAGATCTTTGAAAATTAAGTTTTTGTTGTTGTTGTTTAAAGATCAACGTCCTCCAAGCTTCCACCTGCTGAAAACATAAACTTCTGCCCCCAAGCAGGAGGACTCAATCCTCCCAGCCCCCTGGGTCAGGGCTTCACAAAATCTACGTGTGAATGTGTCCTGGCTCTTGTCCAACGCTTTTGGTAAATTAAGGCCCTTCCACTCGGTGACTGGCTCAGTGTGCCTGGGGGCAGGTGTGTTGGCACCCCTTTTTGGTAACCTCCCACCATTTGGCCAAATGGCACGTAAGCTTGTCTTCTCACTTCCAGGGGGCTTGTACTTTCCGTTACAGGCAGACAGACCCCAAAGCCCCCGAGATCCGGGTTCCAATTCAAGGATGATTCGCTGCAGCTGGAAGCAGCAGGCCTGCCTTTATCCTACATGTTCCCCCATAAGCAGCTAGTGTTTAACCCAGGCAGTCTCTCCTAGGCCAGGGGCACACCCCATTACACTTTCCCTCCCCCCAGCTGTTCTCCTCAGTTCTTTCACTCGCTCAGACACCAGCTGCCACAGCCTGTCCCTAGGATCTTCTTCCATGCCAAATAAACTACCATATCTCAGGTCTCAGCTCCAGACACTTCAGTGAGTCCTATCATGGCCTGAGTCGAGGTCAGATTTCAGATTCCCATGTTTTGTTATTTTACAGAAATAGGTATCATTACTTCAGTGAATGTATTGCAGTGGCAGAGACATTATTCAATAATAATGGGAGCTTTGTGTCATTATTGAATAATGTCTCTACTTCTCCCTTAGACACAAAGCCATTAGGACGGCATCATACTGTCCTCACTTCTGAGACAGTATCTGACACCTGCAGCTTGGAGGAGGAACATTTGGTTTTGGCTCACGACTTGCAAAGGCTTTAGGCCAAGTCCCCTAGCCCAGGGTGGAACAGCCCACAGCACAGCCCTGCAGAGGAGCGCAGTGAAAAATAGCTGCACACAGGTCTCCAGGAAGCAGAGAAGAGAGGAACCGGAAAGATTAAGCCTTCCAGGCCTCGCCCAGTGGCCCGCCTCCTCCCCCCAGGCCTGAGCCTCAAATCAGGGTCAAGTCCCATAATCAAATCGCCCACCAAAGCTCCACCTATGAACCCAAGAGGCTTTAGGGCAGTGATTGTGAACCCAAGAGTTCTCAATGATACAAACAGCGCACGGTGTCTCATGTACCCGAGGTTCCCCACTAGTGCTTCAGGGGGACATCTAGATATATACCTTAGGCTAGAAGGGCCTTCTCATTGTCCCCATTAAATTCTCAATGCTTTGCCTAATGCACATGATGCGCCCTTATTGACTAATCACACTTGTTTTCCTTCCCTACAATCAAATCAGTAGGCCTCACTCAGTTCTACTTGTGACTATAAGGAACTACATAAATTGGGTAAGGTTCATCTGACCGCTTCAGGATTTAACATGGTTTAACAAAAATAATTTAAGCTGGAGGATAATGATCAAATGTGGGGAGATAAAAAGTCACAGCTGAAATCCCAGTCTCAGTACATGCAGATGTAAAAGGTTATTCACTTTACGGTAGATCTTGTGGGAAACCTGTGACTGGTATCCATTTTATAATAGTGTCAACCATTTTCTTAAGTTTCTATTCCTCTGCTGAGTTAAGTTTCTGCTCCTTCCCGCCTTGCCCAGTCCCCATGAATCACGTGCTATGCCCCAGGGGTGGGACCTTCCTCCGTTGCCTAGATACCTGCGGACGTCAAGAGCCGAGACTTCCTCATTCCTACACTCCCTATATATACCCAGCACCTCCCCTGAATAAAGGTGACTTGATCAGACTCTCGTCTTGTCTCCATTTTTCGCGTCTCCTGTCCTTTGTCCCCTCCTCCATTCCCCGCTCCTCTCTCAGGTGACCTTCGTTGACTAACCTGCAGGTCAGGACAAGATCTAAATGGCTTGTAAGACAATTTAACAGTGAGGAAGTATTCCTTTGAAAACAAACTTTACTTGTTCCCAATTCCCCACTTCCGTTCAGTAGAAGAAAAATGATTTGTCCACTTAAGACATAATTGTCTTTTGGTTCAAACCTTAATTTCTCTTAGCAATGACTCTGACCCTGTAGGATTTACATGCTTCCCAGCCAAGAGTCTGGACACAGATACTGGACTTGCTCTAATTGGAAAAGACAAAAATGGTAAAGTCGTCCATACATGGTGCGGGGCAAATAACTCTGCAAGTGCCCCAAGAGTTGGAAGGTGCCGTTTGGACCTTCCTGGGGCAAGGCTTCCTTATTTGGGCAAGGAGCTCTTATTTCCATGCAGTTTCCTATTTCTCAATTTAGAGAATAAGGTGTGGTACCAACAATAACACAGGCAGTGACTGCAGTAACAGGAGTTCGGTGGTTTTCAGAGAGGAAGTAGGAGGAAAACACAACAAAAGTGTTCTTTATTTCTAATGCCAGAGATGAAGAGCTTGCATTTAGTTCTTTCATTTGAGCAGCTATTAAATCATGCTAATAAACCTGCTATGTATCCAGTGCGGAGATGTAAAAGGATTATACAACAGCCCCACCTTGACAACTCCAGTCTTGGTGACAACTAAGATAAAATGAAGATGGTGGACTTGCTCCTTATTTTTCCTGATACACTGGCTAGGCACCGTCTGATCAAGGGACTCCTCTGCAATTCAACTGAGCTTCTGCATGAAGAACAGGCAGGCCTTGGTATAGTAAATTAGCAGCTTTGTTCTTTCACCAATTTGTATTATGCTATACCTTCTGCTTCAGCTGGCAAAGGGTGTTCTAGCCTTATGAATGTAAGAGGCTACAAGAAGAAATTTTAGTATCAGAATTTGCAAGTCAAATGTATAGAATACGTACTTCAGTTCAGGCCCGCAAACTAACATATATACTTAAGTAAAAGAAAATCTAAAAACATTTATCCTAGGTGCTAGCAGCTGTGGAGTGGAGCTCAGTGGTCAGATCATGTGCTTGGCATGCAATAGGCTGTGGGTTCAATCCCCAGTGTGCACACACACACACAGACAGAATTTCACACACACACACACACACACACACACACACACACATTCACTTTTCTATTAGAAACGTAATTGGGTTTTTTTGTTTGTTCGTTCTGAGACATGGTCTTGGCATAGAGTTCAGGCTGGCCTTGAACTCTTGTGGAGATCCTCTTGCTTCAGTCTCCCAAGTGCCAGCATTGAAGGCGTGAACCACCATGCACGGCTAAAAACATAATTGGCTTTTGCTTTATGCTAATGCAGCAGTTCCAAAATACAAAAAGTCCTGAAACCTTTTTTTGGTAAGCATGTAGTGGTAAAAGCTGGCTCAACAAACTTATTTGGCAATAAAACCTGTGAAGCTATTAAGCTATTTATAACCTTCACATATTTGACTTTTGTGAATGTTTTTAATGTTTCACTGAAAAAATATTTTGATTATGGGATGCTGTCCTCACACTCCCTGGGGATGTAATATAATATAGAATAAATGCATAATTAATTTTTTTCTAGTGCTTGAGACTGAACCAGAGGCTTCCTGTGTGTTCAGCAAGTGCTTTACTGCTGAGCTGCATCACCAGTTCAAATTGGAGCATCTGTGAATTCCGAAACACACACCACTAGGATTGGGATATGGTCTGACAGGACTGCATACAGTGCAACACATATGCGGAACATTCTGGGGGGGAGTTAGGATAAATTCAAACCACGCACATGAATTAAGTCTGATTTTCAGGGTTGGAATCTTAATTCTGTTACATATTAGCTGTCCACACATTAACTTTTCCCATCAGTAATATGAGTGTACCTGCCAGGAACCAGGTTCTGATGAATCAAAATGGAACGGGCAAAAAACCCACTTAGAACAACAGTTTGCAATTAGTAACGATTTAATACATGGCAGCCACAATTCTCCTGCTCATACTACTGTTGATGTTGAGGACACACACTGATTGTCATTTTCAACATTTTCTCTGGTACCGATACACATTTATTTTTCTACACAAAAATCAGAACTATGTTGCAAAATTTTTAACAAGCCTCCACTGGAATTTTGTTTTGGATTCATTTGGGGGAGCCAACATATTTAAATGTTCAATTTCATTCAAGGACATGAAACACAAGTCTGTTTTTTCTGAGGGGTATGTTTCCTACGCCTTAAAGCTCCTGCTAATGAAGCTAAATAACTATGAGAACACCTTCACTTATTCCAGGGACCCGGTAGACTGCATGTGTGTGCACCCCTCCCCCACATCAATCCTATGTCAAACCCCCAAACCCCATAGTGATCAGATTTGGAAGTTGGAGACAGGTATTTGGGTTATTTAGGGCTCCAATACTGGATTCCTACCTTTACAGGAAGACGCCAGAGAAACTATTCTTCACTCCCATAAAGGGGTTCCTGAGCAGAATTAGGCCCACAACCCAAGGGGACAGTGCTCACTGATAACTGGGACGCTGTACCCTCTGTCCTCCAGAAAGGCCGGCAAATACATTTCTGCTGTCAGCCACTGCCTTTAATACTGGGTTATGGCCATCTGAATGGACTGTCACAGTTACACATTTGGTACTTAGTGTGCCCTCAGACTCTGGGTTACCAGGTTTCACAATTTAATTACAGCAACCAAAACCGGAAGAATCCTAACCAGCTGATGTGGCCACAAAAGGGCTACTTTGTGAGGAGCACATTTTTTCTCCTAGGGGAAAAATAAGAGTTTCTAGTCACCATTTCTTCATCCAAAATGAAACTTTGGGGCTGGTGAGATGGCTTAGTGGTCTAAAGCACCTACTTAGAACAAGCTAAGCCAAGCAAGGCACAGGGACCGCAGTTCAATCCCCCAGCACCACATGCCAGCCAGCCCCGCCCCCTGGTGGGCTGAGCTGGCCACACACAAAAATAAATAAATAAATAAATATTAAAAAAAAAAAAAAACAAAAAACAAAATGAAACTTTGAACTCTGAGGTAAATTACACATAGCTTCACTATTTTATTGCACAGAAGAATGTCAATAAAATTATAGCTAGGGCTACGGGCATAGTGGTAGAGCTTTTTTGAGGCTCTGGGTTCATTTTTCAACATCTAAAACAAGTTATTGATATTTAGTAGTAAACTTTCTAGCCATTCCTCAGTTGTGGAAAACTTCAGTTTGTTAAATGCATCCATATGCCAAATTTTCTTAATCCTCAAAATAAATACAAATGAAGTATTTGTCTTATTGTCTTTTACGAATGGAGGACACTGAGATTTAGACAAGAGGATGCCTTCCAATAAGGAAGTACAGAATCAGAGCTGAACTTAAGCCTTTCCTGAGAGCGCAGTCAGCACCACGCCCTTAAGCTGAGCTTCCAGGTAGTGGGATCTCTTAGCACGATGGAACTTCCTGGCGGACTTCGCCATGCCTGGCTTAGCTCAGGCAGCTCCTGGTGCCTCAGAGTCAGCCCTGCACTGTGCTGGGAACCTGCTGATGCAGTGGCGCTGCCCTCCTGAGGGGCAAACCTCTCTCTAGCAGTGCCCCCGAGCTGGAGGCCTTCACTGGCCACCACAGGGCCTTCTCTCACCATCTAAAGTGTCTGCTTCCAGGATGCGTTGCCTTCTCTTACCCCCTTCTAACGAATCTGCCTTGCATACAGCCAAAGGAAGATGTGTGACTTGAGGCCAGGCCTAAGTGAGAAGCCAGGCCAACAACAGGAGACCCAGCAGCCTAGATTTATTCACTATCCTATTTTATCCTGATCCGAACCTTTCCGTGACCACAGGTCGTGAAACAACGTCCTCAATTTAATATAAGGCTTGTTCTCGATGAAACAGAAAGCAGCAAAACACTGTGGAAACAGCAGAACTTTACAAGGCAGTAAAAATGAAGATAATGCCACATTTAATTAAAAAAAAAACAGGCAAATTATATATCAAGTTATTTTTCTGAAAAGTCAAATGGCATTTATTTCTGACTGTCTTGACAGTGTACAGAGAAGATAAATCATGAGGTATATAACAGTGATTATTTGTCCTAGGAAATATTAATTGGTATTTTTTTTTTTTTTTTTTTTTTGTCTTTTTGAGACAGGGACTCATTATGCAGTTCTCAGACTCAGAGAAGAGAGTAGACTTTTCTTTCATTGAGTGTAAGTGAGAAGATGCTGTGGTACCTCACAATGCAGGGCTGCACGCTGGGAGTTGCTGCTTTCTAGCTTTGACACTGAGATTTAACCAAATCCAAGTTTTCACTTCCTCATTTGTAAATATGGAGATAATTCTTATATCATGGGATACCTGGAATAATCAAATAAAAGAGCATTGCATGGAGAAAGAAAAAAAAGCATTGAAAGCTCATAATACGTGAGGTATGGTAGCTACAAGTGAGACTTAAGAGCTCCTTTATGTCCGTGATCCTACCAAATTAAAATTTGAAATTAAATCATTAAAAATGTTTTGTTTAAATAATTCGTATTTCACTTCAAAAGAAACTCTCAATATCATTATAAAAGCCTTACTATTAGTATATATCAAAAATAGAGTAAATCAACAGTAAAAAATAAAAATTCTTTAACTATTTTCTTTCAAATGAATGTCATGTTTGCAGACCAATAATTCAAAATAAAAATTATCTATTTATTTCATATTTTTTTACAAAATACTTTCCAAACTGGATACTAATTAGCTATAAGTAAGAATAGTATTTAAAATTCAAGAGGGGAAATGTCTGGCGCATTGCTGTGTTTAAACCCTATTTTAAAGAGGTTAAATAATTTCACTCAGTTTTTAAAAAAACATCCCATAGATCAAACTTTCTTCAACAGAATTTTAATCCAAATCATTGTCCATTAAATTTGGGAGGCAAGAGATTAAATACATCAAAATATGATGATAGGACCTTTTGTTTTCCTGAAAATAAAATTCAATAAATCAAGAAAATTATTACTATTATAGATTAAAACCCTAAGATGTTAAAATTAGAAAATATCTAAGCATATAGTTAGTAAATTGTACATGTATCTTTTTAAAGTAAATTATACGTCAACCTTCTAAGAATAATCTTATTAAAATAGAAACATCACGAGTGTAATAAATATAAAAAAGTGTATTAAACACACACATATATATTAACACACAAAATTTAAGAAGGATCCAAATCTTCTGACTATAGGTGAAAAGACCCTGAGATGGTCATGCTTTTTAATTTGATCTTTTATAGGAATAAACTGGACATAATCAGACATATTTTTAATCATCTTGGTATATAGGTAGGTCAGAATTTATTTTCAGGGCACCACCATGTCTGGTTTTAGTAGCTTTTCATAGTTTCTTTTAGGAAGTTTAGTTATAAGAAAAATAATTATAGACTACTTTGATACTTGACACGTAAAAGTCTAGTTGGAACGCATATGGCA
>NW_004524677.1:5355283-5358036 GCF_000260255.1 Octodon degus
ATCTTTTTAAAATAAGCTATCAACACTTTGTTTCTTAGATACTAAGCAGATAACATATTCTACAATATGATTTAAACTTCAAAAAACAACCGTTTGAAGCAGACAGTTGAAGAGTTTTTATATTTGACACATACTCTACGTGTCAGGAACAATGTGTCTAAAATAATTTCCTGCTCCCCCCATCTTGCTATAGAATTTACTTAATTATACTTAATTATCTACCAGGGACCTTTACTATTCAGACCAAAGGCTTTTGCAATTAAACCAAAGATTACTAGCTTTTCATTTTTTACATCTTTAGGCAGTATTTCACCTTTACATACCTAATAAAAACATCTGGAAACGCAACTACTCTTCCGATGTCAAACAGCAAATAATTACGCAGATAAAGAGTTAATAAAGTTTTCAAGGTCTGCTAATGAATTCTGAAGTTCATCATTCATATTGTGACTTCTGAGAAATTTCTTAAGAGTGTCTAAAGCAATTATTGCTTCATGTTTTGATGGTAAAGGCAGTGCAGTTTCTAGGGCTCCTCCGTCCTCCTCCTCCTCCTCGTCAGAAGTGTAAAATCCAGCCTCATCTGGTTTGCTTTCTTCGGTGTCTTCTGAGTTGTCATCTGCTGCTGCCTCACAGGTTTCCAGGTCCTCATCCAGGGCTGCATACTCCTCTATGGACAAGCCTTCTGGAAATTCCACTCCTGTCCCCAGTGCGTGGGCAACCAGATCAAGACCACTGGTACTCTGTCCATCTGCTGGGTCATGTTCCTCCTTCTGAGATTTGAATCCTGCTTCTTCATAGCTTCTGACAATAGTCTCTGTGGTTACGCTCCTCCAGCAGAGATGCAACGTGTCAACTGCATCTAGCAGTGAAAATGTAAACTCTGTGCTACTTTCAACGGAGTTTAAAAATTTCTTGATGAGATTGTATCTATACTTGATTTTCAGGCTTTTAATAACACCTTGTTTCATGGCTATAAATTTGGAAGATAAAAATGATGGAAAGAACGCTAATTCAATGGATTTTAGGTTCTTGACCTCTGGATGTGCAGGAAAAGAATCAACAAAAATCACCACTCTTCGTTGCTGGGCTTGAAATTTTTCATCAAGCTTCTGCATCCATTGTTCAAATATATCTGAGGTCATCCATGCCATTCTGTTAGCTTCGTAATACACAGGCAATGATTTTATATCTTTGAAACAATGTGGATTTCTGTTTTTTCCAATGATAAGCAAGGGAAGTTTCTCTGAGCCATCCATGTTTGCACCAACAAGCAAAGTTATCCTGTCTTTGCATAATTTTCCAATTGAACATGTTTCTCCTTTAAATGCAAATGTATTCGTAGGCAACATTTTATAAAGCAGTGCCGTCTCTTTTATATTAAAAACATTTTTAGGATGATAATCATTTAAATAATAAGGAAGCACATTTTGGGACCACACAGTTGAAGGATCTACTGGTATACCTGTGGCTTCCGCAGATTGAGCTCTGAATACTAAGCCGTACCTAGATTTAAAACGATCCAGCCAACCATTGCTGCACTTAAAGTCATTGTGTCCCAGTTTCTGGGCAAAATCATTAGCTTTTAGACGCAACATTGGACCATTAACTGGTACATTTAGACACTGAGCAATTCGATACCACCGCATTAATGCCTCTTCCAGATCTGTATAAAAAGCAGTTCTCAGTCTTTTTCTTTTTGGATCAAATCTCAGAGATTCAAAGGCTTCTAGAACTTTGTCTTTATTTTTCATAATAGAAGACAATGAGTTTTTCTTTATTCCATATTCAGCTGCGATTTCTGCTTTTTTCTTGCCACTTTCCACTGCATTTATGATGTCGATCTTTTCCTCAATGGACAGACTCTTCTTTTTCTTCACTGTTCCAGGCGGAGGTGAGGCAACGCCAGGAGCTTCTGCCATCTCAACCAGGGCAGAGGCCGTGATTTCTCCACTTGCTGCCAAGGGGCTGTTTCTCTAAACCTGTTTTTTTAGTATGACACAGACTTTTGCTTTTTATCTTACTTCATGTATCAAAAGTTGAGAATGTCTAATAGTTTCATTTCTCAGAAAGCTAATAACTATATTTTTTCAAAACGATTTGAAGGAGAAAAATGTTATATACAACTAGAATGTCTTAGAAGAGAAACTTCTTTCTCAGACCTTGTGCAGCTCAGTTTATGGTGTATTCAGTTCCAGAAATCAAGCTAAAATAGAAATCTCATTATGCCAAACCTGTCCAGTCCTGCTGATGTATTTTTGGAACTGCAATCCTTTAAGATGATCCATTTTATCGATGCACGCATTCAACCTCCTAGTAATTCTCCACAGAAGGCCTTCCAGATAAGAAAAGACATTCAAAAAATTTCATGGGAAAGGTTATCCATTAATTTTCAAGCCTCTTCAAGGGTAAAGAAGAAATGGTAGAATCCTTCTAGAACTTGCCAGTGTATCTTCTTTCTCTCTTAAAAGTGTTTTAGAAAAAAAGCAGTTTTAGTAATATGCTAATCAAATGTCAAAAAGAATGCATATATATATTTCAAGTATAATATTCTTAATACCAATGAAAACAATGAGATAATGTTTCTACAAATACAATAACCCAAATTCCTAGGAGAAACGCTTACCCCCTGAAGGACCTCTCCGTAAAGATTCTCTAGCTCTTCTCTGCATCTGAATTCCCACTTGCCTGTGAATGCTTTCTAATATATACTTCTAAAACAAATCAGACAAATTCAATCTGTTTTTAAAGTGTGG
>NW_004524677.1:5359171-5382963 GCF_000260255.1 Octodon degus
TTTTTTTTCGGAACTGGGGATTAAACTCAGGCCCTTGCGATTGCCAGGGAAGCACTTATTCCACTGAGCCATCTCCTCGGCCCCTTTGAACATTTTTTTGCACACACTTTTTTTGAGAAAACTATCCAAATTTTTCTGCCTCTGTTATCCAACTCAAAGGGGATTTTATCATAGGGATTGAAACCAGTAAAGGAGAAATAGTGATACAAAAAAAGTCTTAATAATAATAACCCAAGGCTTTGGTATCCAAATTGCTTTACTACCTATATTTCAAATAACTAATCAGAAAAATAAAACTGGATTTTAGTGATCAAACTACTATGTGGTTGAGTACAGTCCAGAATCCAGGCTTTAAAACATCAAGTCCACATATTTTTCACTATTTTATGGCACTTTTGAATCACGCTGGTGGGCTTCCTCTGGTCATAGTTATGCATTTCATGCTCCTAGCACCAAGTGAAGTCAGTATTTCTGATTCCCATCTACACACACACACACACACACACACACACAGCACTAGCCTTTCTAGGTAAATAAGACCATGAAACTGGAGGGGAAAAAAATCCTTCATATATAGGATCTCCCTGTACACTTTCCTGTAAATCTGCAATTATTTTAAAATAAAGAAAATCAAAACTATCTTGCTCTTATTACGAAGATACCAATGTTCAGAAAGCGAGATAAGAAAAATCAGAATTTCAAGAAAAGACTAGCCAACAACAACTGTCTAAGAGAAAAAGGGCATTCCCAACTCTTTCCTTGATCCTTCTATCTTATTTTATTCTACAATTTCAAAAATTCAGATTATAGAAAAAGTAATTTGAATTTACTCTTACTCCATCCTGGTTAAAACAATGTAAGACAGGTGGAGCATTCCTAATTCAAAATATGAAATTCAATGGATGGATGGATTATGGATGCCCATGTTATTAAGTCTATGCAAGTAATCCAAATTTAAAAAGAAAACCCTCAAACAGGAAATCCTTCTGGTTCCAACATTTCAGACAAAGATTACTGAATTTCCATGTATAAGCAGAAATTATAAGTTATCTTGATCAAACTGAAAAGATAGCTCTATTTAGAAAGATCTTGGCTCTCCAATGAGAGTATTCCTTCAAAACCAGAAAAGTATAATTTTACAGGGTAAAACACAATACATTCATAAAATAATCAAATATGTAATTCCAAACAAGACAAACTGGACTTTTTCTCCCTAGAAAAGCGTAAAGTGCCAACACTGCCTAATCAATGAAACGGATAGTCTTCAGTCTCCCACAATACGATATCTGGCATATATTTTTGCAGGAGAAAATGGCAGTAACTCTTAATTCTCAGAAGTATTCATCCCCTCAGCTAAGCTCATCAACCACTCTGCCCTTTCAACAATTTAGCAGAGAAATGCTATACTGCAGGTACAGAATCCTCCCAATGTCAGCAGTAAAGAACTGTTGCTTCACTACTTAAGACTTACCCCTTGAACTCTACTTGGAAGAAAATGGTCAATCCTAATAGTAATAAGAAAGGAATATCATGTCAGTCATGATGGCGCTCACTTCTAATCTCAACACTTGGGAGGCTGAGGCAGGAGGATTACAATTTCGAGGCCAGCCTGAGCTATACAGAGACCCCCGTCTCATGAAATGAGATAACCTTTTGTTTTTGCCTATCAGAATGGCAGTGTCTGGTGCTGGCCTGGGCACCAGAACCTAGGTGGCTAAGAGGCACACACCAAGCTAATGGAAGGCAAATTAGTAACGTGACACAAAACCCTTAAAAATATACAACCTTATCCAGAAAGACTATCTAGGATTTGTATCCCAAAAGAATAATTTTAGATGTAAAAATAGCTTCTTAGAAATGTGCTAATTTTCTAGTGCTATGCAACAAATTACCACATACTAGTGCCTCGGACTCTCTCACACTTCTGTGGGTGAGAAGTCCAGGGGGGTTCAACTAGCTCCTGGTGGGGGGGCTTCAAAATGGGGAAATCCTGCTGTCAGGGCAGTGCTGTTACCTGCACACCGTGGGAAAGAATCTGCTCCTACGTTTATTCAGGCTGCTGGGAGAACTCAGTTCCTTGCTGCTGTTGCAATGAGGTCCTTGGCATTTTTGTCGTGTGTTGGCAGAGATCACTCTCAGTTCCCACCGGGTCCCCATCTGTGGCCCTCTTCAGCTTACAACAGAGAATAATTCTCCTGGGGAACCTCTTACGTGCTCTGAATCTGACTTCCTGCCTTACCACTGGCAGGAGAAAACCCTCCGCACTGAATGAGCTTCCCGTCTGAGGCTAGGGGCCCTTCAGAGCATCCCCCTTCTGATGAACTCGGAGCCAACTAATTAGCAACCTTGATTTCATCTGCAAACTTTCCTGGTATGAAGCATACCATAAAGCAGAGAGCATCATCTTATCATGATCACAGGGGAGGGCACAGAAGAGGAGGGCCACTGAAGGTCACATTGGACTTCCGCACATCACACAAGAACAGCCCTTATACTGTTAGATAATTATAGCGACAAAATAGAAAACAACCTGAATGTGCACCAAAAAATTAGTTAAGTCAAGGAATACCTATCTACACGTTGAGATACCGTGAAGCCACTGAAACACAACATTGACTGGTAGGAGGAAATCAGGATAAATTAAGTGAAAATGCATAATACAAACTACATGCTAGCAAACGCTGAATATTACATGAGGGTAGAGGCTTACAATTATTCCTATATTGCTCAGGCCCAGCAAACTATAGATTCTCAATAACAAATTAGGTAAATGAAGACAAAGACAAATTGTGTGTTATGTGTGTGTGTGTGTGTGTGTGTGTGTGTGCGCGCATGTTAATGAAAACCGACGTGGCTTACAGCTGCATGGCCCTGGCTCTCTCTGCTTGCTGTGACACATGGCGTTGCTCCTCCTGGAGCCAGCCTACTGCAGCCTAAAACCTCTCTTCTTGTATACTGTGGGTGGCAGGTGCTGTGTGCCAGAGGCAAGTGACCACAACAGAACTGACCAAATGCGCAACGTTCCCTCAAGGTAGGAAAAGGATAAATAAACTCAGGGTTTTACTTTTGTTCATTCTGGTTAAAACAACTTTATAATTTTAATTTTTTTGTTTTAGGTTATAAGATTTTTTTTTTAAAAATCCCAGTATGAGGCCACATAAAGCGGGCATACTTCCTATTCAGAATTTCTAGGGGTGGCAAGTCACTCTCTTATCAGTAGTTTACCGCCATCCACAGAGAATCAACCACTTTCCAAATGGAAGAAAGCATTCCTTCTTTGTCTTCCACAAGTAGCAGCTACATCCATAAGATCCTCCTATACCATTCCCACAAGCAGTCGTTGCTGATTTTCTGGAACCTGCCTCGTATGCGTCAGACAACATATTTCTGTAACTCAAGGAGTTCCTGTGTGCTGTGAAAAAACAAAAGGAATCCAAAGTGAATCTCCCCCATAATATCACGGGAGACAGATTTGCAGACAGTGCTATGAGGCAAACTAAAATGGGGGCTCAAATGAAGGGGCTGTGGGACCAAAGAGGTTTGGAAAATGAATTTTCACAAGCAGGATAAAGAGTGAATTTACAACTGAAGTGGCACCAGAGCTCAGCTGTGATGGTTAAGTTCACTGTGGGTGAGGAGAGCTAGGAAGCCGCTTCTGCTTATGACAGAGTGAAACAGACAGTTTGCAGCTTATAAAATACTGGTAATTCCATGTAATGAAATCTTCCTGTCTACATTGATATCTTTATTGCCTAATGAGCACGTTTCCTGCAGATATGCAAAAGCGAGTACTCCCTTAGTGGACTACAGACTAAACCACTGGAAAGAAAAATTAGAACCAGACCTTGGTAAGCCTTGGGTGTCAGAATAAGGAATTAGAATTCTCTCTGTATGCCCCAAATGCCAGTTAAGTTTTTTGAATGGAAGAACAAAAGAATAACATGAAAGGCTTTCCCAAGTTGTAATAAATGCCTAAGAGCTTTTAGAAAGAAGTGATTCTCAGTCTTAACATCAGTAAGTTAGTAAGGTACATGCTACTGAACTTTAAAAAAAGTTCTAAGAACTTCCAGTTGCTCACTGTACACCTTTACTATGCCCCCTACTTATTTGGGGGTTTCTCAAAATGTTCCATCATTACTCAGCATCTTCTAGTAGTCTGCTTAATTATCACGTGAGCAGCATGTCAAGATGGCTACTACGAAGAGCACATGAAAAGTCGCCAGCATTCCCGCAGCAAAGAGTGAAAGTAGCAACTTTCCCCTTTTGTCAGTTTTTTTGGAGACAGGGTCTCACTATGTAATTCAGGCTGGCCTTGAACTCATTACACAGTGGCCTTGAATTTATGGTGATCCTCCTGATTCAGCCTCTTGAGTGCTGGGATTACAGGCATGTGCCACCACACTTAGGTATCTCTTGAGAAAACATTAGTAGTGCATAGTATTCAATATCTAACTCAGAGGTAAAAGGGTGAATGCACATTTAATTCATTCAGCAAGGATTAAAAATAATATCCTCTAATCTGTTGTCTCCTTTCCTTCCTGGTCACAAACAAAAGGCAACTAGAGCTCTCCCAAAATGCAGTGAATAAATGGTACCTAATTTTTTTTTTGGTCATCTTTTTGAGTCAGGGTCCTGCTGTGCAGTTCAGGCTGGCCTTGAGCTCACTTTGTAGCCCAGGCTTATCTCAAATTTGCAATAATCCTGCTTCAGCCTCCTTAGTGCTGGGATTACAGGCAAGTGGTGGGATTATAGGCAAGTGCTGGGACTACAGGTATGTGTTACCATACCAGGCCTTGGTATCATAAATGTACATGGAAGGATAACTATTCCCATTTTTCCTTTTCTCTCCAATCAAAAATGTCAACTGGAAGAAAAGTGATAATCTTTTTCCTAAATGGAACAGGTAGATAGAATTACTCAAACTCCAGGGAAAAGGGAGGTAGGAAGGAGAGGAAAGTAAGCCTCCATCTAAACAGGGTTAGGCTTAAAATAAATTCTATAATCCTAGCACGCCAGGCAGCTGAGGCACAAGGGTTGCAAGCTCAAGCATAGCCTTGGCAACTAAGTGACTTAGTGAGACACTATCTCAAAATAAAAAGAAAGGGCTGGGGACAGAACTCAGCCCAAAGGCCCTGTGTTCAATCCCTGAGGCCACAAAATTAATTAATTTTAATTAGTCTTTCAGTTAGTAGTAGAAAAAACTTCCAATTCCCTGGATTTGATTTCTGGCACCAACTTAAAAAGTGAAAAATTTCCTCAAATCCAAAGAACACAGGCTGCTGCTTCCTTTATGCCTAAAGATATATAGAATTTAACAATATTCTGTTGTTAACTGAAGTAGCTACTAGTGTTTTCTTATGACCGGCCCAAATTCTAATTTCCTTTGCAGGCAGAAGTCATGGATGGATTCTCTGCACAGCATAAGATGAGAAGAATAAATGAGAAACAATTATGAACAGTACCAGAATCTCATTTCACTGTAGAGAGGTGAGACTGTATGAAGAATATCTGACAAATTAAGTCATCTCACCAGGGGAAAAGTAGCATTACTTCTCAGTAACTCCATGTGCCTTTATTAAAAACCAACAGCAGCTGCCAAGGAAACTATCCAGCTAAGGGCAAATCTCCAAAGCAAGCGTTCATCCTTCTAATATAAGAAACACCTTTAGCAGGCTAATAGACTAGCCTTAATAAGGTTAAGAATCTGGAGAGGGCAGGGAAGGCTCCTTAATGGACCAGCCAGCCCCAGGTAGGTAGTCATGCCTCCCTGGTTCAAGCACAGCTGAGCGCTACTATGTAAGTCACCCTTTGGAAGCCCTGGGAGTCGTACCTCTACTTAGCCACAAATTCTGTAGTTCTGTTTCTGGCCAGTAAGAGCAGTAAATACTCTAGATGGAGCGGAGTAAAGGCTCCACACCAAGAGGACGGCTTTGACCAGGTCCACAGTAAGCTACAGAACCGCAGTTACAGTTTGAACTAGTTGGCACATGTATTTGTTCATTTCTTTAGTAAAGATAGAGCCATTTAATATAAGGAAGAGTCCTTTAAGACTAGATTTATGCTTGAGGAATTCGAGTACTGTTTTTCTAAGAAGTGGAATCCTGGAGATCTCAGACAAAACTGTTAATCACATTTGAAATATCTGCAGTGTCACAGAATTCAGGAATCTGGGGACGATATCTGCACAGGCAGATTTCACTACACTGAAACTCCCCGAAGATGGGTATAGGCAGAGCTCTGCGTAGTCTTGTCAGCTAATGTAACAAAGGTAGGAGACCAGTACTGGGCAAAGAAAGATCAATCCTGCTCTGAGGGCAGCTTCCCTTTGCTTTTCTGCAAGCGACATGAGATTTAAAGCGACCAGCCGAGGCTGTCAAAGGAAAACTATCAGTTTAAAAGGTGATGGGTGGGGAGGAATCAACTATAGTAAGTAACGTGTAATGAGCATCAGAAGCGTCTGGCGGAGTCGCTCTCCCTCCACTCGGTGCAGGGACGCGAGGTGCACCCGAAGAGCAGGTGGCGACCTCGACTTAGGAAACTAGGAAGGGCTGTTAGAAGGGATTGTTCGGTGGTTTCCGCAGACAGGGCGACAGGGCGACGATCTACTTAAAAAGTATGGAGCAATCAAGGAAAGCAGAGCTCAGTCCTGCGGAAAAGGAGGAACAGAAAAGAAAAACAGGCGTGATCTGCTGTCCGCACGGGAGACAGCAGCAAAAGATCACGAAAAGGCGCTCCCAGCAGCCGAGGCGGCGGGCGCGGGAGGGGCGGCGGGCCGCGGCGGCCGGGGGCGCGGGAACCCGGGGCGCCCGGCGGGCGGGCGCCGCAACCCCGCTCCAGCCCGCGTGCCCTCCCGCCCCACCCGCCCGAGCTGAGTAACCTTCGCGCTGTCCTGCAGCAGCTCTTCTGAGGCAGCGCGGCGGGGAGCTGCGTGCACCTCCGCCCTCCCGGCGCCGGCGCGCCGTCTGTTGGGGGCACGCCTAACGCGTGAGGCGGGGGTGTGCGAGCAAAAAGCGGCGCTGAGGGCTCCCGGAAACCCCGGCCACTCGAGGCCGGCGCGCCCCGTTCGAGGCTCCCTGCTCCGGCCGCGGCGCCTCGGGAGCTGAGCGCTCGCCACGCTCCACCACTCGCGGGCAACCGGAGAGCTACCCGGGCAACCGCGCCGGTGGAGTCCCGGATGTGTTGCCAGGGCCGCAGCGGGGGGGCGGGGCCAGCCCCGGGAGAGGGCGGAGGGAGCAGGGGGCGGGGGGAGGGAGGCTGGCCGGCACCATCGAGACGGCGGCGGCCGGCTTCGGGAGAGAGAGGCGGCCGGCCGGGGCTGAGGACAGCGCTACTTCCGGTCTCCTCACTTCCGGCTTCCCTGCTCTAGGTGGCTGGTTCGGGAGGCCGGGTTGAAAGGTCGCGGGTCCGAGGGGTCCCGCCTGTTGCTCGGAGCGAGCGTGTGACAGCTGTCGTTGCTCCCCGCCCCTAGGCTCCGAGGTGCGTGGGGGAGAAGAAAGAAAAAGTCTGGCTTGCATTTCCGCTCACTGCTCGCCGGGGCGGGGCGATTCCAGAGAGCGGCGGCAGGGCTCACCCTCGGTTCGGGAGCTGCCGGGTCCCCGCGGACAGGTGAGGGCGGAGCGGCCCGCAGCGGGGCGGCTGGGCTGCGGTGGTGGGGCGGGCGCGTCGCCTGTGCCTCGCAGCTCCGGACCTGCTGAACTCTCCGTCCCGGGGTGTGCCAGGTCTGCCCCAGGATTCGGCCTGCGGTTTCCGCCCCTGCATTCCTCCTGGCTCTCGAGGGTGCCCCAGAAACTGCCGAGAAAAGGGACTGGACCGGCCCTTCGGGGCGGCACCCCCGGCTTTGCATGGAGTCGGTCGGAAGAGGCTGCTGGGTCCAGAAACGTGACCAAGTGTCGGAACCTGCCACCTTCGGGTTTGGGTGCAGCCCTCCTGTCGCTCCTCGCTGCGTCCCCCCACTTCCTCTCTCCCGCTGCGAGGGGCGGGAGGCGTGATCGGCCCTCCGAGGTGTTGCTCCCGCGGTGGAGCCGGAGGAGCCTTGCCCAGGAAATGTCCCGAGCCTGGCTGCCTGTGAGGACGTCCAAGGAACGCTGGAGTTTGTAGCTGTGAGTTGTGGTTCGCAACTCTTTGCCAGGTTACTACTGCCTACGTGTCTAGGAAAGGGAGAGAGTTGGGCGTTTTTAGCAAACAGTTTTCAGACGCTACATTTTCCCCTTTTATTACTGCTTCCTTTACTTTGTTTTCATCTTCCTCTTGAACCTCTTGGTCTTAAAAAATTTGCGTCTTCCTCTTCCCGTAGATCGTGTTGCCACCCTGTTTAGGAATCCTGTCCTGTGCCCTCCACTATTTTCTTCTAGTTTAAAGCATGTTTACTCAGCTCATGTTTGATAAGGAAAAAAGGGAAGAATTGCAGTTTTCTTCTACGTGTTCTGTCACCTGCAAGGGTGTGTGCGCGTTTGCCGTGTAACTACGTTGACTTAGAAAGGTGCACCCGATTGGCTACAGGGTCCAGCACCCTCTGTTCGAGGCTGCAGGCATTAGCCATTTCCTTACTGCTCAAAGGGAGTGCATTGTAGGCTACGTATACTTTTCTTCGTTTGACCTGTTTTTTTGTTTGTTTGGTTTTGTTTTCCTTGCCCAATATGATCAAACCGCCCCCCCCCGTAATACTTCGTATTTGGGGAAACAGAACATATTTTTAATCTTACTTTATTTCGGGATTAAAATATCTACTTCAGTTATGTGATTCCTTTTCAGATTGATAAATTATTTTTCCTTGGGTTATATTTGCCTTAATCCTGGGCTGTGAGTTGAGGTATAAGGTCTAAGTCTCATCTCAGTGATTTTTAAAGGTCTTCATTCTCGCCCCTGAAATTATATGCAGCTTTTGAGTGCATTTTTTTCTCAAAGGAGAATGACCTTTTTGATTTTTTTAAAAAGTCACATTATTAAAAGAGATGTACAGTGTCCAAGTAGATTAAAAACTGCTTCTTAGTGCCTAGTTGAAGTTCATGAAAATTTTTTTGGGTGGAGGGGGGAGCAGTTCTTTTTGCAAAAGTGGCTTGTTTGGGCACCAGGAACAGTAGAGTGCAAGGATTATAACTTGCTGTTGAAATCTTTAACTTCAATACTTGAGTATTTCTAAATTCCTTCCTAGACATGCTGAAGGAAGTGACAGTGTCAGCTCACTTAGTTTGTGATTTGTGGTTTTGAGGTTTCTTTTTAGGGTTGTCTGTTTGTGGCCAGTGCTCTGGCAATCGTGAAGGTTTGTAAAATGAGGTGTATGTCATTACTTAATACATAATAAGTGTCACCAATCCACTAGGTACAGCTCAGAATAGAAAATTTAAGTTCTGGCTGTACTTGACTTTCATTTTTTTGTTTTTCAATTGAACCATCTATTTTGGTTTTGTTAGAAATCGCAAGTAAGAACATCAGTGGTATGATCCTTAAGCTTTATTTCAACATTCCCTTTCTCCGTTCTGTATTAAATATTTTAATGGTTACTTCTTTCTTGTAAATAAGAGTCTTAAATTGTTATTATTTTTTAATGTATCTAGTACAGGGTCTTACTACACAGATAGGACTCATAGTAATCCTCTTGTTTTCAGCCTTCCAAGCTCAGGGATTACAGGTGTATGCCACCATGGCGAGTCTCATTCACGTCTCAATGTGCCCCAGGGGTGGAGCTGGCATGGGACAGCCCTTCCTGGCCCAGCACGGCGGGCTACACACAGGTGATCAAGTCCCTGGTCTGTCGCTGTGCCTGCCTAAGCAGGCCTTTTAGTCTGTTGAGCTATCTGGCCGGCCCCGTAAAAGTCTTTTCAAGCTTGTAGGTCACATACTTGCTTGCTGATTTTGTTGTACAGTGTTTGTTATTTATTTGAAGGCTGACGTTCTAAAGATTTGAAGGTTTTGTGCAATTTTAGAACATGAAGAGATCTGTACAGCCCATCATAACGTTTCTGAAGTAACCAGGTTTTTTTCTGCTCACAAAGTAATTTCCGCTCTGTTGTAACATCCTTTTTTAGGGAAGTATTTAACATAATTTTGTAAAGAATAAGTTCTGCTAGATTTTTTTTAAATTCTGAAGTCAAATTTTATTTAGCACCTTAATGACGTTTCTTTATTTTGCATACTCTTTGCTCATACTTTCATGAATATCCCATCTGACAGTCCTGGAAACCTTAGGTATTGACCAGCACCCACAGCTTTATAGATGAAGGCTGAAATTTAGTAACTAACTGAAGTTAAAATAATATGCTCATACTTACCCTGGTGGAACTAGGATTTGATCCCAGGTGTTTGTCTCTGGCTTATTGTATGCAGCTTTTATTGGACATTTTCTGGTTGCCAGGACAGAATTTCTGACATGCACGGGTTAAGGGAGGAGAAGTTGACTGGGCATCACTGTTTTGCTGAGTTCAGTCCATGGGCAGTGGCTCCCAGGCTGAAACATCATGGTGAAAGCACACAGGGTAGAGGAAGACTGCTTCTGCTGTGGTGGTGAGGAAGCAGCGGGGGAAGGGCTGAGCCAGGGTTAGAATTCCCTTCCAGATCCTGTCCCTCAACCCGAGATTGCCCTCAACACATCTCTGCACTCCGCCGTTGATGAACAGGGCGTCCCCATGAGCCTGTCACCTTCCCAAAGTACCACCTCTGAACTCAAGATGGTTTGGAGACATCTTAGGGGTTTTTTTTTTTTTTTTGGTTCCTCGAATGCCTTCAGGGCACTTTTGGCCAGCTGGAGAGGTGGGAGGTTTGAACTCCAGCAACCTGAGGCTGACAGCTTTGTGGAAGCAGCCACTTAAAGGCCTGAGCTAGGGCCAGGCCCCCCGGTTTGGAGATATCTTAGATACAAACCATAGCGCAGCTTCTGTTGTACTCCATTTTTTTCCTTAGTAGGCAGTAAATATTTTCTATGAGACATTAGGTGAAAGTCTCCTGTGTTATTTTTCAGTGGATGAACATCTAGTTAAATGTCATACTGAAAACTATGATAAGAAGAAGAAAATTTGGAGGTCCTCTACAGCCTGCAGTAGCAGTAATTAAGGTTTTTTTCTTATGGAGATGAAGATTGTGTGTGTGTGTGTGTGTGTGTGTGTGTGATATGAGTGGCAAATATGAACATAAATGTTAGAAGAATAATCTTGGCATAGGAATCTGGAAGCATAACTGTCAGAATGATGGGGTGGAAGAAGTAAATTTAACAGGGAACTTAAGGTAAGGTAGCTATGGGTAAAAGCTCAGGATTTGTCAGATTAGAAGATGAGTTGTTCCACATACTGTGGAAGATAATGACAGAAATCTTACTAAAAAGCTTTTGCACAGCAAAAGAACCTGCAGAGTGAAGAGACAACTCACAGCATGGGCAAAATTTTTGCCAGCTCTCAGACAAAGGACTGATACCTAGAATATATAAAGAACTTAAAAAAAAAAAATCTCCCAAATTTGAAGACCCAGTCTAAAAATGAACATCTGAAATGAATACACACTTCTCAGAAGAAGTAATAGAAAAGGCAAATCAGTATATGAAAAAATGGTCAACATTGTATTTCAGAGGTGTAAATTAAAACAGTGCTGAGATTCCATCTTTCAGGAAGAATGGCTGTTACCAAGGAAAGCAATCAATAACAAGTGCTGGAGGGGCTGTGGGGGAAGAGGAACTCTTCTCCACTGTTGGTAGGAGTGTAGATTGGTGCAACCATTGAAATCAGTGAAGAGATTCCTCAAAAAAATTAAAATTAGAGATTCTGTGTGACCCACCCATTTCCCTTCTTGGTATCTTCCTGAAAGAATTGGAAGCATCAGACCACATCAGTATATGCATACTCATGTTTCTAACACCCTAGTTTGTAGTTTGTAGTAGCTAAATCTTGGAAACAGCTCAAACGGCCATCAACCAATACATGAATAAAGATATGTTTTATAAAACTGTGATGGAGTACTACTGAGCCATAAAGAAGGATAAACTTGAGACATTTCTAGGTACATTGACGTACCTTTTTTTTGGCAGTACTGGGGATTGAACTCAGGACCCTGTGCTTGCCAGGCAAGCACTTATTCTACTGAGGTATCTCCCCGGCCCTGGATATACCTTGAGACCATATCTTTAAGTGAAATAAATCAGGCACATGTGTAAATATTGAATTATTTCTCTGGTGTGAGAAACCAAAAGTGTAAGTAAGGACCAAATTGGATTGTAGATGTCGTGAAATAGGAAAGAAAATGTTCAAATGAGAAAGAGAATGAGGTAGGGGGGAGGAGGAAGGAAGGTTGGAAAAGAGAAAAATAAAAGGATGAAATGGAAACAGCTTTGTAAATGAGGGGAAGTGTTGAAGGGAGGGTAGGGGAAGGGGGAAAAAGAATCAAGTTAAATCATGTACAGGAACACATTCCCTATGATGAATGTATGCCTCAAATATACCAATAAACATTTTTTTAAAAAACCCAAAAGGATCTGGAAGTTATCTCGGTATTCCTGATTTCTACTAGCATTAGGCAGTTCTGATAGCCACTTAGTAGCTCTTATAGATTCTCAGCTGTACAGTATTCTCTCTTCTGCTCTCTCTGGCTCTCTGTGCACTTTTCTCTTTCCTTTATTTCTTTTCTATTTTCCAGTCCTTCATATCTTGCAAACCTTTATCTTAAGATGGGTGTAGGTAAGTATTGCTTGTTTCTGTTAGTAGGAGATTCTTATAAAACAGTATGTGACCTGTATTGAAATACTTTTTTCCCCCTTAACAGACATGCTTATTCAAGTGAATACTTCTGAGCAAACGTTCTGCTTTGAAATCTATATCTGGTACTCCTGTTAATTCCTAGCGAGACGTAGAAATCCAGAGCTCTTGCCTGGCTCTCTCACTTCACCGTAGTTACTAGAATCTAAATCTAAATGTGAGTGATTTGGGTTTGTTTTGTTCTTCCTTTGATGGTGGTGCTGGGGATCACAGTGCTGAGCAGGTAGTGTACCTCTGAGTTACATTCCCAGGGCACAATACCTGTATTTGAAAAACATCAGACCCTCTCTTGAAAGAAAAAAATTGTTACCAGAAAGAATCTGTAGAGCTCTGAAGGTAATTACAAATCTGTTCATGGCTGAGACCTTTTGGAAAAGTGTAGTATTGTCTTTGGTACCTTCTTTGTTTCACTTTTGGCTTAGCAGCACCTTGATATTCAGGCTTGGGAGCAGAATCCCAAAAGCTGCAGTGGGCAGGTGGCCTACACTCATTCCAAGCAAGAGTCTGCGGCCCACCTCCCTTTTCACCTTGCATGAGACTGTATTCTAAAGCGCGGTTGCCAAACTTACTCTAATCACACAAACAAGTGATTCTGTTTGTGTCACAGACTGTAGCTAGGACCCCAGTTCCCTGAACACAGGTCAGTGAGGTGGGTTAGTAGTTCAGCACATCTTTAATCCATTCTCGGCACAGTGGTGGGAAAGCTTTGCCCTAGAGAAGAAAATGTTACCCTTTACCACTATATTTAGGGTGTAATAACTTATAAAACATTTCACATATATTCTTTATTTTTACTTTGGCCATATAAGCAGAGTAATAACATTACTGTACAAGAAATGAAGAAATTAAGACTTATGTAAAATGTATCATACAAAGTTATATGGTTAAATGGATCAAGAATTCAAGCCCTGGCTGGAATCGTGGGGGTTCTGGCTGTGGCTTTCCATCTCTGGCATGGCTGGATCCTTTTTTTGTTTCAGTGTGATTTTTGGCATATGCCAGAGGCATACAATCCTCTTAATAGTTGTCCTTCATTGATTACTTCTTTTGCTAGGCATTATTTTATAGATTATGTGTTAGCCCTGTATTTTATTAACAAATGAAGAAACCAGCTCAGAAAACAACAGAAGGAAAGAACCATAGGACTCATAGTCAAGATTGCCTGACCAACTCCAGGTCTTACCTGCTTTCACCGTAGTGACTGATTGCAAGACACTGCGTGGAGATCAGGTTTGAGTTGAAGTGTGTGAGTAGTGGCAGTGAGTGGTAGTGGGGGAATGGGCAAGGAGACTATTAAGTATCTTCTGCAATTTTGAAGTAAAGTTCTTGCGACAGCGTCAATCTAGTAGGGTTTCTGGGATATTGGGTAGACATGAATTAGGAGAGAGGTATAAAACTCAAAGTATCTTGGACCTACATATATTCCCCTTTTTCTGGTACCAGGGATTGAACTTAGGACCTTGTGCTTGCCAGGCAGGTGCTTATGCCACTGTTATATTCCCAGCCATACATAGCCTTCTAACAAAAAGGCTAAAAGGTAAATCCTCTTCATGTAGCCCTTCCTCCCTTATTTCCCTCCTGCTTCCTTGCTTCCTCCTTTGTCCAGAATGAACCCAGGACCTTCCACAGACCAAGCATGTGAGCTTCATCCCCAGCCCTAGATTGTTTTTCTTTTTTTGAGATGGCCTTACCAGGCAGTTCAGGCTGTCCTTGAACTCACGAAGTTGCCCAGGCTTGCTTTGAACCTGTGGCAATCTTCCTGCCTCAGCTTCCTAAGTGCTGGAATTATTGGCATGTGCCACTATGCCTTGCTAAGTTTCTTAATGATAGACTTACAAGTGATTTTTTATTTTCTTTTATTTTCTAACTTTTTTGTACTGTATTTTTACTTTGAAGAGTAAAAAGCAAAAACAAATAGAGAAAGACATAAACAGTAACATACAACAATGCGTATGTTACATATTTTCAAAACAGGAATAGCAAATTAACAGTGGTTGTTGTGTTGCCTTTTGATCTTCGAATCTGTTGCTCAGATTAACAAGTATACAAGATTGGGGAAATAATTGAATACTAGCACTTAATTGCTTTGAAAAGTATTCTATTGAAATAAAAATTCAAATAATATAATAAGCAGATAGAATGAGTTCCTTCTACTCGATCTTCTATCCACTCTACCCCCTCACAGTTAATTTGAAAAGTAGTATTTGAGGATCAGATGAAATATATAAAGAAACTCTGAACTTGTTCTCTGGAATAGCATGGCCACTAGCTACGTGTGGCTGAGTTAGTAGGAATAAAATAACAAATGAAACTCTCCAGTTGTGCTACCCACATTTCAGTGTTCAGGAGCCTCTTGTGGCTGGTGGCTACTTTATGGGACAGTCCAGACTTAGAACATTTTCAATATTTGCCACCTGTTCTAAATCTTTACGATGATATTTGTTTGGTGACTTATTATTAAGCCAAGACGTAAAAAATCTTTGTGTTGCCTAAGGTGCCCAGCAGTTTTTGTTTTAGCTGAGGGTATTATTGTCATGTTCTGTCTCTTAGCTACTTAACTAAATCCAGATGGTCAAAGTCTAAGGCTAATGTTTTTCTTGGCTGCTTGAGGATTATAGCTAGCTGCTTTTCTAGGATAAAAGATGACAGCTTTTCCAGGGGCATGAATGCTTTCTCTCTCCTCTGTCTGTCTTGCTCACTAGTTGACACCCTCTCTTGGGTATCTCAAATCCAGGATATCCAAAACTAAACTGATTTCCCATTCTTCCCCTTCAGATCCCCAAAATATTGGTCTGCCCTTTTTTTCAGTGAATGATACCATTATATTTTCATTATAAAATTCAAAAAAAGTAGGAGTGAACTTTACATTCCTTTCCCTGATACATCAAATTTGTCAGCAAGTTTTATTAATCTACTTCCTGATTTTTCCTTGACACTGTTTTTGTTTCCAATACCACTTCAGTTTATTGCCATCATCTTGCCAGAATCTTCTGCAGGAACTTCCATTCTTGTTTGCTTACTAGTCTTCTGACCCTTCCCTAACCCGTTATCCGTCCTGAAGACACAGGTCTCATTGATACTGTTCCCGCCCCCCATCCTTTTGTGGCTTTCCTTTGCTTCAGAGAGTGAAAATAAAGGTCCTTAACAGTGCATAGTCCTGTCACGTGGGCCTTTAGTCTCATGGCTGCCTTGCTTTGTGCTGTGTTTGCACTTGCTTTCTCTGTCTTATTCTTCACTTCCACTTGACTTGTTAGTTCATTATCCTTCCTGCCACACCTAAAGTATTAGTTCCTTAGGGAATGAATACTCTTGACCTCCCAGATTAAAATGATAGCACTGGGGCTGGTGAGATGGCTCAGTGGTCTAAAGCACCTACTTAGAACAAGCTTAGCAAATCAAAGGGACCGCAGTTCAATCCCCCAGCACCACATGCCAGCCAGCCCCGCCCCCTGGTGGACTGAGCTGGCCACATACACACACACACACACACACACACACACACACACAAATAAATAAAATTTTAAAAAAATGATAGCATTATATAGTCCCATAGTGGTGGCCTACAAACTTCATAAGGTAAGGGCATCTCATTTTCTTTTTTGCTTATGAATTCATAGAGCTTAACGTTGTATATGACACCTAAATATTGACTCATTAAAATTATTCTTTTCCTCCTGCTCCTCTTCCTCCTCCTCTTCCCTCCTCTTCCCTCTCCTCACCCTCTTCCCCCCTCCCCTTTCCCCATCCTCCATCATCATACTGGGGATCAAACTTGGGATCTTGTGCTTGCCAGGCCAGGGCTTATGCCACTGACCTATCTCCCTGGCTCTCTAAATTTCTAAATTGATGGGATTTCTACATTATTGTGAGGGGGGCCAGGGATATAGCTCAGTGGTGCAGTGCCTGCCTGGCAAGCACGAGGTCCTGATTTCCAAACCCTGTACCCCCCCATAAATAAATTATTGTGAGGATACGGCAGAGATTTCTGTATACCCCATGCTGTTGCACTTATTTCATTAGTATGGTACATATGTTATAATTAATGAACCAGTATTGACATGTTATTAATTAAAATTTGTATGTAACTTATTACTTCATTTTCCCTTCATGTCCTTTTGCCTTCACAAAATCTCATCCAGGATATCATTTCCCCTTTAGTCTTCGAGTGTTCTCTCTATATGACTTTGACTGTTTGACAGAGCTGTTAACAGAGAAGACTACTCACCAGGCAACTGTAGACTGTTAGCCTACAATTGGGCTTGATGGGATGTTTTTCTCGTGATTGGACTGGATGGTACTGTGTTTTGGGTGGAAGACCATAAAGATAAGGTACCATTCCATGCAGCACCCTGGCTGTGTGACTTAGAACTGTTGATGTTCACCTTGAGCCCGTGTCTTGTAGCTTGTCAAGTGTGTCCACTGTGAAGTCAGTCTTTCTTCCTCTTTCCTGGTGTGCTGTTCTTTACAGAGAGTCCCTGTGAAGTGCACAGTTGGAGCAGACAAGTGACATGAGGAGGGTCTATGTTCTACTTACCTAAGTGTGGAGTACATGTACCATCTTTTTGGAAGTCTTTCTATAAGGTAGATTTGTCTTTTCTCCCCCATTCATCAATTTATTTAATCATTTGTTTATATCAATGTTGATTCCTGAATGTTTAGACTTTGTGTTATAATCCCATAGTATTTGATTTTCTTGCTCAAACTGTTCTAGCTTTGGATGTTGGAAACTTGTAGTTTCTGTGTTCCCTTGATGGTCCTCATCATTATAAGATTTTGCTGTTGATATTACTGTTTTGTTTTTGGTCTTTTTGAATACTTTTTCGTTTTATAAACTCTCTGGTATGACAATGTGCAGCAGCTTCATGTAGTGTAAGAACTGCCCTGGACCTAGAAAGCCATTTTTCTAAAGAGTCTTTATTCCTTTTTTTGGAAAATGGTTTTAGAAATTGACTTTTGGTATCCTGGTGTGTTATTTCTCCCTGGCCTGCAGCAGAGAACGGAAATACATGTTTGTGCACTCACGTTAGTGAGTGAACATGTTTATAGATGATTTTATAGCATCAGAATTTTATATCTATAATTAATCTATAATTTATAATTGTCTGTAGAAATCTATGCTCTTATTTACAATGAGCTTTTTTCCATTGGAAAAATAACTACCTGTGAGTTTTGAGGTTTATTTGGTGTAATCTGAAGAATTTAGTACCACTTAAAGTAACTCTTCAATTACCCATTGCAGGACAGTAACAGTATATTAAATAATAGGCAAGGGTTGGCAAGACAGCTCACCGGATTAAGCGTCTGCTTTGGCAAGTGCAGGGACCAGGGTTCGATCCCTGGACCCTGGGCATGTTGAGTCAGCAACAGACTCTGGGTGTGGTGACGCACTCCTATAATCCCAGCACTGGGGAGGCTGAAAACAGGAAGATCACTACTAGTCTGAGCTGCGTAATGAGACCCTGTACCAAATACATAAAATGAAAAAGTAAATAAGTAATAGTCTGTTTGGTCTTGAAATCAGTTACAGCAACCCTGAAAACTGGTTCTCTCGGTTGACTTGACTGCTAATGTTCTGAAACTCAGCTGGCCATCTGTGAAGAATAAAGCCACAGTTCCCTGAATAATTTAGAGTATTTACAGCTAGTTTTCTTTTTAGAGAGTAATTCAGTTTTAAGAGTCTCACCATTTTACTTCTCATTAGTTTTTCTGCACCAAAATCCCAATGGGGAATGTAAAAAGACTTCCTTAAATTGTCACTCCATTCACAGTTGTGGTGGGGATGCGTACAGTTGAATACGCGTAGGTTTACTTTTAAGCTGCTCTTGCCTTTTGCATTGTCCTTGCCTCACTCCTTGATCCACCAGAAATATTATTATTAATAGCATGTTTCAAGCTTCTTTTTACTAATACATGCCTATGAAAAACTAATTCTTGAGACATTTCTTTGAAATTCATTTTATTAAAAAATCAGCAAATTTCTTTGAAGAATTATGAGTATTGCTTTATTCAACTGATTTTTGCCTTAAATCCCATAATCTGCTTATTTTAAAAAAAGAAGCTGAATTCACGTTCCAGGCATGAGGTATCCCATGCCATGATACTGCTCAGGTCTGCCCTGTTCAATCTGCCTGTTTATGACTTGGGCATGCCATGATTCAGACCTCTTATGGTATATGAGGACCTTAATTAGAAAAATTCAAATTTTATAATATATGTTTTTTTTTTTTTTTTTGAACCGGGGATTGAACTCAGGCCCTTGTACTTGCCAGGGAAGTGCTTATTCCACTGAGCCATCTCCCTGGCCCCAAATTGTAATTTTTAATTAACAAAACTCATAGATGCTTCAGTAGTAGATGTACTGAGTCGCTAAACCTAGTAGCATCATGCGACTATAAATACAGGGGTATTTGTTTTTCTATCATCCATAGAGTTTTCTCTTTCCTCCTTAGACTTGGGGACCTAGTAAATCTAATACCTTTTGATTAAGGTCCCAAGGTCCTGAGTAGGTTGAAGATGCATTTAAGGGTGATAGGGGATGCATGGATGTGGGTGGTGCACAACTGTAATACCAGCACTCAGGAGGCAGAGGCAGGAGGATTGCTAGGAGTTCTGGGAGTTACAGGCCAACCTGGGCTGCATAGTGAGTTCAATGCTAGCCTGACCTACATTGAGACCCTGTCTGAAAAGAACCAAAGCACATCAAAACAAACAAACAAAAGTATAAAATTCTCCCTCATTAAAAGTTCTTATGTGGTTTCCCTGTGGTCTATTCAGGTTTTGTGGGTTTTATTTTTGTTTGTTTTTTTTCTTTTTTGAAGCAGAGTCTCAATTTGTAGCTCAGGGTGGTCTTAAACTCACTGTGTAGCCCAAGCTGGCCTTGAATTCTCTGCCTCAACCCCCAAGTGTTAGGATTACAGGCCACCACATAATTTGTCATTCTATTTTACTTTATTTTCGTTTTAGCAGTTCTTAATTAAAAGTTGCACAGAGGAGGACTTTATTCCTGCATCTTCGCAATCATTTCTTCCTTGTATTTGCCCTTTTCCTTTCCTACTTGGCAAGACTTGGCTTTCCGTTCCATGATCTTTTTGCGGTCTTTGTCCAGTTTTAGCCTGGTGATCACCACCTCACTGGGGTGAATGCCCACGTGGACAGTTGTGCCATTTGCCTTTGCCTTTCCCGCTGCACCCGTTCAGCGTACATGACATACTTCTTCCTGTAAACCTGGACTACTTTGCCGAGCTACTGACCTTTACACTGTCCTCGTGCAACCTGAACTTCAGCATCCCTTCGGTTGGGCATAGAGTGAACATTTTATTTCTGTGTCAGCTCTTTGGAAAGTGGGGAAGGCATAATTTTCCTGTGAATGTGGGAATGCACATTGAAATGCCTTTTATGGTTTTTGCTTCATTCTGAGGTCAAAAAAGTATTAAACTCTATTGTGGCTGCTGCAACTCCTTATCGTATCCTATTTTATTTTATTTATTTATTTATTTATTTATTTGGTGCAGGCTATCATTCTATTTCAAAGCTAATTGAATTTATATGAAGATCAGAAGATCTGTACATATATGCAGTGGTGCTTGGGATTCAGCCAAGGATCTTGCTAATACTGTTAAGTATTAGTTAAATGCTAAATTGCTGAGCTATAATCTTAGCACAAAATGTATATCTTAAAACAGCACAGATTGCAAGTAATTAACTTTTAAAAATTTGTCATTTCTGTTTATGTTAATAAGCTTGCCTTCAGAAATAAATATGAGGTAGATCAGAGTACTTAAAAATATAAGCATCGACTTAGTAGCTGTCCCTGTAGTTCCCAGTAGTCTTCTTTAGTTTCCTTGTCTGTCTTGAGTTTCTTGTTTTTTTTCAAGAGCTGAATAATAAGGGTATGTTCTCATAATCAGTGCTAGGGTTTAATATCAGGGAGCAGGTTATAACTTCATGAGAGAGGTGAAGATGAAGAAAATGAATTCTTAAACTTCTTTCACTCCATTCTTCATGGTATCTACAGTTTCCTGCTACTTTCATTCTTACCTCAAGGAGATTTCCTCCTATTTTAGGGTAATTCCTCTATCCTTGCACAAAATTTCTATTCTTAAAAAGTTTTTATTTGTATATATTTGCCATACATAATGATCACATTCATCATAGGGAATTTGTATGATATGTAGTATGTCTTAATTTCCTTTTTTCCCATGTCTCTTTCCTACCTTTAACTTTTTGTCCTCTCCCCATTTACAAAAGCTTTGTTTCCATTTTTCCCTTTTCTTTTTTAAAATCACCTTTCCCTTCCTCTCCCCCTCCCCTTCTCTTGTTCCCCTTCCCATTTGAATGTGTTCTTGTTCTTCCTACTTCCTGATATGTCCTCCATTTTGCTCCTTGTTACCTTATACAAGGGAAACTGTATAATATTTAAACTTGTGTCTGATTTATTTCATTTAATATTATGGTTTTGAAGTAAATCCATTTACCTAAAAATGATTCAGCTTTATTGTTCTGTGGCTGAGTAATACTCCATTATATATAAATACCGTGTTTTTTCTTCACTCCTCTATTGATGGGCATATGGACTGTTTTCAAGATTTAGCTACCATAAATTGTGCTGCTATAAGGATGGGTGTGCTTATGTCACTGTGGTATGATGCTGTTAACTCTTTTGGGAAGATACCTAGAAAGGGCACAGGTGTGTCGAAGTAAACCTTTAGTTTTAGGATTTTGAGGTCTCTACATATTGATTTTCATAATGGTTGTAACCAAATTCCACTCCCACCCAACAATGGAGAAGGGTTCCTTGATTTTGTTATTCTAGGTCTCTTCTCTTCCATATGAATTTTAGGTTTGTTTTCTCTAGGGCTGTGAGTTATAATATTGGTATTTTGATGAGAATATGCATCAAATATACATAACAGTTTTGGAAGAATGACCATTTTTCACTATATTAGTTCTTCTGGGAATATCTTTCCATTTTCTGATGCTCTCTTCGATCCCCTTTTTCATGGTACTGTAGCTTTCAATGTGTAAGTCTTTCACATCCTTTCTTAGATCATTTCCAAAATATTTTTCTTGATACTATTGTGACAGTTTTGTTTCCCTGATTGCTGTCTCAGTGAGTAGAAGAATGCTATTGATTCATGACTGTTGACTTAATATCCAGCTACACTACGGAATTTGGTTATTAAATGTAGGAATCTTTGGGTGTATGTTTCTGGTGTCTTCCATGTAGAGTGTACTGTTATCTGCAACTAATGATAATTTAACTTCATCCTTTCCCATCCTTACTCTTTTTACTTATTTCTCTTGTCTAATTACTCTGGCTGATTTTTCGAAAACTATAGTGACCAGGAGTGGTGATGATGGCATCCTTGTATTGTTCCTGATTTTGGAATAAAATCTTTGCATTGTTGACTGTTTAGTATGATGTTGGCTGCTGGTTTGTCATAGATGGCTTTTCTCAGATTGAGATAAAGAACATTGATTCCCATTTTCTGTAGGGTTTTCATCATAAATGGAGTTGGACTTTGTCAGATGCTTTTTCTGCATCTATTGAGATGGTGATGTGGTTTCTGTCCTTAGTTCTGTTAATGTGATATATTGCATGTTAAACCATCCCTCCATCCTTGGCATGAATCCTACCTGGTCATGCTGTATTATCTTATGATTTGCTGCATTCTATTCACCAGCATCTTATTGAGGATTTTGTATCTGTGTATCTAAGGTTCATTAAGTAGACTGGCTTATAGTTCTCTGTTTGGTTGGCTCTTTCTAGGTAACAGTGTATCAGGGTAATACTTGCTTCCAGGAAGGACTTTGTTAATAACTATATTGCTTCTAGGAATGACTTTCAGTTTTGTTAAAATGTCTGAGGAGTAGTGGCATTAGATCTTATTTAAAGTTCTTGTACAACTCAAGTGAGTCTGTCAGGACTTTGGCTTTTCTTTATTGGTAATTTTCTTATTACTTCAATGACAGTGGCCGGTATTGAATTATTTAGAATTTTTGTATCTTCTTAACTCACCTGTGGTAATTCACATGTATCTATGAATCTGCCCATTTGTTCTCTATGAATCTGTTCGTTTCTTCTGTCTTGTTAGAGTATAGGTTTTCAGAATAGGTGCTGCTGCTGATTTTCTGGATTTCTGCAGAGTCCATTGTGATTTCGTACCTTTCATTCCCAATTGTGTGGATTTGGGTGGGTCAGTGGTTCTGTGTGTCTGTCTGTCTGGCTGGCTTGTTTGTTTTCTTTCTTTCTTTCTTTCTTTCTCTCTCTCTCTCTCTCTCTCTCTCTTTCTTTCTTTCTTTCTTTCTTTCTTTCTTTCTTTCAAGATTGGCTAAGGGCTAAGGGTTTATTTTATTTACTCTTTCAAAAAATGAACTCTGATTCATTGGTTCTTTGTATTGCTTCCTTAGTCTCAATTGTATTAATTTCTGCTCTGATCTTTATAATTTCCTTCCTCATAGGAGCTGCGGACTTAACTTGCTCTTCTTTTTCTAGAACCTTGAAGTTTGACATTAGAATGTTTATTTGAGCTTGCTCTGTTTTTCTGATGTGAGAATATATTGCTACAAATTTCCCTCTAAGATTGCTTTAATTATATCCCATAAATTTGGGTATGTCATATTGGCATTATCATTTAATTATAGACATTGTCCAATTTGTTCTTTAATTTCATCTGTGACCAGTTTATTGTTCAAGAGGGTATTATTTAATTTCTATGTGTATATTGTTTTCATGATTTCTTTTGCCAGTGATTTCCAACTTCATTGCACTGTGATCTGATAATATGCATGTGATAATCTCAAGCATGTTGTGAGCTTTTGTGTGGTCTGTGGTCAGCACAGATGGTCTCTTGTGCTGAGAAGAAAGTTACATGTTGCTGCAGAGTGTGAAGCCTTGTAGATTGCTGTTCAGTCACATTTGTTCAGAGGTATGGTTCAGCTCTGGTATTTTTTCATTGATTTTTTATTTTTATTTTTTTTGCTAGTTGATCTCTTTGTGACAGTGGGATATTGAAGTTCCCTCATTACAATTAATGCTTATCTGATATATCATATATA
>NW_004524677.1:5383063-5385064 GCF_000260255.1 Octodon degus
CCCCCCCTTGGATTGTTCCTTTAACAAGTATGTAGTGATCTTCTTTGTCTCTTCCTGATCAGACTTGGCTTTAAACCTGCTTTGTCTGCAAACAGAATAGCTATCCCAGCCTTTTTCTAGGTCCTTATTCATGGAGTATTGTTGTTTATCCTTTGACCTTCAGTCTGGATTTCTTTTTGAGTTAAATGTGTTTCTTATACTTACCATATTGTTGGATCTTATTTCTTGATCCATTCTGCCAGTCTATTTCTTTTGATTGGTGAATTGAGATTATTCACGTTGATGATTTAAACTGATAGGTATTAGCTTATGCTTGTCATTTTATTATTTTCTTGTGGTTGGTTCTTTTTTCACCTTCTGTTTAAGTGCTTGCCTTGCCTTAGTGGATTCATCCTATTGGTATTCTTGGTACAGTCGCCTTCTAAAATATCTTTTTTCCTAAAATATCTTTCTGAACTTTTTGGAGTGCTGGATTGGTGGTCATGTTTTCTTCATCATGAAGTATATTATTTTCCAATTTTGAAAGATAATTTTGTGGGGTGCATCTGGGCTGGGGGTTTTATTTTAGGTTGAAATACTTCACTTCAAGCTCTCCTTGACTTAAGAGTTTGTGTTGAGAAGTCTGCTGTGATTTGATGCTTTTTCCCTTACAGGTGATTTATTTCTTAGCTCTAACAGTTTTTAGTAATTTGTTCTTATGTTGAATTTCTGAAATCTTTACTATTAAATGCTTTGGTTTTTTTTAAAAAAATCTTTTTTATTTTTTGTATCATGGCTGTTTAGGGTTCTATATGCCTCACTTAATTATCTGTCAAATTCTTTTTCCATGTTTGGAAAATGTTGTATTCCATGAACACATTTTTATGTCCTTTGTTTTATCTTCTGATTTTTTTTTAGCTAATTCCATTTAATCTTGTGGTTTTCTCATTTGCATCATCTAGCAGATGTTGATTTTTTGTGGCCCCTTGCTATTCTTAAGAAGTCTTTTTATTTTGTATTTATTTATTTTTTTTTAATTTTTTAAAAAAAATCTTCATTTTATTTATTTATTTATTTATTTATGTGTGTGTGGCCAGCTCAGCCCACCAGGGGGCAGGGCTGGCTGGCATGTGGTGCTGGGGGATTGAACCGCAGACTCTGTGATTTGCTAAGCTTGTTCTAAGTAGGTGCTTTAGACCACTGAGCCATCTCACCAGCTCCAAGAAGTCTTTTTATGAGGGCTGGAAAGATAGCTCAGAGGCTTAAGCACCTACCTGACAAGCACAAGGATCCAAGTTCGATCTCTGGCCCAACAAGGTATGGTCTCCACCTGGATCCCCAGGCCCACGGTCTCGTCCTGGCCTTGGATGCAGGCATCCACCATTTGGCCCTGAACGCATGCCTGTAATCCCAGCACTTGGGAGGTTGAGCCAAGAAGATCTCTGCAAGTTTAAGAATAGCCTGGGGGTTACAGAAGTGAGCACAAAGCCAGCCTGAACTTCAGAGTAAGGCCCTATCTCAGAAAGTCTTTCTATGATTGCCAACTCAACCTTTGTCTTTTAGATATAATAGTCTGTCTTACCTCCCGGGGAAATATAGCTTAGTGGCATAAGTGCGTAAGTTTGATCTCTGGGACTGCAAAAATTAAAATAAAACTAATATTCTGCTTTCACATAGGTTAATTCTGTTGTGTATATTTTCTGTAGAACTTTTAGTCCCCTGGATATCTGTTTGAATCTGTTTAATAGCATACAGTTCTTTCCTATGTTGGGCATTCATGATTTCCTTTTTATAAGCTCTCTTTTTAAATCTGTACCTACTCTAGTTTCACTGACCATTTCCCTCATTATGGTCATCATTAATTATCTGTGTAATTATTTCTGTTTTGGTTTTGTCAAGAGAGTTGTACATCTGGTTTTTTTCTTTCCCATACTTTTATTGATAAACAAATAGCAATGAGACAGTTTTAAACCAAATTGGTAGGACAGTTTCAATAATTAACACATTGCATACATTCTTCCT
>NW_004524677.1:5385814-5388986 GCF_000260255.1 Octodon degus
AATTTTGGTCTGCAAACTTAGGTTGTTAACCCTCCAGAAGAGTTTATTGTTATTACCATACAACCTAGGCTGTTAAGCTTAACTGTGCATCTGTCTTGTTACTTTTCTTTTTAACTTTCTGCAAAGCTTTATTCCAGAGGGGCTCAGTCCTTCTCCATAGCTGCCTTCCTTATGGCAGCCAGCACGTTGCTCAGCTCCTTGAGCTTCCTCTTGGCATGGATGTGCATCTGCACCCTTTTCTTTTTCTTTTTCTTTTTTTTTTGCGGAACTGGGGATTGAACTCAGGACCTTGAGCTTGCCAGGGAAGCGCTTATTCCACTGAGCCATCTCCCCAGCCCCAACCGCACCCTTTTCTTGATGAACTTGGGAGTGTGTTTGTTCTTGGAGACCTTGAGCAGCTCCATGGTGTGCTGCTCATAGGGGGCGAAGCTGCATACCTCCTGGATCATGTCCTGCATGAACTTGGTCTTTGGTGAGGCGTCCGTGGCAGCAGCGGTGCCTCGGTTTGCTCACATTCTTAGTCATCTTGTGGCCCATGTTGTTGAGGCCTTTGGCCATGAGATGGCATAGGGCCATGGCTACTGTTCTTCAGTGGTTGCTGTAGTAGAAGCTATTTTATTACTTTTGCTACTGCCATTTAAGAAATTTCATCGAAGTGGTTTGGCTTTTGATTTCTTCCACTTCAGTAGCCCCTGGTTTTGCCTTTGGTGAGTGAGGGGGTGTTAGGTTGAATTTGCTTTTGTATTTTCTCATTTTCTGTTCTGCTGTTATTTGTTTTTGTATTGAAGCATGTGAATATATTTTGGTGGATAAGTTTATTACTAGTTTATTTTATTTATTTTTTATTTTTTGGAGGAACCAGGGATTGAACTCAGGCCCTTGTGCTTGCCAGGCAAGCGCTTATTCTACTAAGCCATCTCCCCGGCCCCAGGTTTATTACTAGTATCAAGAGCTCTTAAGGAAATGACAACACTCACCAGCTGTTGTAGGGCGCTGCACCACTGCTCTATTCTGCTGTCTGTCCCAGAAGGCCTCTGAAGTCACCTGCTTTCATTATGTCTGCAGATTTGATCTTTCTCCCTCTGGCCATAGCCAGGAGCCAGGGAGAATTCTTGTATTACAGCAATTTTTGTATTACTTTTGTAACTCTCCTACAAGTCTAAAATTAGATCAAAATAAAGTTAAAATAATAATATTAAGAGACTTCCAGATTGATAGCCCAAATTGTTTGATAATAACAATAAGCTTTTCTTCTGGATGGTTAACAACCTAAGTTTGCAGACCAAAATTAGAGAAAAAGGAGGGATACAAGGAAAGCCAACATTTTGGCCCTAGCCTTCTAAGGTCAATTAAGACTCAGGACATATGAGAACTTGTACTGTAACGTCATGTACCTCGGTAGTGTCCCAAATTTTCTGATCAAGAAGATTATGGGGCCAAAGAGGAAAGTGATCGATGACATAGAGTGGGCCTAAGGAGAGTCACATGGGGAGAAGATACTCTCTCAGGCTTTCACAGAGAGCACATTGGCCAAGCATTGGCCGTGACTCATCCACATGGCTGCACTGATAAAGGTTCTACAATTTGAGGTACAGGATCTCAGGACAAATCCTGAGGGCATTTCACTGACCTTCTCAGATCAAAAAGCTACAACTCTTGTTGCATAGGTCCTGCTTTACCTTGGTCTTAACCATCCAGCAGAAAAGTATGAAGACGAAATTATAAGAAATAAAGCCATGCTGTTAAGTTGAGCTGTGGGGGACTCAGGTCAATAATTTCTGACATTGCCAGTTAAGCAGAAGACCCAATGCTATTATGGGCTACTGGACTCTTTTAGAATATTTTGCTGAGTTTACACACCTATAATATTCAATAACGGAACTTAGAAAAAATGGGGTATACAGATGAATGTCCATTTTGTATCTGTGTATTCAAAGTGGTTGGGATAGATATATAGTTACATTCTGTTAATGAATAGAATGATTTGTTCTAATGGTGTTTGTAAATAGGATCACAAGTCCGCATCTTGTACAGCAATTAACCACTAAGAAGAATATATGCAGTGTATTATTTGTTGAAAAAAAAAAAAAAGAGACTTCCAGGAAGATGGCAGAGCTATAAGCAGCAATAAAACAGTGTCTCTGAGATGCAGAATCCAGATATGGGACAAGAAAAGAGAGACAGAAGTGAAGCCCCGAGGTCTAGGAAGGATGATGTGAAGGGAAAACTGGATCCCAGAGAAAATGAAGACTCAGACCACAACACAGAAAACGGAAGCTGCAACACACTTGCCCATCTTTGATAACTTTTTTTTTTTTTTTTTTTTTTTTAACACATGTCTTCTAGACATAAGTTTGGCCTTTGAGTCTGTTCCAGGATCCTGCCTATTCTATTAGGGCTAAAAGGTTGATTTTGTTTGGTCCAGCACCCAGTTCTTTGGTTGTGGGCTGTGGTATTGTTTATAACCACCCAGACATTCAGGGTGTTAGCATTTGATCAGAACATGCCACCTAAGCTAAAGTAGTGCAGTGAGTAATAACAATCAAATCAAACATAAACTGGAAAATGACAAACTCTGATGCCTAATAATTTGCCATCTTTAACCCTAGGTACAGGTTTTACAGTTATATAGCAAGATGTATGACAAATCAGAAAATTCTGTACAATAAATATGCACTTAATAGTGCAACTTTACACTAATGGGAAAAAATTTAAAGGGGAGAAGAATAAAAACATAGAGAAATAAAAGAAGAAAGAGGTTAGGACCAAGACTGAAGGGCAAAGAATGATTTCCTAAGCCATAGGAAACTGGTGAAAAGGCTGCAAGGAAGGGCTGTGAGATAGTTCAGAGGACCGAGTGCTTGCTTAGGCAAGCACAGGGACCGGGGCTGATCCCTGGCACCACATGCTGTGCCAGCTCCGCTCCCAGCTGCACTGAGCTGGTGATGGAGTCCAGGGGTGGTGGCGCATGCCTGTAATCCCAGCACTAGGGAGGCAGAAATCAGGAGAATCACTGTGAGTTCGAGCTATAGTGAGACCCTGCGCACACACACACACACACAAAAGCTGAAAGAAAAGGAGAAAATAAGAATAAACAAACAAACAAAAAAAAGGCAAGAAAAGAGCAGTAGCAACAACAAAAAAGACCAGTGGCAAAGTTAAAAAAAAAAAA